>NC_034612.1:21313110-21313582 GCF_900095145.1 Mus pahari
TGCCAGGCACTGGCATAGCCTCACAAGAGAAAGCTATATCAGGGTCCTTTCAGCAAAAATCTTGCTGGTGTATGCAATAGTGTCTGCGTTTGGTGGCTGATTATGGGATGGACCCCTGGGTGGGGCAGTTTTTGGATGGTCCATTCTTTTGTCTCACCTCCAAACTTTGTCTCTGTAACCCCTTCCATGGGAGTTTTGTTCCCAATTCTAAGAAGGGGCAAAGTGTTTACATTTTGATCTTCCTTCTTCTTGAGTTTCATGTGTTTTACAAATTGTATCTTGGGTATTCTAGGTTTCAGGGCATATTATGTGAGTTCTTTTGTGATTGGGTTACCTCACTCAGGATGATACCCTCCAGATTCATCCATTTGCTGAGGAATTTCATAAATTCATTGTTTTTAATAGCTGAGTAGTATTCCATTGTGTAAATGTACCACATTTTCTGTATCCATTCCTCTATTGAGGGACATCT
>NC_034612.1:21355625-21370133 GCF_900095145.1 Mus pahari
CAAAAAATGGTGTATAGAACTAAACCGAGAATTTGCAACAGAGGATTCTTGAATGGCTGAGAAGCAACTAAAGAAATGTTCAAAGTCCTTAGTGATCAGAGAAATGTAAATCAAAACAACCCTGAGATTCTGCCTTACACCAACCAGCATCCTAATATCAAAACCTCAGGTGACAGAACATGTTGGTGAGGATGTGGAGAAATAGGAACACTCCTCCATTGCTGGTGGGATTGCAAACTGGTACAACCACTCTGTAAATCAATCTCAAGGTTCCTCAGAAAATTGGAAATAGGTCTACCTGAAGACCTGGGTACTCTCTTAGGAATATACACAAAAGATAACCCACCATGCCACAGGGACATATGTTCCATTATGTTCATAGCAGCCTTATTTGTGATAGCCAGAAACTGGAAACAACCAAGATGTCCCATGACAGAAGAATAGATACAGAAAATGTGGTTCATTTGCACAATGGAATACTACTCAGTTATTAAGAATGAGGACATCCTGAGTTCTGCAGGCAAATGTATGGAACTA
Organism: Mus pahari; assembly: GCF_900095145.1. Lineage (NCBI taxonomy): Eukaryota > Metazoa > Chordata > Mammalia > Rodentia > Muridae > Mus > Mus pahari. The sequence goes on from NC_034612.1 coordinate 21,356,163, forward strand.
GAAAATATCATCCTGAGTGAGGTAACTCAGACCCCAAAAGACATGCATGGTATGTAGTCACTAATAAGTGGATATTAGCCAAAAAAAATTTAAAAGTACAGAATACCCAAGATACAGTCCACAGAACTCAAAAAAGGTCAGCAAACCAAAGGGCCCAAGTGAGGACTCCTCAGTCCCATTTGGGAGGGAGAAGAAATCAATCAGGAGGTGGGGAAGGATGGAGGGACCTGAAAGGAAAAGTGGATGGGGAGGGGAGAAGAGGAGAACATGATCTGGTATTGGGTGAGGGAAAAGGGCTGAAGCCCTGAGGGATAGCAGAAAGAATGAAAACAGGCAACTTTGGGGAGATGGGAGACTCTCAGAACTCAAAGGGAGGGACCTTAGATGAAATGTCCGATAGTAGGGAGAGAGAACTTATAGAGCCCACTTCCCAGCAGGAAGACAGGGCATCAAGTGAGGGAGGGGATTGCCATCCCACAGTCACAAGTCTGACCCATAATTGTTCCTGTCTGAAAGAACTGCAGGGATGGAAATGGAGAAGAGCCTGAGGAAAAGAAGGTCCAGCAACAGGCCCAAAGAGGGATCCGGCTCAAGGGGAAATCCCAAGGCCTGACACTATTACTGAGGCTATGGAGTGCTCACAAAAAGGGACCTATCATGATGATACTCTGAAAGACCCAACAAGCAGCTGAAAGGTTCAGATGCAGATATTTGGACCCAACCAATGGACAGAAGCTGCTGACCCCTGTGGTTCAATTAGGGAAAGGCTGGAAGAAGCTGAGAAGGAGGGTAACCCTGTAGGAGTACCAGAAGTCTCAATTAACCTGGACCCCCAAGATCTCTTAAACACTGAACTACCAACCAGGCAGCATACACAAGCTGATATGAGGCCCCCAATACATATACAGCAGAGGACTGCTGGGTCTGTGTACAGTCAGAGAAGATACATCTAAACCTCAAGAGACTGGAGGCCCCAGGGAGTTTAGAGGTCTGGTTGGGTGGATAGTAGGTGTTGGGGGCATCCTCATGGACACAAGGAGTGGGAAGGAGCTATGGGATGTGGAGTAGTTGGAGGGTGCATGGGGACGGGGAAGAAAATCTGGAGTGTAAAAATAGATAGATAGATAGATAGATAGATAGATAGATAGATAGATAGATAGACAGACAGACAGACAGACAGACAGACAGACAGACAGACAGACACAAAAGCGTTGGGGTAAGGAGGATCACAGAGCATGTGACTATGGGAAGGAGAGTACTGGGAAGGATCAGTTTGAGCTGGAATGTGGAGACAGGGAAGTCGAGGAGAACAGAGGTTATGGGGAAGGATCAAAGGAAATGCATTATTATGTAGGAAAACGCCATAAGAAAATCGCTTACTTCATATGCCAATTATATGCCATAAGGTTGCTAATTAAAAATAAAATGGAATAAATTATATTAAATGTACCAGTATGTATGTGTGTGTGCATGCATGCGTGTGTGTGTGTGTGTGTGTGTGTGTGTGTGTGTGTGTGGGAGAGAGAGAGAGAGAGAGAGAGAGAGAGAGAGAGAGAGAGAGATTATATGCCTATCATATTACATCCAAAGTTAGGCAACATGGCTCATTATTGGCATCAGAAATAACACACTGACATCTGAATAATTTTATTCCCCACTCCACTTCTTGTTATTAGAATGTGCACATGCAGAAATTGCATTCTCAGTTGTGAGCATTAACACAATCAGTTTCTTTTTAGTCCCTTAACACCCCCCTCTGTGGAATTCTACCAATCCTCACATCAGGATAGAACCTGTGATCATCAACAATCCCTTAGGAGAGCCACAACTCTGTGTATCTGCTGCCATAATTACAGGCTTCCACCAAGCCTCATAGCATGCTCATGTTGGCACTGAAGGTGTGACAACAGAATCACAAATTAAAGGCCATCCTGGGCTATATAGTAAGACTTAGTCTCAAAATAAACTAACAAATGTGCAACTGTTTAGTTTTCTAGATTTCCTATGAGTGTGGGATCTCTGTGAGGGCAGAGACTTGAGTTGTTTCACAGTAGCAGGCATAGGTATATGCCCCATGAATGCTGGATGAATGAACCCATAAGAGTCTGAATGAAGAAGCATCCTGTCCTTGAAGAAACATGTTACTGTAAACCTCCTTGTATCCTATGGCTGGGGTGATGGCTCAGTTGTTAAGGTGTCCGATGTACAAGCATGAGGGTCTGAGTTAAATTTACAACATTCATGTAAGAGCCAGGCATAGTGAAGTGCGTTTGTAAACTCCATCACTAGGGAATCAGAGGAGAATCCGTGCAGCCAACTGATCTGTAAATTTAGCATAATTGGCAAGTCCAAGATCCCATGGAGAAAGCCAGTCTCAGAAAAATAATATAGACAACTTCGGAGGAGCAGTAGCCATGGTTGACCTCTTGTTGTTTGACTTAAGATCAAGAAGACAAGTTTGACCTCTTAGCCTCAAGAAGCCAATTAAAGGAGTCAAGTCAATAGTGAAAGAGGGGGGGAAAAGGTTTCTTCAATATGGCCACAATGGGAAGAGGGGCAGAGAGAGATCCAGCAATACCTGGAAGTCTGTCTTTAGGGTCCTGACATGAAGTTAAAGTTTAAGTAGAGGACCAGAGGTATACATGTCCAAGCGGGTATCACTTGTTTTTAAGCTCTTCTCTACTGCAAGGTGATCTGGCAAATTGTAAATCTATTTTGGAAGACAGATGTCTATCTGGTTGGCCCAGGCTTTAAGGCTCTCTTGTCCCAGTATAAGATTCCTGGGAGAATTTCCATTTCCCGGGATCCATTCTTTTAATAGTCTGAAAGCCCAAGCTGGGGACAGCACACGTGTCTGTATAGAATGTCTTCATTCTGACAGTCCAGTTGCACTGTGGTGTACCCATGTGCAGATATGCACTCACCCTTACATGAATGTGCATGGTGCCTTACATGCCAAAATCTAATCTAATCTCTGTGACTCTCATTGGGGTACAATGTGGTCCCTGTCCTTTTGGACCTCATGTCCTACCATGTTGACAGGCTGGCAGGATGGCAGATGGAAAGGGTGGCTGCTTTGGGAACAGCCAGTCAGCTTCCTGTAGAAGAAACCTGTAGCAGACTCAGTACTAAGTATAGATTATAGTAGTCATACTTTATTCAAGTAATGGCTCTTTTTACATTGCATCCTGAGAGACCCTCAAAAGCCTGGGAGAGAAGCAGTGAGAAGGGCAGTCTCTCTTCATCACCATAACAGGAGAGACTTTGAAGCTTGAAACTTCCAGCGTTACAATTTCCAATTCAGTAGCTGACTCTGGGTGAACTGTGGGTGCACTGCTCTGTAAAGATGTGCTCTCTAAATGCATCTGAACAGGCTGTTTCTTCCCTCTGCTACATCCGACTCCCCACTGTTCTGCGTGATAGAGATATATAGAGTCCTGGTCAGCCATTCACATTTTTATACATTTATCCAACAAATTCAGCCAATTTTCTACTGTGAACTTGGTTTACTTCATACTTCACTTCCTTTAATGAAGGTTCCCCTAAGTTTATCAATCTAATTAATGACTTAGCTCTACTGTGAGAGAGAGAGAGTATCAAGACTTAGTCTTTTACTCATTCCAGGTATATTAGGAGGTTGACCAGCTGTCTGTTTTCTTAATTGCATTTTCATTGGATACTAATCTCTCTCTCCCCCTCTCTCTTTCTCCCCTTTCTCTCCCCTGTCTCTCCTCTAACATTTTTCATTCTCATAAAATAAATTAAAATTGATCAGAGTCAGAACACGGATTCTGACAGACTTAACAAGCCTGTCTTAGGTGCCTGCCTATAACAGATCAATTAAACAAATAAACAGTAATGTAAAGCAGAAAGGGGATATTTCTTTAATGTGTATAGATTGAGAAGAGGAAAAAAAAATGTGGTTTAACTAAGTCCCTCTTCATGGTCTTAATTTGAGGTTTAGGTTTAAATAGAGGAAAAGAAGTTTACATGGCTCAGCAGTCAGGTTAAGGTGAATTTTAGCCACCATCATCTCAGTTCTATTCACTTCCTTATGATTGCTTGACAAGTTGTCAACACCATGTGAAATCTCTTCCCAGGAAAGATAATATCCCCCTCTGGCTGGTAGCAGGCTCGAGCCATTTTCTTCTCCCAGCATGGGATGTCTGGCCACATTTCAACTTCTTGGAGTCCATTGTTTCAATAATCTGATGGCCAAAGGGAGGATTCAAGAGTAGCTTCAGAGTATATTTATTCCTTCTTGGACAGGATGGTTACAAGTCAAGAAACTCAACTTCAGCTCTGAGAAGTAGCCTGGTCTCCTTGGAGACTTCAGGGACATGTGAAAAAGTGGGGCATCAGGTGACCCCATTCAGCTGAGATGAACACACTTTCCCCTACTGAGCTCCTTAGAGCACCAGTTACATAGACTATATTAATAGCCCTGAGAGGCTTCCTCCCTTCACTCCACATAGTGAGAAAAATGTCGTCCCTCCCTCTCAGCATGTGTCACTGTCCAGGAGGGCAGGAGGGAGGAAAAGCCTCTTAATTTACTCCACTTCATACAAAAAGAAAAGGATGCTTCTCAGAACCTATTTGGTTCCAGAAAATATGTACAAAGGTCATGCACATTGCCCATATTCAAGGTCGCATAGTCCTTCCCTCAGCTCAGGATGTACCATTACAAGGTTACAAGATAGGCATACGAGGACTTAGGATGATGGCAGCCAAAAGGGAATTCATGGTCTTTTGAGTCCATCTCCTAAATCTTGGAGCTATACACATGTACCCCACCAGGCACAGCTGGATGCTAGATCATATCAAATGCTTCTTCTGCATGCTTTGGGAAGCTCACTGGCTTTTTAATTTTTTCTTTTCTTTTCTCTCTCTCTCTCTCTCTCTCTCTCTCTCTCTCTCTCTCTCTCTCTCATATATTTCTTTAGTATGTGTGTGTCAGTGGACACATGCACATATGCTCAACTGCAATGGCACATGCGTGGAGGTTAGTGGACAACTTGAAAAAGCTTGTTCTCTCCTTCCACAACGTGGATTCTGGGGGTTGACCTTTGGTGTCCAGGCTTTGTGGAAAGTACCTCTTCCAGCTGAGCCATCTTCATCAACTCCTCTAATGTTCACTTTTAACCCATAAGTGACATGAGTTTGAAGACCACTTGCTGAAAATCTAGCATTAGAATGGCTGTTTAAGATTCTGTCTCTCTCCTCCAAATTCTCTTATTCCTTGTCTATGACAACACTCCCTGAACCTCTTCAAACTTCTATTCAAGTAATATACTTAAAATACAAATAATGGGATCTCGAGAGAGATGGCTCAGCAGTTATTAGCACTTGCTTCTCTTAGAAAGTATCCGAGTTCAACTCCAAGAATCCATGTAGGGCAGCTGAAAACTGAATAAATTTTGTTCTAGGGGATCTGACACCCTCTTCGAACTCCAGGGTCATCTGTACTCATGGGTGTATGTCCATATGTGCATATGTCCATGGACACAGGCACATGTGCATGCACAGGCATGCATGCGCGCGCGCACAGACACACACACAAGCAACTAGGCAAAAAATCAATCTCAAAAAATGTAAGCATGGTCTGGTTATAGTCTAGACTGTCAACTCAACTTAGCTGTCTACTGCTTGCAGAAAAGAAATCCATCACTTTAGTCAGATTTATAATTCAAGGTCCATCAAGTTCTTTATCCAATCTACTGCCATACCAGATCTCCCACTACTTTCCTAAACACTCAAAACAAACAAACAAACAAACAAACAAAACAAAACAGAAGAATCGGACAACTATGAACATCTGATATTAAGAAAATCATTAATTCCCAGCCTTAGTGACTTTTCCTAAAATATTTAGCCCATTCGTGTCCCCTCCATCCTCCCCCTCCTTTACAGTCTAGGTCTAGAGTTAATGCTTCTCTCAGTTTCTGTTCATTGTATGCTATCATCTGTTCAGAGTTGCTTCCAACCCTGTATAATCTCACATGATGGTACTCTGAAATGTATGACAGTTTCCCTGGGGAAAGACACCCAGGATCCAAATGCTGGGCAGAAAGCATGGACAAAATGAACTCAATCAAATATTGACAGATTGCTTTCCAGAACCACATTCTTTCATCTCAGACACATTTGGCACTGCTTGGCTTTCTAAATTTCCCAGTGTGATAGAAATGAATTACCATGATTTTGAACATGCTGTCATATGCTCCTTGGCTTTGAAATTCCACTCCATTCATTTCTGGTTTCTGTACTTTGCTCTTGCCTTCTTTTTTTTGTTGTTGTTTGTTTGTTTGTTTTATTTTTCGAGATAGGGTTTCTCTGTGTAGCCCTGACTGTCCTGGAACTCACTTTGTAGACCAGGCTGGCCTCGAACTCAGAAATCCATTTGCCTCTGCCTCCCAAGTGCTGGGATTAAAGACGTGTGCCACCACCGCCTGGCTGCTCTTGCCTTCTTACTTAACATTTTTCTATGCATCCTTTTAAAGGTTGATTTTTACTTTAGTTGTGTGCATGCACACATACATGTATTGTGTATGTACATGTGTTTATATACACAAATGAAGGTATTCCTGGAGGACAGAAAAGATTGTCAGATCTCTTAGAGCTGGAATTACAGATGGTGTACATCTAGCTTGATGTAGATGGCAGTAAGAGAACTTTGGTCAGTTGGAAGAACAGCAAGTGCTCTTAACTGCCAAGGCATCTTTTTAAATCCTCCCATGTGTACTCATCACATGGACTCAATTTAAATGATATCACTTCTCTGAAGAGTTTTTGGATTATCTCTAGTTAACTTCAGATCCCCCTTCTGAGTGTCCTTAGCACTTTTATACTATACACATATACTCATGCACACAGAATACACACATGCACACACGTATGTGTGCAGTTATAGGTACAGAAACACATGTATATGTATCAGAATACAGTCATCCTCTTATGAAATAGCTTTTTTATTTCTCTTTCTGGAAAATGAAACTGAAATAGACAGTTAAAAGAACTTAAGTATGGGAGGAGATAGCATAGCGTTTGGCACAAAGCTTGGTCTCATTTATTATTAATGATGCTTTTTGCAGAGCTGGGGTTTAAAACCAGGGCCTTTAAAATGGTAGGCAAGTGAAGGACGGACCACTTATCTACACCATAGTCTTTAATTACTCATGACAAAAAAATGAACAGATTCCTTTAGAATATATGTTAAAATTTGGAGGCGGGGGTGTGAAGATGGCTCAGTGATTAAAAACACTTGCTGCTCTTTCAGAGTCCTGGAGTTTGACTCCAGATGCCTATAACTCCAGCTCTAGAATTCCTATGCCTCTGTGGGCATGTCACTTATATGTACACACACACACACACACACACACACACACACACACACACACACACACATACCACATAAATATTCAACCCAACTTTATTAATTAATTAAAGCTCTCTAGAATATGATGGGCCAGTGGATTCATGGCTAACGTGCTTCTCAAGAAAGCATAAAATTCTCCAATCTTCTGAGTTCACTCAAAAGCTCTATGATAGCTAAATATTTTTGTGGGACCTCTGACAGTAGGAGTAGGGATGTTTCTGACTCTTTGACCTGATCTTGCAACTGCTTTCCTCCTCCTGGGTTTCCTTGCGTAGCCCTGATATGAGGATTTGTGCCTAGTCTTCTTGTAACTTGTTATACCATGTTTGGTTGATATCCCTGGGACGCCTGTGCCTTTCTGAATGGAAATGGGGAGGAGTGGAAATGGGGTAGAGGGGATGTATCTGGGGGAATTGAGAGGGGTGGAGGGAGGGACAACTCTGGTCAAGAAGTATCCTATGAGAAGAGATTTCTCTACCGTTTAAAAAAGCTGCAGGTGGATGCACATTCCCCTGTAATCCTGCTGCTCCTGTGAAGAAAAGGGAGGTAGAAACAGGAGACGCTTAGAACACACACACACACACACACACACACACACACACACACACACACACACACACATGCACGGATCAACTAGCACTCCATCTAAAACAATGAATGACAAGAAACTCCATTTCAAATAAGGTAGAAGGTAAGGATTGGCGCACAAGGTTTTCTTGTGACGTCCACACCTGTGCTGTGGCATACACATACAGCACACCACACTCAAGTTAAATTTTTTTTTTTTCCAGGATAAAGTCATCGAAAGACTGGAGTGGAGTGTGGTGGAGAAATATAGACCTCAGCATCTCACTCGAACACCTGGCCCGTTGGAGCTGCCACTAATTAAGCTTTGCCGGCTTTCCGATCTGCATTCATAGGCATTTACAGTATTTGTTGGGCCAAAGGTGTGACAGTGCGCTGAGGTGGTTGTAGTGACAGATCTGTAAACATAACATCTCAAGTTGACTGTCAGAGGCATTCACATCAGTTTGCAAAATCCACTATTCCAATTAGAGGTGCCATCTTGAGTAGGCAACATTCAGGGTTCCAAGTATTGCTCAAAGACGAAATGAACTCACCTAAAAGATTCAGTGTCGTAGGCCGAATGGTCAAATGGGCTTCCTTTGCCAAAGAAGGAAGTTTCTATTCCCAATGCCTAGTGAGCACATTCAGGGCTAGTCTTGGGCTCCATAATTAAAGAATAACCCTGGCTTTCCCCAGTGTCACAAACTCACCGCAGCCACGGTTACCTGCAAAAGATTTGGGGCAATATTGATTGGGTCTCTCAACATTTCATCCTGGATGGGAGAGGAGGCACGAGGCCCCACCCCTCCCTGATTGCTGATTATCAGTTAACTGTTGCAGGCAAGGGGATTCATTTTCCTCAGTGCCACTGGTAAAGTCGCCCTTGCTTCACGCTTGAGCTAAACAATTCTAAGTAAATCCTATGTGTCGTACATAGAAAGAAGATATGGAAATAAGAAGGGGGCTTGCTGAGAAGCGTTTCAGCAGGGGAGGATATAGAGCATGTGAAAGGTGGGTGGGTTGAAAATGTCTAAAATTCATTATATAGATGTATGGAGGTATCAAACAATAAAAAGATTTTTAAAAAGTCAGTAGATTGTGTACTTAAATTCCTCAGTGTACTACAGAAACATTGTAGCTGCAAATATATGTAATCATTATGTGCTGATAAAATATATTAAAATGAAAAATACAATTCTGTTGCATATGGTGGCACATGTATTGAATCCCAGCATTTGGGAGGCAGAAGCAGGTGGATCTCTATGAGTTTGAGGCTAGTCTGGTCTACTTATCAAGTTCCAGACCAGTGAGACCCAGTCAAAATAAAATAAAATAATAAAATAAAATCATGAATGTACCTTAACATTCCCATGGCTAGTCAAGTCTAGTTAAAAAGGGATTAAACTCAGAATTCTGCTTGCAGACCTCTAGGTTCAATCATTTGTCCTTGTCTTTTCAGGGTGTATCAGAGGGATGACCAGCATGTTAGGGTGAGGTCAGGAGGTTTGAAGCAGCTAGTTCTCAAGAACAGCCTGCGTTATAAGTGAAGACAGTGAGATGCCACCACTGACTTGTGCATGCCAGGCTTCTTAGTGTACCATTCCTGCTTGTAAAATGCATGCCAGAAATCACACTCAGGAAGTTGAGGCAGGAGGATCACACATTTGAGGTCATCTTGAGATACCCAGCAAGTCTTAAGTCCTGCCTGAGTCTAACCTGTCTGACACGGTAAGACCCTGCCTTCAAGGGGGGAAAAAAAAACCCTAGCATCTACTGCAGACAAAAACTCCCAGAAACTTAAGATGAAGATGCCCTCAGTTTGATAAGGGAATATATATAAAAGCCACCGGTTGGGTCTTACCTGGGAAAGGTGACCTCTGCTCCTATAGGATGAGAACAGAACAGCTCTCATGGGATGTGGCCGATGTAAAATGAAGTACAAAACCGAGAGTTAGAAGATACCCAGATGAGAACGAAGTAAAGTGATTTCTATTTGCTTTGATACGGCAGAGAATGACCTGTGCTAGTCATGCTTTTAAATGAGTGAGTTTACTAAATACAAAGAAAACCAAAGTAAAAAGAATGGATGACAAGTAGACAGACCAGAAGAGAGGAAGGAAAGCCAGATACCAAAGGTGGCATCCTAAACAGCCAACACAAACCAACTGGGAAAACCCGTGTAAAACAATCAACTGGAATTCCCAGTGGAGTCCCAGGCAGTGTCCCCTAGGGTGAAGCTTCCAAGTAAAAGAACAAATAGTAATCTACAGAGACGACAACATCAGATGTTGTGCTCATACATTCAGCAGAAATGACTGGGAAGCCTGAGACAGTTGGGTGGAGTTTCCCATTGAACTTTCTCTCCGTGGCTGAATTTTCAGGTTCTCTCTCCCACTGTAGACACTTTTTTTTGTTTTTTAAACTTTTTCCAATTTTTTTTATTAGGTATTTTCTGCATTTACATTTCAAATGCTCTCCCCAAAGTCCCCTGTACCCTCCCCCCACCCTGCTCCCCTACCCACCCACTCCCACTTTTATACTACAGGGTAAACACTAGTGATCTTTGTTGGAAATGGTCTACCTTCCAGCTGTTCTCAAGCAATGGTCTTTACTATTGGCTGGTTTTGCTGCTCTTTTCCATTCTAGTTAGAGTTATTGCACGGGGATGGGGGCACAGGTAGGATGAGATGAGGGGTGGCAGCTAAATACCAGACAAGAGACCTTGGAGGACACTTTGAGACAATCATGTACAGGTCTGAATTGAAATCTGCATTCAATTCAGCTTCTCAGTAAGGTCAAACAGTTACTGGTGTAGTGTACATTACATTATAAAATGATATATGATTGCTAGTAGAGAAAGTAGGGTCAAATATTTCCCAAACCTAACAGTTAGCAACTGAGTTTGGCATGATTGCAGGACATAAAGCCAACATATAAAAAATCAGTCATGATGTTAGGCACTATAAAGGAGTAATAGAAACAATATTTTTTAGAAAATTATTTTCAGTGTATATGTGGGCGGGCATGCATGGTTTCATGTGAATGTAGTGCCTGTAAAGGCCAGAAGATGGCACTAGACCCCCTTGAGCTGCACTTTGAGGTGGTTGGGAGTAGCCTGATAATGGTGCTGAGATTCACACACAGGTCCTTGGGGGAAAACAAGCAGTATGCACTCAAGCCAGGCTGATCTATTCCTTCAGCCTCAAGAACTTAAATGTTATAAAACCTTTTAGCAACTATAAAATATGTGAACTACTTAAAGGAAATATGACAAAATACGACAAAGGAAAGATCTGTATTTGAAAGGCTAAGAAATACTGAGATGAATTAAAGACTTAAATAAATGAAGAAATACGTTGTGTTCACATGTCATAGACTAGATATAATTAAGCTGTCAACTCTCTCTAAATTGATCTATACATTCAATACAATCCTAATTGAATCCCTGTGCTTTTTTTTTCCTTAGAAATTGACTCATTATGAAATTCATATGGAAATGCAAAAATAGCTAGAATTGCCAAATCACTCCTGGAAAGGAGAAACAGAGCTAGAGGACTAATATTATTTTATTTAAAAACGTAAAGTTACAGTAATCGAGATATGGGGAATTGATGTAACATACACAATTAGATTAAGGGAACAGTGGGGAAAGGACCTTCTTGCCAAAAGTAACCCTGGAAGGGCTGGGGAGTGGACTCAGTGGTTGTGAACGTACACTGTTCTAGCAGGGGACTCAAGCTCAGTTCTCAGCAGGCCCAGGGCAGCTCACAGCTGTCTGTAATTCCAGATCCAGGGATCTGGTGTCATCCTTTGGTCCCCATATGCACCTGAACACATAAGCCATACATTCACACAGTGATGTTCTCTCACTCTGTCTCTATCTGTCTCATAGCATATAGAAAATTTATCTAAGATGGATCTTACAACGGAGTGTCGAGGCTAAATCTACAAGACATTAAAAAAAAAAAAAACATAGAAGAAACTCATCGTGAACACAGGTTAACCAAAAAAGCAAAAAAAAAAAAAAAAAAAAAAAAAAAGAATCTAGCTATGAGCTCACCAAGAAGACTAGACTGGCTAGCCAAGGAGCCCCAGGGATCCAACTGTGTCTACTTCCCCTTTGCTGGGTTACAGATGAACAATGACTTGTGTGGGGTTTTATGTGTGGGTTCTAAGGGTTAAATACAGGTCCTCATGCTAGCAAGGTGAATACTTTACTGACTAAGCTTGCTGGAGTTCTGTTTAATCTTTTCCCTCAACAGGAATATATATATAAAATCAGAACAGATTGGGAAGGTAGGGGAAATGGGAGTGATTATTGGTGGATTATGAATGATGGATGAGAGTGGGTGAGTCTAAGGTTGCAATGACACTCTGCAGTATGCCACAGGTGCTACATTACCAACTACCTGCTTTTCTGAATTCATCCATGATGCCCTATCTTTGATGACCAAATTCAGGAGTCTCTCATTCCCTGCATCAGAAGCTGGAGAGATGGCTCAGCAACGTGCTTTTGCATTTGCTTCTCTTGCAGAGGACCCGAGTTTGATTCTCAGCATCCATGTTGGGTCATCCATAATGTCTCTAAGTCTATCTCCAGGAGGTCTGAGCGCAGTTCTCACATCCTCAGGCACTTGCATCCGTGTGCACACATCCCCACACATACACATATGCACATAGATAGTTTTTTAAAATTAGAAATCTTTAGGATTCCTTCTATGAAACGCCCTCTGTCTGGCAATATCTATGTCAGTTTCTGAGTCTCTGGCTAAAACTCACAAGAGCAAGCCTGAAGCTCACCAAATCGCTGAGATAGATTGAAAGTTACTGATTTATTTCAAAATAATACATTTGGGGACCAGTGTTCCAACTGATCTGCTTATGAACAAATTGCCCTCTCAGCATTCCAATTTGTATCCCCCAGATGGTCATGTTCCACAAAGTATGCCGAATGATTTGTGTTATTACATATTCAGAGAGAACTAATATTTATACGTGGCTTATTACATTTCAGGCATGATGCTAGGTGCTGGGGTAAAAACAAAGGTCTGATAGGATCCTTACCACAGCCCAGTGGGGAAGACATTATTGACTTTCACCAAATGAGTCCCGCACAAGTTTAATTCCTCGACTGGGGTCGTGAAAGTAATAAATGGTGGCTCAGCCATCCAGTGTAAAATTCCCTTCAATAACCCCTGCTGCTGCTTCCTACAGCTGAATCCTTCTAGATAATTCCATATCTCTTTATCGCCTCCCACCCTCTCAGTCTTTCATTAGTCTCTAATGATTTGCAGAAGGTGCAGGGAGTAATCCAAACAGAGCCAGCTTTGGCTCCTAGGGAAGGGTATTTTGTGTATTTTTACATTTTTATTTGATGCTGGCAATTAGCGGCAGAGGGCTCATTTTGCCAATCACCCACGCAATTGGAAAAAAAAAAAAATCAACGCACCTGAGAGGCAGCCATGCAGCCTTTGGCATCTCACCTCCATCAGACAGAAAGAGATTGTCCCCTGTTTCAAACTTCCAAAGCGCAGGTGGAGATGAGTACCTCTCCTTGGCGTCAGCCCTTTGCAGGGGGTATAATTTGAGACACTTTGTCTATTGAATCCTCAGACTCTGGAGACTCCAAGGCCATGCCAGCTTGAGGCACTTGAGTTCGTTCACTCTTTCATCCCAGCCTTCACTGTCGGAGAAATGTTATGGGCTCTGTGCCATATATTTGTTACATAAATATTTATGAGCATCTACTTTGTGACATACACAATGATATAACTAGATACTCTCTTAATTGGGGGGAAAAGCTCTTTTCTTGGGCAGGAATTAATGCCTCCTCCTCTATGCCACCTGACATGTACTTTATTCAAGAGACTAATGAATGAGTTGATCAGTGGTGCCTTAGTCTCTTGGAAGGAATTGTTATGGGGTCTCCATCCTTCCCTTCCTCCATCCCTCTCTTTCTCTCTGTGTGTCCCTGTCTCTGTCTGTCTGTCTCTGTTTCTGCCTGACTCTGTCTCTCTGTGTGTCTCTGT
>NC_034612.1:21370172-21380028 GCF_900095145.1 Mus pahari
TGTTTATGTGTGTTTGTATGTGTGTATGTGGTGTGTTTGTGTGTGTGTGTGTGTGTGTGTGTGTGTGTGTGTGTAAAGCCTATGGACACACAGAGGCCAGAAGAAGATGGTAGGCATTCTGTTCTATCATTATCTGCCTTATTCCCTTGAACAGGGTCTCTCACTGAACCTGAAACTTACTAGGTTTTGGAGAGGCCAGTCTGGTGATCTTCTTGTCTCTCCCCCACATGGCTCTGGGTATCAGATGTGCACACTGTGCATTTAGGCATTTAGGAATGGGATTTCTCATCTAGCTGGCTTCCTTGGGCATCCCAACTTGTAACCTTTTCCTTTCCCCCTCTTGTCTCCTCCTCACCCCTCCCCTCCTTTCCCCTGCTCCTCCCTCCCTTCTTTCCCCCTATCAGTTTTTCACCTGACAAAAAAGATGGGAACCAGGGCCTTTAGCATGCTAGTCAAGTACCCCATCCAAGTCCATACTACAACTGCGGCCTTTCAACTCCGAAAGGTAGGACAGCACAGGGAGCGTGAACTTGACAGTATCTTCACCTATGTAGATATGTCTGTTGAGTTCCAGGTCAGCTGGATGGCAAATGAGTGTAAGAGAATATTATTGTGTGGGTTAGTTATTTTTTTTTTTTTATCTACTTGACACAAACTATACTCACCCAAAAAGAGAGAACCTCAACTGAGGAATTATTCCTGTCAGCTTGACCTGTGGGCATGCCTGTGGGGCTATCTTCTTAAGTAATGATTGATGTGGAAATGCCCAGTTCACTCTGAGTGGTGCCATTCCTGGGCAGACGGGGCTGGGCTGTATTCAGAAGGTCGCTAAGTAAGTCAGAGAGAGCAAGCAAGTGAGCAGTGCTCCTCTGTGCTCTCTGCTTCAGTTCCTGCCTCCAGATTCCTGAACAGACTTCATTTAGTGGAACTGTTTCCCTGATGGAATGTGAGGTGTACGCTAACTCCCAGTCCATGTTTCTGGACTTCTGTTCTTCATATTTCTATTTCAGAATAAAATATCTCTTTTGCCTTTTGGGATAAGAGTTATGGTTTTGCAAAGACATCCATAGACTATGAAATACTGGCAATGGGGCCGACAAGCCATCGGTAGTAATGTGCAGTGGACAGATTGAGTGACTGTGCGTGTCTGACAGGTTTGGAAGGAACACAAACTGCACAGAGGGCAGGTAGTTTTATTGATTTAGGGTTTAGAAACCCTAGAGTGCTGTGATTAAACGCTATGACCAAAGTAACTTGGGGGTGGGGTGGGGATGGGTTGATCTGACTTACACTTTGACATTACTGTTCATCATGAAAGGAGGGCACGGCAGGATTCCGGAGGCAGGAGCTGATACAAAGGCCATGGAGGAGTGCTGCTTACTCGCAAGCTCCTCGCTGCTCACTCTGCCTGTTTTCTTATAGTATCAAGGACTACCAGTTCAGGGTGATGGCCATGATGATCTGGGCTCTCTCCCATCAATCACCAATTAAAAATATATAACCTACAGGCCTTCCTATAGGACCTTATGAAGGCATTTTCTCAGTTGAGGCTCCTTCTTCTCAGATGACTGTAACTTGTGCCAAGTTAACAGAAAACCAGCGGGCACGCCTAGCCTGCTTCCTTCTACTGTGGTAAAACACTGAAGAAGAGCAACTTAGGGAGGAAAGGCTTGGTCTCAGCTTACAGTTTTATAGGCTATCATGGTTGGAAGCCAAGCCTGGAACTGAAGCAGAGACCATGGAGGAACACAGCATACTGGCTTGCTTCCCATGGCTTGATCAGCTATCTGTAGTTCCAGTCTGGGAACAGGAAAGGTGAAGATAGAGCATCTCCAGAACAAGCTAGCTAAGACTTTTTGCTGTTCATTCTATTCTATTCTATTCTATTCTATTCTATTCTATTCTATTCTATTCTATTCCATTCCATTCCATTCTATTCTATTCTATTCTATTCTATAATATTGTATGTTCATTATGTATATTACATTATAAATTATTATATATTAAAATTATTATATGTAACCTGCTATTATCATATTATAATATATGATAGCATATATATATAATGCTATAGCATATTAATTCTCATTAACTAGGACAATAGACCTTTTGGTTGTGTCCTAGTTTCCTATATATAGCACTGTCAAAAGACAACTTAGAAAGGGATGCCGCTTATAGATTTCTCTCCCCTAGTTTGCTGAATCACCTTTCTTATATAGTCCAGCCCCATCTGCCCAGAAATGGCCCCACCCACAGTGGCCTGTGTTCTCCCCCCACATCAATCACTAATCAAGAAACACCTACAAACTAGTCTGATGGGCACAATTCCTCAACCGAGATTCATTCTCCCCAGGTGACGTTAGTGTGTGTCAAGTTGAGAGAAAGGAACCAGTAGAGGTGAGCTCTGGGTTTGACTGGCATTCCCTGCCTCACTTGGTAAGTTAGGAGAGCAACTGAGGGTGATCCCTGATATCAACTTCTAGCTTCCGTGTGTACAGTCACACAGGTGTATAAGCATCCCCACGTACATGTGACTACCCACACACAAACATGTATGCCTATTAGAAACAGAAACCAAAATTGTGGGAGGGAGGAGAACTCTCCTCCGATTTGCAATGTGTGCTTTCTCATGCATATCTCGCAGCAATGGGAAAAGCAACTCAAATAAGTCATCACTGGCATGCAGAGCCATCTACAACACTTGGAGGGGCTCAGTTAACAGTAGGTGCTCAGAAGTGCTTGCTGAGTGAGTGATTACATGGAAACATGAATGGGTGAATGAGCCATCCATCTTTATATCCAGCCCTCTGATGCACTTAGCTCAGAGCCCGGCATGCAGCCAGTACGTGATAAATATGCGTTGAACTACATGGGAACACCCAAAGTTATCACTTAGCACACACAGAAGCAACTCCAGATAAGAACTTGAGAGCATCCAGTACCCAAAAGCACTGCTCCCATTTCGAAAGCTGAAAGCTGCACAACTCATTGCTCATGTCTCCTAGAGGAGTACAAATTAGTGGCTTGGAAAATTCCTCCCGGCTCCAGGGTGATGCTGACATTAACCTAAATAGGAAAAGCCCTTGTGGTCTTGCTGGGACTTGTCTCCCAGGGGGAGTTCGCTCAGGCTTGACAAAGTCCAGAAACAAGCACGGGATGCCTGCTTTTAAACAGTCACCTCAAGGGTCAGATAAGCCAGACACGTTCAGTGACTGGGAATCATTCTCAGGGGCTGACACAAGGGGCTCCTCACAGCAGGTCCTTAGCTGCCCGCACAGAATGTGCAGAACTTCTGGAATGAGAGAGAGCCTTGTGATGTCCACCCTGGTCATGGTCCAGCACAGCCCATGGTCTACTATGGCCCCAGGGAACAGTAAAGAGGCGGGAAGAAGCACAGTGTAGATTATGGCACATGAATTATTTATTCTTATTAGCATATGAAAATGCTGTCAACGGCAAGCAAGCCCGCAATATTGCTAGTGGCAGCTAGACCCATGTGTATGGGGCCGGAGAGGCTCATGTGCAATGAAAGCAAGCATATGCTCAACTAGAACAGCCAGAAGTGGTTAGAGAGGCTGCCGTTGGGCCTCAGACTCGATTTGGATTCTCCATGTCATGGGGCAAAGTAGAGAGGTACTCTAAGTGTGAAATGCACACATATCTAGACTAAAGGACATACATGCACAGTGGGGAACAGTGGTCCTGCCCTGTTGGTGCTAATTAAACTTACAGTGTGCACCTGTAACCCCAGCACCATGGGGAGGAGGAGATAGGAGAACCACTGGAGCCTGCTGGCTGCCAGCCTAGCTCCAGATTCAGTAAGAGATTCTGTCTCAAGGTAGTAAGGTGGAATAGGGTAAGTAACAGTTATCCTCCTGTGGCCGACATGCACATGCATTTAGCACACACATGCATGTGCATGCACCACACATGCAAACTGAGATGAACAAGAATCATTATCCCATTGGAGCCTTCAATGCTTCTCCCCTTCACACCACTCATCACTAAAAGCTTGGTCTTTAGTGAAGCATCGTACAGAGGTGGGGGACTTAGGGAGGTGATTGGTTCATAAGAGTTCTGATGTCATCAGTGGGTTAATTAAGCATCAATGTTTATAGCTAAGTGGGCAATATGGAGACAGTAGAACCTTCTGGAGGTGGGGCCTAGTTCAAGGAAATAGATCATTGGGAACATGCCCTTTAAGGATAAATTATTTTGTGTGCCTTGTGGGGTGTGTGTGTGTGTGTGTGTGTGTGTGTGTGTGTGTGTGTGTGTATGTGTGTTGTGATGTATATTGCTTATGCGTATTGTGTATTGTATGCATATTTTGTGGTGTGTGTTTTTGTGTGATGTATATGGTGTATTTGGTGTGTGTGTGTGTGTTGTATGTTTAGTACATGCAGGTGAGTATTCACATACTCTCTTTCATGGCAGCGATTTGGACTCATTCTAGATCTTTCTACAATTAATCAATGCCACTTCTTTGTTCCCAGCTCAAGCCTTGAGTTCTGGTTCTGATACGTGAGACCAAGAATTATTGGTGTCCTCTGGGGACGCTCAGGGCTAAGGAGCTGGCTGCTCCCAGATCAAGTGGAAATTAAAAAGGGCCTCCGGGATTGCAGACCCAGGCTTCATTAAGACCTAATGAAAACCTGCCATGGGTTGAGCACCGGCATGTATGAGCTTTTTCCTTTTTTTCCCTTTTGTGGCAGCCCTCAATGTGATTCTACTATGTCTGGAAATCCAATAACTTGAGTCAGAGGCTGCAGCAGGGGGATGGTAGATTTCCTCCCAATCGAAAATTGGGTTTCTGGGATTTATTGTAATGCTGTTATTAGGAAGGTCCTTAAAGAGGGCAGCAGGGATGAGAAGGTGTCTCAGTGGGTAAGAAAGACTGCTGTTCAAGCATCAGGATCTGAGTTCAAACCCCCAGCACTTACACCAAATGCCAAATGTGCCTCCATGTGTGCCTGTGACTCCATTGTTGTAGTGGGACTTGCTGACTGCCAGGCTGTCTCCAGTTTATTGAGAGATGCTATCTCAAAGGAATAAGGCAGAAATCTATAGAGCAGAAAACCTACCATGCTCTCCTGGCCTCTGTATGTGTGCCAACAGGTGCACATTTGTGTACACATGTGTGTTTCTCACACCTACTCAAGTGTAGCAGCACCTGGTAACAAGCCTTGAATACAGAAGCCAATAGAAAACACTCCGTCCTCAAGCCAAACTAGTGGTGAATGATGCTGTCCCTGTGGGTCTGTGGGTCAGCCAGGCTGCTGGGTACACAGGCACTTCAAAGCAGGTAGCAAGATCTGCAACAGTTGGCTGATGTGACATCAGTGGAAAGGGTATGGAAGGAGCAAGAACTAGGTGTTGGTAGTAAGTAAAGTTGCATGGGTAGAGGTTAGAGGACAACATACTGGAGTAAGAGGGTTCCAAAGAAGGACTCAAGTTGCTAGGCTTGGTGGAAATTGCCTATGCCTGCTGAACCTTCTTGCCAGCCCCCCCCCCCAAGTTGGTTGTCTCCAGTACAAATGCTCATAGCTGAGGAATGTCTTCATGGGTGGACAGAATAGTCTCACCTTGCTCAGTGTCATTGCCTTCAAACTCCAAGTAGCTAAGGCTATGTAAAGTTACGCAGTGGAAGGTAAGGGCAGTCTCAGAGGTAGAGACTTCTCATTAGCAAGGTCCAATTGTCTCCTGATGTCTCTCTACATCAGTGATTGCCAACCATCCTAATGTTCTGACTCTCAGAGGGGTCATGGCCCGCAGGTTGAACCACTACTCTAGAGCGATTAGCACACTGACATTGCAATTCATCCGGTATCTATGGAAGCACCGATTGTATGACAGTCTCCCTTCTGGGGGTTCATTCAGGATGTTTTAAGAATCCCTTCTCTGGGGAGATGGAAAGAACATCTATTATCTCTGTACAAAGCCCCAGTGACAAATCAAAGAGTGTTTCCCCCACAGTTCATCCTGTGGAGCCAAGAGTATATTGGACTTTCTTACAGAACATGGGTGAGGGATTCCTGGCGGGAACATGGCAGACTGCAAGGAGTCTAATGAGAACTCTTTGCCTAGCACATATTATGACTTCCCCACATTCTCATAGATGGAGTCCTCTTGGAGTGACCTCGTGAGTCTATATTATACATTCAAGCCCTTCCTAGACCCAGAGACCACTTGTAATTATGGCAGAACTACATCCAAAACTGCTGGGAACAATGGCTAGAAACTCAGGTGAGGGTTCAAACCTTCCTATTTGTGCTTCCCTTGAGGCAATGTCAACAGTATACAAACCTGCTTGGCCAAGATGTTGTCTTGCAAGCAGGCACAGCTTATCCGACAAAGGCAATGGCTGTTTTGTTTGGAGGACCATGTTCCACACAGGGGGTAAAGGGGCAGAGAAGTAGATAAGACACTTGACCTGCAAGTGTGGGAATGTCAGCTCAGTCCTCCCAGAACCAATGCAAAACTGCCAAGTGTGAAGGCACGCACCTGTAATTCCAGCACTGGGGATGTGGTGACAGGTGGATCCCCAGAGATCACTGGACACCCTTTCTAACCAAATGGGGATTTGCTAGCTCTACTGAGAGACTTGACTTCAAAACATAAGATACACAGCAATGGGAGAAGGTATACAACATTGACCTTTGGCAGCTATGTGGGCTCTCTTGTACACACACACACACACACACACACACACACACACACACACACATTCATGCACACACACCACAGGAGACATCCATGCAGACACCTGGAGGTAGCTCGATGACATTGGTCCATTCCTGTTAACAGGGCTCTGCTTCCCATTTATTCTCACCGGAACAGACCGTTGTTTTGAGTTTGATTTTTTTCCCCTTTGCTTCCTGGCTCCTGGGCTCAACCAGCTCTGTCATCTGTCAAGTGAATGCATTATTCACTGTCTCGTATGACATTGCTCCTGACCAAAGGATGCATTCCCCAGGCACAGAAGAAAGGCAATAAGCCGATGCCTGTGCAGTCCGCTCTTACCACACATCTTGTCGTCCGGCAGCATCTGACTTTACAGATGGGTGGACTTGCTCTGGGATGGCTCAATTACAGTGCCAGCTGGAAGACAAACTGTCAGACTTAGTGCTGCCTACCAGGAAGCTGTGCCCTAGCAACCAAGGCCTGTCTGTGTTCCCACGGCTGAACACGTGCATCCAATACCAAGGATGTGGTATCAGGAAAGGCACTTGCCCAGTGCCTTCCTTACAAATGTCTAATTTGCTACTACCCAGATGCTGTTGCTTTTGGTATAAAGGACAGAAATGGAAACTGAGACCAATACTGAGGCAGTTTCCGATATTCACTCAGACAAGAGTGGGGAAGGTAGTAGAGATAGGTCTGCACAGAACCCATTGTCATACATGTATCAAAATGTAGTAAGGTAGCCCATTACTTGGCACAATACTTAAATATTCAGCAATCAAACAAATAGACTCATGCTCTTTGAAGGAATTTGGTTTATTGGAATGATACCCAAAGGTAAGGATCAGGGTAAGTAGGGATGTTACAAGGAAAACGTAGACCAGGAAACAGTCAGGCTGGGCACACAGATGGACTGACAATTGGAAAAAAAAATCCAGGCCTGTCATAATAGGAAAGTGAGCCTGAAATGGGTATCAGGAATCAAAAGACTCTAGCCAGAGAGAAGAGATTTTGGAAGAATGGTCCCCTGGACAGTGGCCTTAGGAGAGGGCCCTGAGGGTACACATTCAGTGTACAAGCTAATGAGTAGCAGAAGCAGGGAGATGTTTGTTGTGGTTTGATGGTGAAATGTCTCCCACAGGTTTACGTGTGTGTAAACCTAACTTCACAAAGTTGTCCTCTGACCTCTAGCTGGTGACGTCGTCTTGAAGGTTGTAGAATCTTTGAGTACAGAGTTATCTAATGGGATTCTCTGGTTGAAGAATTATCTTGGATTGCATATTATTACATCTAGTAGTGCCCAACCTTCACCTGCAGGTTACAATAGCATACACACATTTGGTTTGCATGAGGTTGTATCACAGTGAGCTAGCTCTACTGGCCTACAAGTGACCATGGGGTTGTGGGCTGAACCCTCACATCAGGAAGTGGATCGCTGGAAGTAGGCACTGAGGTTTTATGTAAGTCCCCACTTGCTCTGTTCTCTGCATCCGGCTTGATGCAATGTAACCAGCCACCTTACAGTCCTGCCATGCCACCATGGTAGGCTGTAAAACTACTTAAACCACGAGGGAAAAAAAAAAGAAACCCTTCCTTCTTAAGTTATGTTAGTCAGGTTTTTTGTCATAGCCATGAAACAGCAACGAATACACTCTTATTTATACCAGTACTATACATTACACAGCAACTTATTCTCCACTTCAAAGTATCCAGCTATATACAGGGCCAGCTCATTGGATAAAGGAGCTTGCTGCCAAGACTGAGAACCTGAGTTTGATCCCCCAGGATCCACAGAAAGCTGGAAGAAGAAAACTAACTTCACAAAGTTGTCCTCTGACCTCTACATAGATGCTATGACATGGATGTAAGTACATACATATGCACACAACATAAACACAGGAACATAATAATAAATAAGTAAAATGAAGTTTAAAAGGAAAATGCAATGCTTAGTGGGGGTTAGGAAGCTGTATATCTATTCCCTGCTCCAGTGTCCCAAAGGCAGATTCCTGGACCACAATCCCCATGTTCTTTGTATATGAAGCTCTGGGATCTTGGCTACAATTGCTGGAGGGAGCAGTTTCTCTCTGTCCCGGTGACATCCTTGCCCCAGCACAATGATATTTTCATGCCCCCTGCCCCCCAAAATGAACCATCGCTGTCAATTTCCTGTCCAGAGTGACTTTCAGAGATGCGGCCAAGAAGCAATTTATTGAAGTTGGGAAATTGGAAAGCCTCTCAATTTCTCCTGCAACAAGTTCTTATGATTTCCTTTGAAGTGAGCTTCTCAAATACACCAGACAAGCCTACTCCTCAAATGGAAGTCGGTAAATGCATGTCAAAAGCAAAGAGAAGAAGTGGCCCTTGCCTCCCATTTTGTGTTCTTCATTCCCTGCTTGCCTGCCTTGAATTTGTTAACGGGGAAAACACTTCTCTGACGACTGAATAGCACCAAAGTCCCAGGGAAATGTCTGGAGGAGTTTTGCAGAGATTTGAAGCGCCAGGCTCAGGGGCTAGCCAGGGCAGTGCTCCACCCACTCAGAGGAGGAGAGGAGAGGGAATGGAACCAGAAAGGATTGTGGGAGATGGTGACCTGGGGGTGACTGGGAGAGGGGCAGTGAGTGGGATGTGAGGTGAATATGTAAAACAAAGAATTAAAAAGGAGGGGGAAAAAGGGGTGTGTGTGTGTGTGTGTGTGTGTGTGTGTGTGTGTGTGTGTGTGTGTGTGTGATGTGCATGTGGAGGTCAAAGCTCAAACCTGGCTTTGTTGTTCAGGCACCATCTATCTTGTCTTTTGAGATAAAGACTCTCCCTTAACTTGGAACCCCTAAGTAAGCACCAAGTGTCCCACTGGCTCTTCCTCACCAAAAGTTGGATGACGTGCACGGACCACCACACTGTGGGGGTGGGACCGAAGTCTTGAAGCTTACAAGAAACACTTTACAAACTGGGCCATTTATCTAGCCACCTAGTGTGAGGGTTTGTGTGTGTGTGTGTGTGTGTGTGTGTGTGTGTGTGTGTGTGTGTGTTATTTCATCTATTCATCCTAGCTCTTTATAGTGTGGAGAATGCATATTTCAGCAAATGTAGTTCCACGTGTTCTATGATAAGCATACCGTACTTGTGTAATCAAATCATGAGCTATTTTTTTTGCAGTTTTTTTTATTATTATTAT
>NC_034612.1:21380833-21384990 GCF_900095145.1 Mus pahari
GAGAGAGAGAGAGAGAGAGAGAGAGAGAGAGAGAGACAGAGACAGAGACAGAGACAGAGACAGAGAGACACAGAGACACAGAGACACAGAGAGACAGAGAGACAGAGACAGAGACAGAGAGAAAAATGCCCTCTTTCTCTCTCTCTCCATGTAGTGCCTGGGGTTTGAACTCGTTTTACCAAGTTTAGCACTAAGCACCGTTATCTACCAAGCCTCATGTTGACTGTCCCTGGAATTTTTTGTACGTGATCTTGATCTTAGATGTAGCATTATAGGTTGCCAAAGGCTATCATATAACCAATAATCTGTTTGTAGTGCCCCTGAGGGGGCTTAATGAGGAAAACCCCAAGGTCACAGCATGGAAATCTCTATATTCTTGTACCAGCCATTTGAATCTAATTGGGAAACTCTTCTTGTCAGGGCTTACCCACAGGAAGTCCCCACACCGGTCTTCCCTAGCCCTCCAATGTTTGGTGGAACTGAGGGAACCCCGGGGGAAATAAAGTGGGCCCAACTATCCTCAAGAGAATGAGAGGTGGTGTGTAATAATGCAGAGCAGTCATATCAGCCCTTGAGAGGCCTAGGCTGGAGGACCCCGGGCTTCAAGGCCAGTATGAGATCCATATTGAACTCTAGGCTATGCTGGGGTATATAGAAACAAGAAGGGAAAAGAAAAGAAGGAAAGAGAGAGGAGAGACAAAGAGAGGAGAGGACAGGAGAGGACAGGAGAGGAGGAAGTTATAGTCTATTAAAGGAGAATTAGCTCAGTAAGAACCCTTGTATATCATGCATAAAAACTATGGAATTGATCCATAACACTGAGGGAGGGGAGAGAGGGGGGAGGAATGGAAGTAAGGGAGAGAGAGAGAGAGAGAGAGAGAGAGAGAGAGAGAGAGAGAGAATGTATCTGTTAGTTGAGTTAGTTAAACAGCTTGGAATGGCAGATTGGCCAAGATGCCCCCATCAGCCCCCATCAAACTATCCCTTGTGTGGTCAGGAGGTCATCAGGATGTATTTCAGGAAAGAGACATCTCTGAGTCCTGCCCTCAGTGAATTTCTTGGCTGTGTATGTGAGTGCATGAGCCCTCATTTAAAATTAGCAGAATAGCTTTGAAGGGAACACTTCATCTTTTCATCTCCATCTTACCTACCAGGGTCTCTGTTTGTGACAAAATCACAAAGTTTATTTGCCTCTAATAGGTTCCCTCTATTCTTATCAGCAGTGGTTTGATTTAACGTGGGAGCTATTGCAAAGGTAGATGGAATGACCAGATAGAAACGTCCACCCAAAGGATATTGCTCTCTCCAGGACAAAGAGCAGACTGGAGGACTAGCATTTGCATGCTCCACAATCCGACTGTTTGAATTTCCAGCCACTCAACATGACTTGGACTTTGAACCATCTTTTTATTTCATTGACCCATGCTCTTCTTGCTTTCTTCTGGTACATAGGCTGTTTTATTTTGCCTTCCCCCCTCCCCCATCTTCCTGGGAATGTCTGTTGCAGAGCCATTTCCTCCAAACTGGAATGTTCCCTCTTGGGAGTGTGGGGGGGGGGAGTACTATGGCTCATGAGACTCAATAAATAAACATCATATATCTGGGGAAGCTGAAACATACAAGATTCCTGAGGGCCCCTCCCAAGGTATGGAATCAGTAAACAGCTGATGGGCAAGGAGAGCGACCAGGTCAAGCTGCTGAGAAGATGCTCTCAGACCTGTTGCACTGCCTGCCAGTGATGTAGAAAGGTCGAGGGATGCAGCTTTTGTGAATAATTGTCTGTAGTGGGTGGGCTTTGCAATGATTCACCTGCTGCTTTTGAGTCACACCATCTCTTGTAAGTAGCCCATAACTTATACTCATGTTATTAACTCTAATTAAAAACTCTTATTACTTCACTAAATTGGACTTTGGTGCAGTTGTTATCTTGGTCTGTGCTAGGGTCATTATTTAGTGTGAGTATATGGTGTGTTATGGCTTCCTGGAAGAAATCTCACACAACGATGTCCCTTCTCCAAGCATAGATAGGTGACTTCAGGAGAAACCTGCATCCACAGACCTCTCCACGTTTTGATGTGTTCTCCTTTTACTCATGGAACAACTGGTTCACGGGCTTTCCACTTGAAGAGGATTAAACTTTTGCTTTGTTTTTGTAGTGCTGGAGAGCAAACGCAGTGCCTGCCACACGCCAAGACAAGGCTAGTTCACAAACCTATGTCTCCGACTCACTGAAACTGTGCTTGAATACCAAAGCGCTTAATTAAAAATAGTGATCAACTCTTTATCACAAAGTTCTCTTTGGGTTTGATGATTCCGCACTGCTGTGGGCTCCTGGCAGGGGGTGTAAGCATCTTGAAGGCAGACTAGGTTCAGTTATGATGCATTGAAAGTTAGATATGTTTTAGCTTTAATATTTGTTGTATTTGATGGATTTATTGATTTATAACAGCATTGTGCTTGAAGACCTTTGAAAGTGAAATCAACAGATTAACTACTTCTGAGATCAGACATTACATAATCATTTGTTTGGCACTTCCCATAACACCTAGCATTTAAACAGTCACTTACAAACATTCGTATTTATCTTGAGTGTTCTAAGTGCTGGAAACAAAGTTCTTGAAGTATTTGACTTTCCCAGTCAAACCACCTCCGGCATTCAATGCTGCGTTTGGAACGTGAGTTTCAAATTTAGCTAAGGTCTGGAGGGCTGACACTTGGCCTGCTGAAAAGTCAGACTAACAACTGAAATTGAGTAGATAGAAAGATGGTTCACCAGTAAAGATCCATCGCTTCTAAATTGAAACATACTCTGCAGGAAGAAGTGGGAGGTGCATGAGACCAGGAACTCTCACGTATGTGTGTCTATAGGTGCTGGGTTTCAGTTACCAGCACCTGTCTCAGGCATACTACTCTTCAGGACTTCAATCACCAGCAAATTCACAACCTCCTATAACTCTAGCTCCAGGGCATCAGAAACTCTTTTCTGACCTCCTCAAGGTGCCCATACACACATGCACATATAGATTCTCCCCCCCCCCCATATACACACACACATAAATAAAAGTTACATTTTCAAAAAGAAAGCGAAGTGCTCTTGAACAGTGGAGGCGTAGCTCAGTGGGTAAAGCACTTGCAGTGTAAGTGTGACAACCTTAATTCTCAGGACTGATGTAAAAAGCTAAACTCAGCAACACACCTGTATAGCAACGCTTCTCCTATCGCAAGATGGGGGAGCGAAAGACAGGAAATCTCTAGAGGCTCACAAGTTTACTGTATACATCAGCAAGAGAGAGAGAGGGAGAGTGAAAAGGAGGGGAAAAAGGGGGAAAAGGTAAAGAGGAGCGGGAGGGAGAGAGGAAGGAAAGGGAAGGAGGGACACTTTGTCTCAAACAAGGAAGGCAAGGAAGAAGAGGAGAAGCCAAGATTGTCTTCTGACCACGCCCATATCATGGCATACCAGTATCCACACCTCCACACATGAATACAATCCTACAATCCTGAAAGAGTTAATGGTTAGAGAAGAAGGGGCAGAAAGGACACATGAATGCATGGTTTCAGAACTACCTCTCATGCTCTTCTAAATTCTGTGTTTCCACTCCTCACCCTATCTCTGTCCATGTCTGCTGGTACCCAGATGGGCACTGATTTGGTCTCTATTATTCCAGCACAGTGCCAGAATGTTAGTTTCTCTTCGGTGGAACTCCACAAGGGGTGATAACAGCAGAGTGAGTTTCTGATTTCCTATCAGGGGAGAGAGTATTCTGAGAATAAAAAATAGCAAACTAAAAGGATGAAAGGGCATGCTGAGAAGAAACACCTATGGAGACCTCCTTTTACTTTGAGCCTATGAAGTCAGGGAAACCATGTTTCTAGAGGATCACCTAAACAGTTCTCTTTTCCTGGCAGCAGAGCATAAGCTAACAAAACAAGCTCCTAGAAATTTCCATACTGTATTGCCCATGGAGCCAATATGTCACAGGCTAAAAACGGCATGTGCAAATTTCATATATCTCCTATTTCATTCACATTGTTGCTTACGTTGAGAACAGCCCTTTCTGCCCCTTCTTCTCTAACCATTAACTCTTTCAGGATTGTAGGATTGTATTAGGAATGATTGTCTAGAAGAGTGGAAGTGTGTGTGTGTGTGTGTGTGTGTG
>NC_034612.1:21385015-21397931 GCF_900095145.1 Mus pahari
AGAGAGAGAGAGAGAGAGAGAGAGAGAGAGAGAGAGAGAGAGAGAGAGAGAGAAATCAGGGAATGGAAGGGGCTGTGAAGATGGTTCAGCAGTAGTTAGAATGCTTGCCAATTCAAGCACGAGGACCAAGTTTTGAATCCCATGAATGATCCCTGTGAATGATGATGGATGGGAGTGGTTGCTCACCTGTGACTCCAGCCCTGCAAACTGGAGGCAGGAGATTTCTGAACCAGGCAAGGGAAGCCATGTATTCCACCCCTGAATTAGCATCTATGAGTACGTTTCAAGAGTGATTCCCGACATCAACCCTCAGGCCTCCACGTTCACATACATATGCAGCTACACACACACACACATACACATGCACCTGTATGCACGCAAGGACAAAATAACCTATGCAAACACATACAAAAATAGAAAAAAAAAAACAGTGGGAAGTGGATGAGAACGGCTTCCCAGGTGGAGGCTGAGGATTCAAACAACGGCCATCTGGCTGCTGGAGAAGCTGAGAACCTGATAATTACTCAGGTCAAGAAGAAGGGTGTCTCAGCAATGCTGAGAAGGTGCCGATGGCCTGGAAGATTCCTGGAGAGTTAACTGCTCTTTAGTCCATGTTTGAAAGCTGAAGGACCTGGAGTCTCTCGTCAGAAGGATGGCGGCGGCAGCAGTAGGTAGATGTACTTGCCAGCAAGAAATGAAAGGCAATGAAGATAGCGATAGTTCCTTCAGATCCCTTCTTATCTAGTCACCTGTCAGAAGGTCCCACACGTTCTTAGGGAGGAGTCTTCTCTCAGTTAATTCCCTCTCAAAATAACCTCAAGGTCACATGTTTGAGCTGATTCCAGATGCAATGTGACGATCAAGATTAACCATCATTAGGCCTACAGAGATTGCTCGGCAGTTAAGAGTGTTCCACGTTCTTGCAAGTTTAACTTTCAGAATCCAAATCTAGCAGTTCACAACCACTCAGAAGTTCAACTCCGTGTGGGCAGACTCCCTCTTCTGGCCTCTAGTCGTATATATACTCATGTGCAAATCCACACACATGCATAAATAAATGGTAAAATAAATCCCTGAGAAAAATTTAACACTGCCCTGAGTCTCTCTAGACTACTCACTTGGCTTCTCTCTTGTTGATTTCCTCAGAATGCTTTGCTTCTGTATGAACTGCTGGAATCTTCTTGACGAGTGCTTACCCTGAACTTGCTCTTCAGGATGCTCTACTGCGCAGCAGCAAGACATCTGGTTCAGATTAGCTGCTCAGTCAATATTTGTAGCTGGCATAATAGGTAATGGCAAGAGAAAACATTGATCTTCTTGTCTGTACCTAGTCTTCTCTTACGACAGCCCAAGAGAGGAACTTGGAAGAGCCATGAGGCTTGTTCGGTGAGAATGGATAGGTTTGTCTAGTTGATTTGGCATTTCTTCTGCTGATCTTTAGAGGACTGTAAAATTCTTCTTTGATCAGAGGTGTCACTGTTACCTTTGTTTCTTTGAGAAAGAGAGAGAGAGGCATATGTGGTATATGTAGGTGGTGTATGTGCATATATTGATTGCTTCATGTGTCTACTTATGTGCACACAAAAGCACGAGGAAATATTGAGTCTCCTTCTCTATTAAGCTCAACTCTATTCTCTTGAGATAGGGTCATTCACTGAACCTGGAGCTAGGCAGGCAGCCATCAAGCCCTAGGGATCCTCTTTTTTTTTTTTTTTTTTTTTTTTTTTTTTTTTTTTTTTCCACAGTTCTGTGATTATATGTATGTCTTGTCATGCCCAGCATTTTGTATGTGGGTGCAGGAGATTCAAACTCAGGTTCTTTTACTTGGACAGCAAATACCATCTCCCCAGGCCTGTATTAACTGCTTCTTTGGATTAGGGTAATCTACACAGTGGGTGCTTTATAAATGATGGAGTAAGAGCTGTAGAAATGGCTAAGTGTGCGCATGCTTGTGTGTACATGTTCATGCACATCTGGACATCAGAGGACAACTTATGATGCTACTCTTCAACTTCTAATATGTCTGAGACAAGCTTTCTTCTTCTTTGCTGACACGTTCTCCAGACTAAGTAGCCTGTGACCTCCCTGAGAGTCTCTTGCCTCTGCCCCATCCTTCTGTAGGAAAACTGGCATTTTGTACATGCTTGCTACTATGTCTCATTTTTATGTGGTTTCTGGAGAATGCATTCTTACATTCTCCCAGCAAATTCTTTACCCAATAAGCCATCACCCTAGCTGCCCCCAAACCTGTATAAGTTCTTATGTGTTGTTAAATAAGTCTTGTCACTAAATGCATGAAAATGGAAATGCAAACCATCAGATGCTATGAGCAAGTCCCTTCTACTCTGTAAGCCTTGGTTTCCTCATCCATAAAGCAAGTAGGACAATCCCATTCAGATGAAAATTGAAGTGTGGGAGTATTTGACACCCCATACTTATTCCATGAAGTTCTTTCTTTCCTTTGCTGTCATAAAAATCTTTTACTGTCTTTTTGGATGTATCTTGTTTCACCCATTTCATTTGGGTTCTTTCCTCTCTTGCAAAGAACTTATTGCTTTCCTGTTGAAAGCAATGCTATAGCCCAAGGGATAATCTGAAGATGTGTGGACAGGGCCATGCAATGGAAGAGGCAGTTAAAATATAAAATAATAGCCGGGAACTAAAATTGCCCCTGACTGCCCATCGTGGCTCCAGTTTTTATCGTCCATTAAAACCCACAATCACTCTAATGTTTATGCATTATTGGGGAGATAAATTGCATAATTTTCATTTTGCAATTTAAATGTAATTATGATCTTACTAATGACTAAAACCTGAATTTGCTAGACTATCAGTTTTTCTAACCCTTGCCAAAATTATAGGTAATTACTTAAGGCTTACAATAATTATAAGTCCATCTTTTAAATAATTAATGTGCACTTTCATGATACAAAACAGCTAGTCATCAAACGACCTCCGCTTAGACTGCAAACCCATGCAATTAAGCCTATTGTGTAGGTCTGGGAAAATATACCCATTTGCAAGAATCCCTTTAGTTTGCAAGTGGGAACACAGAATCTCTGTGTTTTATAGTATCAAATAAGGCAGAATTCCCCAGCTGCCAAAAGGCCAGGAAAAAAACAACCCACAAAGTAGTTTGAAACTCAATATTAATCTATACAACACGATTGTAGCTGGTAGGAGTCAGCTGGCAAAGCGTCCAGAAGCTTCTAGCTATGGTCGGTCCCAAGAGAAAAAGAAAATAGATCTAGTTTTCACAAAGGAGCAAAGTGAAGGATGTGCATAGAATATATCGCTTATGTTTGGTTCTTTTTTTTTCTTCTTCTTCTTCTTCTTCTTCTTCTTCTTCTTCTTCTTCTTCTTCTTCTTCTTCTTCTTCTTCTTCTTCTTCTTCTTCTTCTTCTTCTTCTTTATTTAGGGCATATGGCAATTCCAGCACAGGGCTCTGGGTATCTAAGATATGATGATCAAGAAGGTAGAGGTTGGCACTAGAGAAATGACTTGGTAAAATTTTAATTATTGACTCAACACAACCTAGAATCACCTGGGCAGTCTCTCTGTTAAGGATTTTCAAGACTAGGTTATCCTGTAGGCATATCTGTGAGATATTGTCTTAATTAGTGAGAAAACATGAAAACATGCCCAATGGGGTGGCCCTATTCACTAGGCTGGAGCATTTGGGAGTAGATGAAAGGTAAGAAAGAGAGATGGACACTAGCATGCACGAATCAACTTACTGCTTTCTGCTCTGGACTGCAGAGGTAATGTGACTAGCTGTTTCAAGATTCTATCTTTGTGACTCCCTGGCAATGATGAATTATAGCCTGGAGTTGTTATTTGGCTCTACAGGAATATATATATATATATATATATATATATATATATATATATCTTATCTGGGTATTTTACACAGNTACAAAGTAACTAAGACACAAATCTTTATGTCTCAGAAAGTTTAAGTATCCATCAGTGAATCTATTTCTACCGTGTTCTGGGTTTATTTGGCTATACAGGATCATAGCCTGTATAGCCAAATAAACCCTTTCTCCCTTAAGTTGCATTTGTCAGAGTATTTTATCATAGCAACAGAAAACAAGACTAAGAAACCTTTATTTCCATGTTCCTCTCCTACATGAGGACTATTGTCTTCCTGCTTGATGCCTAATGGATGGTAGAATCATTCTGTCACAGGCATTTAGAGGTAATGAATTCAGCTTGTATTTTCGAGCCAAACTTCTCATTCATGAATATGACTAATGATGTGTGGTTTTTCATTGTGAATGACAGCTTGATACTACCACACAGTGGGATAAGCCTTGGGGCATGCCTGTATGGGAGCTCTTAGATTAGGCTCATTGGAGTAGGAAGAATTATGGGCGGTACTACTCTAAGGGCTGAGATTCTGAAAATTAAATAGCATATCAATTTATATCAATTAATTAATTAGTTAATTAAGTTAGCTGGCCATCAGAAGTCATCTCTTTCAGCTTCTCGATTGTTAATGCACCTACCTCAAACTCCTTTCACTGACCCCCCTGACATGATGAACTGTACCATCAAACTGTGAGCAAAATAAGTCCTTTCTCCTATACATTGCTCTTATCTGGGTATTTTACATAGGTACAGGAAAAGTAACTAAGACACAAGTCTTTATGTTTAAGAAAGTTTAAGTATCCATCAGTGAATCTATTTCTACCGTGTTCTGGGGAGTGGTAGGGGGCAGTTTAAAAAGAATAGGGATAATATGCCTAGTATAGCATCTGTCACTGAGGATGTGGTCTAGAATGCACAAAGCCACCAGTTCCATTAGCACAGCAAAAACTGAGCATAGTTGTCTATCCCTGTAATCGCTGCACTTGGGTGGCAAAGACAGGAGCAGCAGCACTTCAAGGTAATTCTTGACTGCATTGTAAGTTCAAGGCTACAGGAGACTCTATTAACAAAACAAAACTACCACCACTACTACAACAACAACAAAATAAAAGCCAACAAGAGGAACAACAGAAACCTCGTGTTCACACCATAGACCAGGGGCCGGATTCTTGGAAGCTCACTTCTGTTACAGCATGGAAAAGCCATGTGTTTCAGGGCTGGATGCTCAGAGCATCATTAGATGAAAAGATGTAGCAGCAGGGCTTCTTGAGGGAAAGGCTGGGGAGACTTGTGAGAGAAAGGCTGATGGTCCTCATCCTTAACCAGGAGCAGAGCAGAGCATTCCATTTCATCAGATTAAACCCAACTCTTCATTCAGCTTCTCAATTGTGACATTTAAAAATCTTAACCAGATGTAAAACATTTTCATTTTGTCAAGAAAAAGGATCAGTCTTTATAAGAAATGGAAGCATTCTTCCCCTCTCCCCTAGAACTCTGTAACTGTCCCTTTAATTAGGCACTCATTAATAAATCTATCTTGCTCTCAAATCCCCATGTACTTGGTATAGTAGTTCATTAGCACAGGAAGAGGCAATTTAGATTTCCTCAGATAATAGCATCTGTCGCTAATCAAATTAAGGCAGGATGTGTAAATGTATCTAAGGCTGGACAAGTTTGTGCTGCATGAGATAAGGGGTTGGGGGTTCAGGCCACGATCAACTTAAAAGCTTATTTCTCATAAATATGGAGTCTGTGTTTAAGAATCTTGTTTTAGATTTAGTCTTCATGAGAAGACTGTTCTCCCATTGATCATCTCATGTACTTTTGATATCAAGTTGATCAAATATTCTTACCACACCTTGAAGTACTACAGAGTTATGACCAATAGGTTCTAAAATTCATTCAATAATTTATGTATGAATGCATGTACTTGTACATACATGTATGCATGCAATTAATATTCACTGTTATGGTTTGAATTAGAAATACCCTCCATACCCATACACTCATGTTTTGAATGTTCAGCTCTCCTTTGGTGGTTCTATTTAAAAGGGTTCCCTTACATCAATTAGGAATCAAGACACTCCTTCAAAGACATGCCCACAGGCCAATGTGATCTAGACATATCCTTAATTGAGGTTTTTCTCTCATATGATTCTAGGCAGTATCAGGTTCATAATTAATGCCAACTAGAATAGGAGGCAAAGCCTGCATGGCAGAAGTGCGACTAAAGGTAGGTCTTTTAAGGCTATAGCCTTACCTGATTCTGACCACGCCTTTCTACTTACTCTAGCAGCATGAAGTGAACAAGTCTCCCCCTCATGATCCCACTGTCATTCATTTCCCCACAATGATGAACTGTAGCCATGAAACCAAATAATCCTGTCCTCTTTTGATCCTGCGATCTATTTTGTCACAGTGAAAGGAAGAGTTAATTCAAACACTGACTGAACTCCTACTCCATTTGCTTGTACTGGACTCTAGAGAAATAGAGGCAGAAGAAAAGACATGGGGGGGGGGGCATCCTCAATTCTGTTTCCCAACAGGAAAGGAGGTGGGATCATACATGTGTCTGCTTCTAGATGCTCCCAGGGATGCTGCCTCACACTCATTCAGTTACATATTGATCGAGTAGTGCTAAGGGCCAGAAACTCTGCAGGGTGCTAACCATTAACAAATCATCCAACATTCTGGAAGGAGAAGAACTTCACAGAAGCAGGCAGTGGGTTTCCTTTCAAGACAGTCTGCAGCATGATGAACAGGTAGGGAGAAATGTGGGTCAGCCAGAGACTGTTTAAGACGTAAGCTGGTGACCTTGGAAAAGAGACCAAACTCAAGGAGGGGGTTGAGGTATCAGCAGGACTTGGTGCAAAACTCAGCAGGAAACCCCTGGAACTTGAGGAGAGCAAAGGCAATCTGGCCTTAGACACTAGGATTGTATCTCATGATACCATCAGGAAGCCCCATGGAGGTAAGTTTTGCTAGCCATATACCTCAAAAGATAATTTAAATGTAGTAGTAGTAGTAGTAGTAGCAGCAGCAGCAGCAGCAGCAGCAGCAGCAGTAGCAGCAGCAGTAGTAGTTATTTTGGCTCATGGTTTTAGAGATCTCAGTCCATCATGGAGGGGAGAGCATAATAGAGAAGAGATGCTCACATCACAAAACCTAGGAAAAGGAAAGAGAAGCAGGGGAGGTGGGATAGAATGGGAAGGGAGAAACACGAGGTGAAGGGAGGAGGAAGAGAGAAGAATTAAAAGGAGAGGAAAAGGAGAGGGAAACACGAGGGCCAAGAAGGTAAGGGAGGGGAAGAAGGAGGAAGAAGAGAGAAAGAAGGGCATGAGAAAGGGGAATGGAGAGGGAGTGGGGAGAGAGAGCATTCATCATATAGCAGGCTTCTTTTTTTCCCCCCTTTTTACTTTCTCTAGCCCTCAGCCTATTGGAGGTGGCATTCATATTTAGGACAAGTCTATCTTTTCAGTTTAT
The DNA here is from genome assembly GCF_900095145.1 of Mus pahari. Taxonomy (NCBI): domain Eukaryota; kingdom Metazoa; phylum Chordata; class Mammalia; order Rodentia; family Muridae; genus Mus; species Mus pahari. The sequence continues at coordinate 21,392,372 of NC_034612.1, forward strand.
CCTTTTTAGTGACACCAGCACAGGTATATCAGAAGTTTGCCTTACCAATATCCTAAATACCTTCCAGTTCAATCAAGTTGACAGTCAAGACTAACCATCACATCACTGGGGATCTATGGAAACAAAGACTAGGACTTTAGAGAAAGGTTACTTATGACAAAGAAAGAGTGACTGTCATACATGATGCTGGACCTCAAGTCCAATGAGCAAAGAGAACCGATCCACGGACTTGGCAGAAAGAAGAATATGATCCTATTTAATAACAGATTTAATATGATCCTTCACAGAGCACCTGCATGCCGTAGGTTGAGGAAAAGCTGTGGCACACATAAGTAGAGTCAGAAAATCCATTAACTATACAGGAATCTAATTATGAGAGAGAGAAAATACATGGGTGTCCCAGGAAGCCAATAGAGGAGAGGACAGGTCACAGGAAGGACATTTTCTAATGGGTTCTCTGGGATAGCATTGACCCTTAAAGGAGAGGGAAAGCCAGTGGAGTAGCTGCAAGCATCAAGGGAGAGAAAGTGCCGGATTTGTTTGTATGAGGAGGAAAGGTAGAGAGAATGTGTACACAAAGCAGCTAGGCAGATAGGCTGGAAGTTGACAAGATGTGATGATGAGATTCTATTCTCCCAATTTTCTCAGAAAACATTAATGAAATATGATAATTCTGGAGAGATGAGAAGATCAGAAGTTGGAGGATGATAGAGAATTGAGTGTGGACATAAAAATGGACCGCCACACTGCTGAGGTTCCGCTTGCCAAAGACAATCTAGAGCCTATTGACAATGTGGTATGGCCATCAACAGCTGTGGGGTGGGTCTGAAAGTTTAGTTCTTTTTGAGACATGCAGAGTAGAAGATGGAAGAAATGGGGTTCTTAAGCATGGCTGCAAGGCAATAATGTCAAGAAAAAAATTGCAAAATCTGGCCACAACCAGGATGGAGAAGCACATGACTATGAGGTATGACAGAGAAGTAGATGAGCCAGCAGATTGGCAGACCCAATGGTGCCAAAATAGGGGTATGAAAGGCAACGAACTGCAAACAACATGGTGACAGTTACCACAGTGATCGTTTCCATGGTGATGGTTGTCATGGTGATGGTTGCCTTCTGTAGGAAATCTTGGCATCTGGGTGCCAACACCAAGGCCTGTCTTTGTCTTTTCCATGTCTCATGGCTGAGCTGAAGACAAGGCATGAAAAGGGACCCAAGAAAACTTAACACACTAGTGGATGAAGCAGGAAACATGGGTGACATTAGTTGTGAAGATTTACTCAGAGGAATGGGGAATAGAAACAAATGTAGGTTGAACCAGAAACAACTCTAAATAGCAATTAAAAATGGATCCACAGCAGTGAGTATGAAGTTAAAAAAGGGATGGGGAGTTAAAATTATGGAAGCAATAGAGAATGCAGGAAAGCTCAGTAGAGTCTTCTTGGGTTTATAAAGCAAATCTCTGTGCTTAGGTCTCCAACCACACAATATACACTCAGATGTTACAGTTCCATTGATGGCAAACACTATTGTGGGTATTCTAAGTTTGTTTGTTTGTTTGTTTGTTTGTTTGTTTTCTGTTGCTGTGATAAAATACACTGACAAAAGCAACGGAAAGGGTAAGTGCTTTATTTTAGCTCACATTGGTGAACTTAAGGCAGCAAGAGCTTGAAACAGCTCGCCATATCATGTCGTATCTATAAGCAGAAACAAAGAAGGATTAATGTATGCACACTGCTCAAGCTCTTACTCTCTCTCTCTACTTATACACTCCAGGATCCCAGCCTATGGGATGGCACCACCACCAGTGGGAAGGGCTTCCCACCAACTAATAAAATAAAGATAATCTCCCATAGGTGGCCCATTTCCTAGATGACTCTAGATACTGTCAAGTTGACAATCAACACTGACCTGTTCAGTGCAGAGGCCCCCTTGAACATGCAGTTTATAGGGTGTTGAATTGTGTGATGGTTCTAATTAGAAGCAGGCCTATGTTTCACTTCTCCACGAACTTGATACTTGACAGACAGTGAGATATCCCACAATAATAAACAAAAGGAGGAGAAAAAAAATGCCCGGATTGAACACCTTGTTCTACTGCAAAATAATGCATCAACAATTTAAGCTCAGCAAATGAAATAAATTCAGAAGAATATTGCATTTTGGTCTACACAATAATTTTCAAACATGACTGTACATAAGAATAAGAATGCCCTGATAAAATAGAATGCAAACTCTTGCCTAGTCATTGAGACTTCATGTGGGAGAAATACCATTCACATCTTTGACTAAACAGCTCTCAGATGTTACCAAGCATGCTTTTGTTTGTATTAGTTGATTGGTTAATTGAATAGTTGGATGGTTCACAAACCCAGTAATGTTGGAGATCAAGTCCAGGATTTTGCAAATGCTAGACTAGTGTTTTACCATATAACCGTAATTCTAGCAACAGATCGTATTTTGAGCAGCTGCTGTAGACCTCTGTCTTACACACACGGCATGCCCATTGTCTTTCTGAACTCTCAGTAGCTGAGATTACCCACAAAGACCTACACAAGATTGTCACTTATTCTTGGAAAAGAGATGTGTTCCTGAGACCCTGCCCATCTTTGAGACTACATAAACAGTTAGCAGCTGTTTAGGGTGGAAGTGTGCTCACGAGGCCCCACCTCTTCCAAGAATTAGGAATTTATAAATCCCAATCCATCTCTAAAAGTCTATAGGCAGTTATCAGTTTCTGTAGAAACTGATGATATCTTACCCTCCTAAAAGATTTATAAGCAGCTAACAGTTGTCAAGGGAGACGTTTTCTTCAGTGTAGCTTCTGGTACATTGTCCATGATCTTAACCCTTCACCTATGCTCCTGAAAATCACCATAATTAACCTCCCTGGTTTCCAGTGTCAGAATTGAGTGGAATAGTTTCTTTGGTTGGTCATTGATGTTCTGTCCATGGAAGAACAGAATCTTGTCTCTCTAGGAAAAAAAAAAAATCACACGACAGTAGCGCTAGTAGACAGGAAATGGCTAAAGGGAAAAAATAGGAACCAGAAATTGTGATGACCAGTTTTAATTGTTAACTAAGCATAACCTTGGAAAGAGTCTCAGTGGAGGATTGTTTATATCGGGTTATACTGTGGGCATATGTGTGAGGGGGTGTCTTAATTAAATTAATTGACATGGAAAGGTCCAGCTCACTAAAGGTAGCAGCATCCTCTAGGCAGCGGATCTGAACTGTGCACTAGTGGAGACACCCAGTTCAGCATGGTCAATAGATCATGCATGCACTCATTTCTCTCTGCTTTTAATGGTAGATGTGGTATGACTAGCTGTTTTAGGGTCCCGCCTAGACTTTCCCCACAGTGATGGACTATGACTTAGAATTGTAATCAGAAATAAACACTTTCCTCCCATAAATTGCTTTTTGTCGGGATAATCTATCACAGCGGCAGGAATGAAACTAGAACAGAGACACGATCGGTGGAAAGGCAAAAGAAAAGGGAGAAGCTAGGGGTACAGATTGTGAACCTCACTATTAATTTCTCCTATTGGTCTGCATAAAAAAAAAATGAAGCTGGGTTTTTGTTTGTTTGTTTTTGCAATTTAAGGCGAGCTTAGATCAGAAAGGTATTGCCTGCTATAGTGGTGAGTTTGGACATACTTTTACTGGCCACGCTTTTCTAGAGAACAGAATAAAATTGGTGTTTTAGGAAGATCATTTGACAGTAATTCATTAGAAAGACTTTATGGAGCTATCAGAAGAGACACTACGTATTACTTACTTTTTTGTACCATGCTCCAAAGCAACTCGAGAAAAAAAGAGTTTACTTGGGCTAACATTCTAGAGGGGATTAAAGTCGATGTTGGCAAGGGTGGTATGGAGCCAGGGCATGAGCCAACCCTGCAGTCAAGAAGCCAAGAGACAACCACCTACAAGAGGCAGTGAGACTGAACAGGAAGTGGGGCCAATCTATAAACCTTTGAATCCTGCTGCCCTTGCCACACTTCCCCCAGCAAGACTCCACCTCCTAAATGGTCCATAACCTCCCCAACCGGCACCACTAACTGGTAACAGGGGACCAAGTGTTCAAACGCAGGAAGACAGTGGAAGATAGTTCTCAACCAACACAGGCTACAATGAAGGTTATTAATCATTGGGAAGTGGGTGGATTATAGAAAGAAATGAATAGGGAGAGGGAAAGTAAGGTTGAATCTGGAAATGGTGAAAGAAAAAAAGAGGGTTTGTTAAAAGACAGCGGTGAAGACAGAAGGGAGGGAGGGAGAGCCTCCAGTACTTCAGAAACCTTTGACCTTCTGAATCTTTTCTCTTTAGGGAAGAATAAAAGAAAGCTGTCACTATTTAAATCTGTCCTCAATTTAACCATGGAAAGATGTTAAATGGACTCACACTCTGAAAGGAGGAATAACGACTAGCAGGGATGAAGAAAAGACTTTGGTTTGTAGAAGCACTTCTATCTTCTCAAGCAAAAGACTAATTTATTTGAAGACAAAGCCTACAAATGAACAATTTAAAAGTCTGTTAACTTCTTACAGAATTCTCATATCATTTCATAGTCACAGCATCTTAGATATAAAGTTGTGAAGGTTAGCCATGAACTTGTGACATGGGAGGGAGGTCCTGAAATATTCTACAAGTGGTCCAGAGTGACCTTCTCGGTTTTTATTCTGTTGTGTTGCAAAACTAGGTTTGGTTTATGTTTAGTTTTGTTGTTAGTTGTTCGGGGTGGAGTCTGTATTATTCTAATTGATCAATAGTGACCTTGCATTATAGTCTGTTGTGTTGCAAAATCAGGCTTGGCTTATGTTTAGTTTTGTTGGTGTGTGTGTGTGTGTGTGTGTTTATTCACGTTTACATGTAGGCCCAAGGCTGATGTCATAATTTTTGAGACAAGGTCTCTCACTAAATTAAGGAATCAACAATTGGCTAGACTGACTGGGCAATAGGCTTCAGAGATCCACCCGCCTTTGTTTGTTCAGAGTTAGGGTGATAGGTACATTGTTACCATATTCAGATTTGGGGGAGTGGTGGAAATCTAAACTCAGATTGCTTGTGTCTAGAGCACATTTCCCACTTGGCCATCTCACCAGTCTCAGGCTTTGCTTTTCATTGGGAATCAAGCATGATTTGGATAACTCAGATGTTTCACTAGCAGAAGGACCTGAGTTCAATCCCAAGCACTCCCATCAGAATCTGGGTGTAGTGGGGAGTGTCTATAATTCCCATTTTGAAAAAGCAGAGGAGAGGCCCTTGGTCTTGCGAAGATTATATGCCACACCCAGTATAGGGGAATGCCAGGGCCAGGAAGTGGGAGTGGGTGGGTTGGGGAGCAGCAGGGGGGGAGGGGCAGGGTTGGGGGGTGAGGGTATAGGGGACTTTTGGGATAGCATTTGAAATGCAAATGAAGAAAACATCTAAGAAAGAAAGAAAGAAAGAAAGAAAGAAAAAAAGAAAGAAAGAAAGAAAGAAAGAAAGAAAGAAAGAAAGAAAGAAAGGAAGGAAGAAAGAAAGAAAGAAAGAAAGAAAGAAAGAAAGAAAGAAA
>NC_034612.1:21397946-21448481 GCF_900095145.1 Mus pahari
AGAAAGGAAGGAAGAAAGAAAGAAAGAAAGAAAGAAAGAAAGAAAGAAAGAAAGAAAGAAAGAAAGAAAGAAAGAAAGAAAGAAAAAGCAGAGACAAATACATTCTTGGAGTTCACTCTCCAGGCATTCCAGCTTAGTTTGTAAGGTCCAGGTTCAGTGAGGGAACCCTGCATCCAAAAGTGCAAGGTAGAGAATTTAGGATTGGAAGGTGCCTCATTGGTTAAGAATACTTGCCTGTCTTGCTGGTGAGTGGGGTTCTGTTTCCCACATTTTTATCCAGCTGCTCACAACTACCTGTAACCCCAAGAGATCTTTTGGCATCAGCAGCAGGGACCTGCACACACATACCACATAAATCAGAATAAATTAAATAAATAAAGTCAATGATTGAGGAAGATACTTGATAGAGACTTCTGCCCTTCACATGTATACGTACACAAGGAAACACACACCTGCATACACAGTGCATCCCCTACACACACACACACACACACACACACACACTGACAATACACCACCACCACCCCACACACACACACATACATACACTCTGTTTAAAACAGAAAGTCTGGAGACAGCTTCTAGTCTCAGCATCACTGCTGAAAATCCTTGACAAGTGTTTGTGGATTTTTAAACCCCAGAACTAGTAACCAATCTGCAGTGATTACTGTCATTTGTTAGGTTTCAGTGAACAGGTGCAGGCCCCTTCCTGGCAGTGATTGACATCATTTTCTGTCTTGTCATTGGTCACTGGATAGACGTCTTCCCTCCTCTTCACTCTAAAGAATTCGTTTCCCCAGTAGGACAATGATTTCCTCATCTTAGCTCTGCAAGGCCTCTATTTTATGGGATCTTGGGGGCTCAAAGCAGCTATCTACCATCCAAATCAGCCTGCACTTTTGTCTTCAGTGGACGATCCCCAACCCTCTTTCAAACAAGCATTATTACAACCATTTTATAAAACCCAGACAGAAAGAGCTCCCCGATGTCTCTTTCGAGTAGCTTGGTGTGGCAATCTTGTCACCAGGCCACATAGAAGTGCCTCTTGCCCTCTTCGCTACTGATTGCCAACTTGTGAAAGGAGTCAGTCAGGGTATTAGAAGGACAAAGACCCCAGTGCCTATGAATTATAATCAGAGGAAGGTCTGAGATGGCAGGCTAATAAATGATTCTCTGAGATATAAGCAAAATTCATAGCTGTTTCTTTGCATGGAATGAAGGTATAGACATGACTAAGCTAAGAGTCTTTGTATGGATAGACAGTGCTGGGATAATCAGGTGAACCTGACCACACAGTCACATGTATTTTTTAAAGAGAAAACCAGCTATAATTCCAACATAGGGAGAAGGGTACCACCCTTGCAGAAGAGCTGTTAATAGTGGGTAGCTCCTGAGGGAAGGACAATCATTCTTTTTGGGGGATTGGGGAAACTGGCTTGTTACCCATGCTCCAGTGGATGGCCCCATGCCCGTATTCATACGGGCTGCTTTGATTGAACTTAGTAAATATGCTGGTTATTTTTAAATGTCAATTTGTCCTAACCTAGAATTTACCCGGGAAGAACATTTCATTTGAGGAATTATTTGGATCAGGTAGGCTTGTTTGTGGGAAATTGTCTCTATTGTTAATTGATATAGGAAGACCCAGTCCACTTTGGGCAGCACTATTCCCTATGCAGGGTTATCCTGATAAGTATAAAAATAGGAGGAAGCAAACTGAGAGTAGGTAAACAAGCAAGCATTCATGAATTTGTTTTCTCTTTGCTTTTGACTATGGATGTTATAAGACTGGCTGAGTCGAGTTCCTCCCTCAACTTCCCCACAATAATGGACTATAACCTGGAATTCTGAGTCAAATAAACCCAATTTTTTCCTCAGAATCTGCTGTTTATCTGGAAGTTTTATCACAGCAATAGAAGTGAAACTAAAACAGTGAGGGTTTTTTTTTTTTTTTTTTTTTTTTTTAATGCAGAGGATGTAAATATGGGAGGGAAAATGTGAGAGAGATGTTTCCTTGTATATATAAATGAAATTGTCAAAGTAAATAAAACTCTGTGTGTGTGTGTGTGTGTGTGTGTGTGTGTGTGTGTGTGTGTTCTGGTGCATGTGCCTGCTGAGTATGTTGCTGCATTACTTTCCACCTTTTGAGATAATTCTTCACAGTTGCATTGAGATAATTCTTCACAGTTGCATTGAAAAGCACACAACAAGAAAAAAAAGCAGGTGATATTATTACCCAGAGACTGGAGTGAGGCAGCCACAGACCTGGGATTGATCTTGGTTCACATAAGCTAGGCTAACCAAGGAGCAAATTTTCCTGTATACCAGTAGAGGGTGTTCAGCCCTGCTAGATTGCATAGTGCTGCTCAAGGTAATCACAGAGGTCCAAACTGTTAAGTAGTTGTCATTTTAAATCCCCTAGTTTGTGGCAATTTGTCACAACGGTAATAGGATTGCTGCAGTATTAACCATCAATTGGACACAGACTAGAATGACCTGATAAAAGGAGTTTCAGTTGAATGACATTAAATGTGGTTGGTCTGTGGATATTTCTGTGAAGTTTTGTCTTGAGTATTAATTAATGTAGTAGAGCCTACCAAGCCCACTGTGGGCAGCACCATTCCCTAAGTAGGTGGTCCAGAGCTGTTTAAGAAAGCTAGTTAAGCATAATTCAATGAGCCAGTGAGCCAGACATTCCCTCTATGGTTTCTTCTTCCAGGTTCTTGCTTGAGTTCCTACCTTAACTTCCTTCATTGATGTACTGTGACCTAAAATTATAAGTTAAAATAAAAATCTTGCTCCCTAAGTTTCTTTGGGTCAGGGTGGGTTGTTTTTTTTTTTTTTTTTGTATAGTATTTTGTATATTATTTTGTTAATTATTTGAGAATTTCATAAGTACATTTGATCATATTGACCCATTCCTCTCCCTAACTCTTTCAAGATTCATCACCATCTTCCTATTCTTCCAAGCTTCATGGGCTATTCTGTGCTAATTGTGTCTAATTTGTGCTACCTATGAAGTCCTGGGTGATGGACCATTCTCTGGAGTGAGGTCAATTTATCCCTCAAAGAAAGCTGACTTTCCCTCCCTTAGAAGCCATCAACTGTCAATAGCCTCTTAGCTAGGGGTAAAGATCCATGAGCTCCATACCCCTCTGTGATAGAATATTGACTGGTTTGATCTTGTACAGTTCTTGTACAGACAACCATAGCTGCTGTAGGTTCGCGGCTGCAACTGTCCTGTCCTGACCTCAACCTCTGGTTCTTACAAGCTTTCTGTCCCTTCTGCCAAGATGCATCCTGAGCCTTGTGATGGGAAAGGCCTGTGACATAGTTTGTACCACTTGTGGCTGAGTACACTGACACTTATTCTCAACCCTTTGACTAGGTGTGCTTTTCTGTGTTTACTCTTATGCATAAGGGCACGGAGTTGTATTCATAGGCTATGCTAGACAGACTGGTTTCCCATGAGAGATCTCAAAACTGATACCTGGCTGTGCCAGCCTATGCCATAATAGGCCTGTCTTCGCATGAGCCCCAAACCTTTGAAACATTCAAGGTTGCCAAAAGCAGCCTAGGAATTAATATAATGAAAACCATCTCGCATATAGCAAGCAATCATTGTTAGTGGGCACTTTAGGTACATAAACCAAACACCACAGTTTCCCTGCATTTTGAAGATATTGGAAAAGAAAACCAAGTACGGAAAACAAACAAACAAACAAAAAAGTTTTGCTTATAGTTTGGCCAGACTTACATTAGAGAGAGAAGAAGAATTTCCTCCCCACTGAGCCCAGTAGCAGGCTGACAGTTTATAGCCAGGGGACAAGGGTAGTGCATAAGAACATTTATTTGTGAGTCAGAGTAACCAGTCTTCTGGAGGCAAGGGTCCTGAACCCCAGCTCTCCTCTCTTGTCTCTGTAACAAAGACATTAACAGAAAAAAAATGTATTTATGTGAGAGAAGAGGTCAGAGGACAATTTTCAGGAGTCAGTTTTTCCCTTTTAGGAGTACCTTCTCAGAAGGGTGGTTTAACCTCTCTTCAGGATATCAACAAAGATATCATCTTGTTTTCTCTTCCACCATCCCACTCTCAGTTCACTCCACTGTATCAGATGATGTGTGAACTAGAACATCAAGATGAGCACACGGAAGAAGCCAGTGTGCAGAGGAAGTCGGAAAGCCCTTCCTTATCGGGGCATCATATGAAGACTGTAGTGTGGGATTTGTTTGTGGGTACCGGAGGCAATAAAAGACCATACAGATACAGCACATGGCCAGAGACATCAGAGACACTTTCCTTAGATCATTAGCCTGCTTCCATCTTTAAGGCTGACTTTTCTTTCTTAATAATTTTTCCTTAATCTAATCACGTGTCTCTGGTGCAACCTTTAGCCATGGCACATGAAAACATAATATCATGTGCTCTTTGAACTTAGAATTAAAGCCCCCTTTCCTCTTCTTCTTTCTTTCTTACTTTGTCCCTCCCTCCCTTCCTCCCTCCCTCCCTTCCTTCCTTTCTTCTCCTCCTCCTCCTTCTTTTTCCTTTCCCCCTCTTCCTCCTTCTCCTCCTCCCCCTCCTCCTTTTCCTCCTCTCTTACTTTCCCTCTTCCTCCTCCTCCTCCTTCTCATCATCATCATCATCATCATCATCATCATCATCATCATCATTCTTGTTTTTTTCAAGACACGCTTTCTCTGTGTAGCCCTGGCTGTCCTGGAACTTGGTTTGTAGACCAGGCTGGCCTCAAACTCACATAAATCCACCTACTTCTGCCTCCTGAGTGCTGGGATTAAAAGCATACAGTACCACTACCACCACTGCCCAAGGTTCTTGAGGAATACTAATGAGCATGCTTTCTTTGTCACTCAGCATTCTCTGGGTCTCTGACCTCCATGGCTAACTCAAAGGCCATGACATTTTCTCAATCTCTCTAGGTGGCTGCCAGGATTTTTCACTTGCTTGTAGAGTTGTTTTTCTCTCAAACTCCCATAGAATTGTAAGTGAGCTTCCTTCTGAGCCTGTTTTTAAATTCTTTGAATAATGAGACTAAGAGCTGGGAAAGAGAATGTCTGCCTACCAGGTAACCACATAATATCTTACGTGAGTCCAAAGGATTAGAGTAAAACACTGAGAAAGGCACTTCTCAATTTGTAAGAAAGCCAGAGCTTTTCAAAACGGAGGCAATGTTTTGGATTTGATCATGTCCTACATAAATATTTATGCAGGTCTTTAACTTCAGTAGCTGTGATTATGACCCTCATTGGGAGAAGGGTTCTTTTGAAAAACAATAGAATGTTGTCTATCATTGTACATAATTTTATAAAGGCATTTTCCTTCGAATATGAATATTTAGTCTGTTCCTGCCACTGCTTCCTGGATGCTGGAACCAGCTTCTTCCTATTTTTAATGTAGAGTGAAGATCAATTAGTTCCCTAAGACTACCCCAGGCTATCCTATCCGTCCGTGATTGGGACTGCTAAGACATCCAACGTCATCAACAGAACAACTCTAGGAGTTTTTTGCTTCACTGGTGTGAGATATGTATTGTTGGACTACTCAGACCCCATATCATATAAGTTAACTTAATAGATACCTCTTCGATTTCACACACACACACACACACACATACACACACACACACACACTCATTCTCTTGGTTTTGTTCCCCTAGAGCTACGGTTCTCAACCTGTGGGTCACAACCCCTTTGGTGGTCACATATCAGATATTCTGCATATGAGATATTTACAATTCATAACCTTAGCAAAATTATAGTTATGAAGTAGCAATAAAATAATTTTATGGTTGGGGGGGGTCACCTCAATGGGAAGTATCACATTGTATTACACAAACTTGTACTGTTTATTATGTATTAACAAAATTTAGGCATATACATGTGTATTGAAAGAGAGATTATAGAGCTGTCTGATTGGCCTGGCTTCGTAAATGGAGCTCTCTGGAGCTGAAGAGCAACTGTGCTCACACAGGGACACCAGCCTCTGTGTGCCCTTCATGGAAATCCCCCAGAAACACTCACATGCCTGGTGCCTGACCTTGGCGGTGCTCAGGAGAATGAGAGATCAAAGGAAGGAGAGTGCTCCTTTCTGGTACTTCAATCAGGGAGAGAAGCAATTAAAATATGAATTAATCTAAGTGAGAGGAAAATGCAGACGCGGAACAAGAGCATCCCTCTCACCTTGAACCTGCACCGGAGTGCAGTGCAGCTCCTGTGATTAAAGACATTTTCATGCCATTAAGAGCCTTCTCTTCTAATGTTAAAAACAAGGTGTCAGTCAAATGCTCTGAGCAGCCTCAATGAGGACTTCTCCCTCTCTGGCAAGTTAAAGACCTTGATCTTTTCAGTGTTCTGAGGTGGCAGGGTATTTTGGGAGGGGACACTGTGGGACTGCAGGAGTGTGGAGTCCTGAGCTAAGTGTAACTGCATGAATCACCTTTTAGACCAAGCTTTTCAGCCTTCTTAATTCCACTGTGCAGGCAGAATTATGGCTGCCAGGGGGTGCTAGGATGCCAAAGCTAGGGCACAGGACAAGGGGTCCATTCTCTGTGTTCCATTAGCCTTTGTTCCCCATTCTTTCTTTGAAAAGAAAGACAATTGGAGTGTTTACTTCCTTAATTCTGCTACTGTTTCCCTTTGATCTCCAGGGCATGCCGTTAGCTCTTTGCAAAGAGGGGTGAGACCTCAGAGGAATGAAGGGGTGTCTACAACCCTTCCAGGCATGTCCAAACTATTGGCCATTGGCTGACATGAATCCCAGGATATTATGAACTTGGCAAAACATTTATAGATGGATGGCAGTGTCGTAAATACCAGTGTCATGTTAAAGGTTGGACATCCCTGGGGGGTGTGAGAGGAGGGAGTTGGGAGTGGATAGGATCAAGACACGTTGCTTAGTTATATGAACTTGACAGAGAATAAATAAAAGAGATTTTATTTAAAACAAAGAGGGTGGACAGCCTGCAAGCATTTCCATTTTTGTTGTTGTTGTGTTTGTTTGTGTGTTTGTTTGTTTGGCCTGGATGTGGTCAACATCATCTCAAGTTTAAGATCTTGGAATTTTATTTGGTCGTTGATTTAGCTCTGTTGCTGCAATAAAGCATTCTGGCCAAAAGTGGCTTAGAGGCAAAAAGGTTCATTTGGCTTTATACCTCTAGTCGTCAAAGTCTATCACTAAGAGAAGCCAGGATGGGGGCTTAAGGGAGGAACGTGAAGAAAGCACCATGGAAGACTTGCCTGTGGTTTTACTCACTGGCTCTTGCAAGGCTAGTATCCTGATATAGCCCACAACAACATTCCCAGAGTATGGTGCCATTCACAGTGGAGTGGAACCCTCCCCATCAATTATCAACCCTCCTCATCAATTATCAATCAAGATAATGCCCCACAGACATATATCTACAGGCTAAGGCTAATCTGATCTATACACTGAGGTTCCTTCTTTGCAGGTAATTCTTAGCTGGTCTCAAGCTGACAATAACACGCAACCAGCACACTTTATTGATGGTATTTTAGTTTTTATAGTGCTGACCTTGTGTATGCTGAACAAGTTCACTGGATAGTTAGATCAACTTGACATATATTGGGGTCATATTGAGAAGAATCTTAATAGAGAAAAGTTCTTAGTGGTATCATGGTGTTGCACGATCCTGGGATGCAGTTTGTTGATTGGTGATTGATTTGGGAGGGCCTTCCTCTCTGTGGGAGGTGCCATCCCTGGGCTGGTGGCCTTGGGTTCTCTGAGAAAGCAGGTTGAGCAAGCTATGGCGAGCAAGTCAGTAAGCAGCACTCCTCCATAGCCTCTGTCTCAGCTCCTTTCTCCGGGTTCCTGCCTTGAATTCCTGCCCTGAATTTTTTCAACGACTGTGGAAGGGCAAGCAAAATAAACCCTTCTTTTTCCATGTTGTTTTTGGCCATGGCGTTTATCACAGCAATAGAAACTTTATGATTTCAAGCATTCTATGATTGACCCGTCTTTCTAAGCTTCAGCTTGGAATTTGAGAAAAAGAAATCATTTGAAATCTCTGTGACTGACCAAACTGAACCAATCTAGGACCTTGGAAAACACTAGGTTACCCCAGTATGTATTTAAGGAGGATTTTATCTTTTCCTTTCTTTACATTTCCTCCAGATCTCTGAATTTGATTGGACCCAGTGGGAAATCAGAGCCCACAGTCATGACAGCTGCAATAATAAGTGAGGAAGATCATTCCCTGGAGGTAGAGAGGTCTGCTCAGGGATGGGGTAACGGCCCTGAGGCTGACCATTAACCTAGCTTCTGCTCTGGCCTTAGCATCTCCACAATTTCCTGTTTCAATCATGATCACTTGGAGCCTGAAGGCACCTGGGATTTATCAAACGATAGTCTCTCACTGAGGGACCTCTTAAGAAAGGGCCAGAAGCATAACATTCACACAGTCTTACGCTGCAAAAGGACAGTACTCCTGTCGACAAGATGTGCCACTCAAGCAGTATAAAAGAGTCTGGCATGTGCAAGTTTCACCCTAATTAACTATAGCATTCAGTCTTAAGATAGCCGAAGTGCAAGACGCCTGTCTCTTTTCCCATATGCCTTTTCTACCTTCCCAAATGTGGGAAATGTACTATCATGAGGTTAGAGACAGTAATGTCATACTGACTGAGCCACTTCCCCTGTGACTGCTGACCCATATTCAGAAAAAAAGACTAAAGGCTCTCCTTACTTCTCCAAGTTAAAACCCTGAAGACCTCTGATCAGCCAGCCTACTTCCTGTCTCCCTCTGAACCTTATGGGATGCTTGATTTTGACGACTACTTGATTGGATTAAGAGACACCTAGGAGACTTGTCCGGTTGTGTCTATGAGAAAGCTTCTAGGGCTCATTAGACCATAATGGATGTAAATGAACTAAACTTTTCTTCCATCAGTGGACTGATTGATTAATATGAATCCCACTTGTATCAAAGCTACAAAAAAAAAAAAAAAAAAAAAACCCAAACCCTAGACCCCTGATAATACCTGTTAGTCTAACTTGTTTCTTACTACATACACCCAAACTCTGCTAAGCTATGCCCTGCCTCCCCACTAGAAGTTTAAAGTATAAAATTATGCACATCCAAGCTTGCATACAAGACCATGAATATGATAAGCTTCATAATATGCAGGATATAAAATGTGGAGATGAACCCATACCCTGTAATTTTTTTGTTGTTGTTGTTGAGAAAGATTCAAATGTAAGGGACAGAGGAAAAGATAAGACATAAGCAATATCTTACCATGTGCTTTTGATTACTCAAAGAAAAGGAAGAAGGGTCCTACATTTGGGGCTTGTAAGCCGTTTTCTACACTCAAATCAGTGTGCTGCCATTCTAGGCTGATGCCCTAACTCTGCAGCATCCCATACTAAACAGCATTGCTTCTACATCTCTAAGTCTCTGGAAGTCTTACTGTGAAAGGGGGGTGCTCTTATTATGAAGTGAAGAACGCTCTCACATAAGAGAAGTTAAAATGGAAAAGAAATATGGGCAGAAATAATATTCTATCCCAATGCAATTGTCCCCCGTAACCATGGTTTTTTTTTCCTGCATTTGCAGCAACCAGTGGCCAACCATGATCCGAAGGTATTACATAGAAAATTCTAGAAATACACAAGTCACACATTTGAAAGAACCCAAAGCTTTTTGTTCTTCTAGGCAAGCAGCTCATAGCCCAGCGCCCTCTTTTTAAATATAAAGATCTTATTTTTTTCTTTCAAAATTTTATATATGCAGGCAATGTATTTTGATCATACTCTCTTCCCACATTCCCCACTTCAATTCACTCAGGATTTCTCCCTTTCTAATCTCCCTGCCACATGGTGCAACAGTGGAAGGTGGATCTTGTTTAGAAGACTGTAGAAGTATGTCATGGCTGGGAGGGTAATGTCTTTCCATCTCCTATCCTATTACCACTCTATTCTACCACCAGTCAACCATGCTATGAGCTAGTCTGGTCCACCATGTGTTTCCCTGCCATGATGGATTGCAACCCCAGGAAGCAGGGTCTAAGTAACCCTTTCTTCCTGGAACCATAATACTAGGGCTCAACATGCAAGCTACTAAATCAGGGAAAGGACTTGCATTTGTACATTGTGCTTCATGGAGAGAGCTGGCAACCTGAGAAGACAGAAGTCCAACGTGGTTGAGATTGGCTTTTCATCTCATCTCCAGCCAGTAAATTATATATACAGAGGAAACAAAGACAGTCCATTACTGCAAAGCTACCATCTTGCCCCAAGATACCAGGTCATCGGATCTGCCTTTGAGATTCTTCATACTAATGTCCTCTTCTCACCCTTCGTACCCTTAGTATTTTATTTTGGTTTGCAGTTCAATCACTGGTACTTCACTGTGCCAGGGAAGGAAGGCATGGGAGCAGGAGTGTGAGATGGTTGGTCACTTGGCATTCACAACCAGGAAGAAGAAAGAAATGAATGCTGGTGTTCACCTCACCATCTTCTTGTTCCAGCTGGCATCCCAAGCCATGAAATAATGTTGCCCATTTAAGATAAAATCTTCTCCCTTTAATCAAGAATTTTGAGAAACCACCGAATAGACATCCCCAGGTGTGTGTTTTCAGGATGATTCTAAGTCCTGGTTTGGTCAAGTTGACAAAAGATTAACCCTAACATTTCCCAAGCTGAATATCCCCTATCACTGGCCCCTGAACAGGCTCCCAGGAGCGGGACACAACCTCAGTAACTATGCACTGCAGTCTATGTCTTCATACATGTATCTTGTCTTCTTTACGCTCTCTACATTAGGAAGTTTGGGGAGCCCTGCCTGTGTGGGGTCTATAACCCACTCTTGGTCTTCTTTTCCCATGTCCCCCAAGCCTGCCATTAACCGTACAGAACAAACAGTAAAGTTTTCATTGAAGGGTGTGTGAGACTGCTGGTCACATGGCATCTACAGTCAAGTCAGGAAGCAGGTCGCCTTCTTTTTCTTTAGGTGTGGGTTTTAGACCATGGGATGGAACTGTCTACATTCAGAATGGACTTCCCTCCCTAGTCAAGCCTTTTCTATCATTAGCGAGCATGCCGTGTTTAACATTCATCTAATTCCTACAGTGTGACACGCCAGCCACTGCATGCCCAATGGGCTTATATGTATGTAACTTTGACTACGCACACATACGGTTTGAAATTTAGAACTCTTTAGTCCTCTGTGAGGTGGGCTGGTCCATAATTGATTTTCCATAGACAAATGTTTTACATTTTAGTATACTCTTAGTAACATCTTAGTCAAATTTAAACCAAGTCCTTCTGAGTCAGATTTATAGTCCATAGGATTCCATTTAATGGAGACAAGCAATGCAATTTCAGGGCAATTTAAATGGTATTTCATTTAGACACAGAACCAAGGCTTGTTAAGGCCCCCGGAGGTAACAAGAAATCTTCCTCTTCTCATTTGCTTAGAAGCAGCTGTAGCTCATTCCAGTAGGGCTAAACAGCCCAGTGCAGCCAGGCAAGTGGCTCAGCATGGTAGATTTTATGGCCCATGTTCACTGAAAGGACAGGGACAGAAAGGAAGGGGGAGAAAAGAAAGCAGGACCATATATATAGTACACGCAGGCCTTTGCAGAATGAAGAAAGGCTTCCGGCTCTGAGTATATAAATTACTACAGGCTATTTCACGGTCCTGGTTGCAGCTCCTTGGACAGTACAGACTTAGAATTTGATCACTGGCCCATGGTCATTGAACAAGGTACAACTTGAGCAATTATATAGTGCAGCCTTGAGACTTCACACATACACTCACATACACATACCCTCTTTGTGTGTGTGTGTGTGTGTGTGTGTGTGTGTGTGTGTTAGAGGAAATGATATACGTTTGTGTGTATATTGTGTGTGCATTGTGTGAATTGTGAATTCAGGTGTATGTTTGCAGAGCTCAGAGGACATGGCAGTGTAGATGTATGTTCTTGCCTCCCGCTGTCTTTGAGATGACTTTCTCTTGTCATTCATCACTGCACACACTAGGTGAGTCTAAAGCTCTTGGAGATTCTCCTGTCTCCATCTCCCTTGCCCATGAAGGAGATCTTTATCTCCAGAATCTAGTGGTAGAAAAATGCTGTAACAGTGAATACTTCTAGTCTTAGTACTGGGAAGACATACGCAACACAGCACCATGCTGTGACCTTAGTAATCACGTGCCTTTGCCCATCTTGTAACATCTGTCCCACCGTATGATGACTGCATTGGTTTTGGTGTCCTGAGACAAAGTTCTCACTATGCAATCCAGTTTCAAACTTGAATTCCATCACCTTCCCCAAGGCTGCCATGGCAGGTGTTTGTCGCCATGCCTGGCTCAACGGTTGCAACTTCTAAATCATATTCTATGGTTTTAACATATATACTACTAGAGATTGGTCTATGGGGACAATTGATTTGTATTTGTCCATCATTATTATTTAAAGAGCAACAATTCTGTGGACAGTACAACCTATGTATTTTATGTAAAATAATTCAACATTAAATTATATATATGGCTGGAGTTGTTAATGTATGTCTATAATCCTAGAATTCAGGATGCCAACTCAGGAGAATAGAAAATCCTAGATCAGCTTGAGTGACACAGGAAGACCTTGTCTGAAAACGTGATATTCAAGTACAGGAAGGGAGGTCTTCCACTAGACCATCCCCTCTATCAGTGGTTCTCAAACCTTGGGTCATGACCCCTTTGGCAAACCTTTTTCTCCCAAATTATTAACATTATAATTCCTAACAGTAGCAAAATTACAGTTATAAAGTAGCAATGAAAATAATTTTATAGCTGGGGGTTGGCACAACTTGAGGAACTGTATTAAAGGGTCACAGCATTAGAAAAGTTGTGAAACACTGTCCTAAATAGAAGTGATCTTTATCTCATTCTAGAAGTACCAGTTCTTTTGGACCCACGGAATTAAACTACATTCCCCGAAAGGACTGGGCCCTTCTGTATTTGTTTCACTAGGGTAGCTGTGGCTTTTCCTTGTAGCAGAGCTTGGCAAATGAGAGGCCACCTGAGAAGCAATTAAACTAAACCAGAAAATCTTTCCTGTTCATTTCTTCTTGTCTTTAAATAGTTTACACATCCATTGAACTGGGGAGAGCTCACAGTGGTTTATGGTGATTGCGCTGGTAAGGGGTCAGTGCCTAATGAGCTGGGTACTTATCTGTGACCCCAGTGAGATGACTGTGAACGAGCAGAAGAAGACCTGTGGGAATACTTCACAAAGCTGCTCACAGAGTGGAGCTAACAGGAGCTGATGTGGTAAGAAAGCCAGGAAAAGCAGAGCCTCATGCCATCAGGCAGTCTGTAATTCCCAGGGTATTGAAGGCTAAAAAGATGTTCGACCTATCCCACTTAACACAATGATCTCTAGCTTCTCTGATTCCCGAAGAGTTCATAACTTCATTCCTCTACATGGTGGAGTAAAATGCCATCATGTCTGCAAATCTTCGAAATTTAGTCACCTGTTGATGGACAGATAAGCTGGTTCCGTTTCCTAGCTATTGTGAATGTTGCAGGGAAGAACATGAATGTTCAAGTATCCATCTGGAATGCTAATCTAACCTTTGGGCATCTATACCTAAGAGTGGAATTCCTGAAGCATAGAGTAGCTTCTTGAGGAACTTCCATACCGATTCCTGAAAGTAAAAAATGGACAATGAAAGCAGGGCGTGGTGGCACACGCCTCTAATCCCAGCACTCGGGAGGCAGAGGCAGGCGGATTTCTGAGTTCAAGGCCAGCCTGGTCTACAAAGCGAGTTCCAGGACAGGCAGGGCTATACAGAGAAACCCTGTCTCGAAAAACAAAACAACAACAACAACAAAAAAAAAATTGGACAATGAGCAGGTAGAAAGAGCTCTTTGGGGAGGTAAAGAAAATTATTTGGGGAGAAGAAAGTGGATGTGAGGGAGTTAGAGAAGAAAGTAGGGTAAGAGGCACATAAGAATAACATGTGCCCGGGCTTTGTTTCTGTTGTTGCCATTGCACTGCATCTAGTCAGGAAGCAGAGAGAGATGAACATTGATGCTTGGCTGGCTTCTCCATTTCTGTTCTTCATTTTTGTTAAATTTAGGCTGGGAACCTAGATCATGGGCTAGTACCACTCACATCCGAAAGGTGTCTTCCCACCTCCATTAATTCTGTCTCAGTTAAACTCCTTCACAGACATTCTCAGAGATGTGTCTCCTAGGTGACTCTTAATAGAGTCGTGTTGGCAACGAGCTGAACCACCACGCTGAGCATGGGTGGGAACCGAACATTCTTGCAGGGGAATGGAGAACAAAGGAAGGGAAGAAGGGAAAGGCTGAAGCAAGATCACAGTTGCCTTCAAAGCAGCTGGGTTTCTGAGACAAACAATCAAAAGCCATCTCAAGCCAAGGAGAACTACAATGGACCATCCCGTCTGGGATTCCACTCTTTCCCCTGCTAGAAACTGGAAATGGCAGAACACTGAATACAGGAAAGAACCAGATCCTCATGTCATTCCTCCTCATCCTCCTTTTCCTCCTTTTCACATCATCATTCTTTCCTTCCTTCATTTATTTTCTCTCTCTTCTCCTCCTCTTCTTTCTTCCTCTTCCTCCACTTCTTCCCTCCCTTTTTACTATTCTGAAACTTGATCTAACTCTACAACCCAAGCAGGTATCAAACTTACTAACATAGCATAGGGTAACCTAGAACTCCAGACCTTCTTGTGTCAGCTTTCTTATTGCAGGAATTATAGAGCTTAACAACCATAACTAGCTTCAGTGTGTGTTCTTTACTACAAGAACAGGAAGGTTCCGTGCACCTGGCGGGCTTTGCTCTACAATACTTCATATTGTACTTCACAAAGTGGCCATGATTATATATTTAAAGTTTATGTATGTGTTTGTGTGTTTGTGTGTATGTATGCATGTGTGTGTGTGTGTGTGTGTGTGTGTGTGTGTGTGTGTAAAGCCTCTTTAGATATTGATTTTAAAAGTAACACTTTTGTGCCTTGGTTTCATCATATAGACTTGAGAATAATAATGGTTCTCTAAAACCACTGATACAGTAGAAGTGAAATAACATTTATTCAGAACTTAGAATAAAATTTGGTAGTTACATTTTACTGTAGGTAGATAAGTGGCATGTATACATATGTGTGTGTGTTTATGTGTGTGTAGATAGAGATGATAGAGACAGATACATACATACATACATACATACATACATACATACATGATAGATAGACAGACAGACAGACAGATAGATACAGAGATACATATATTCATAGATAGGCAGACAGGTGGATGATTAGATAGAGAGATAGATGATGAACAGATAGAGAATTACACGAGGAAATGAGTGGATGACAGATAATAGAATAATAGATTAAACAGAAGGAGCCTAAGTGGATAAAGGCATAAATGGGTAGATGAATGAATGATGGGTTAGACTAGATTAGGTAGATGACTGATAGACTGATACACAGATATGCATCCACAGGTTTTTCAATACTTGGTAGAAGTGTTTAGTGAGACGTGCAAGTGATCTGCGGTCACTAATGATTCCTCCATGCTATAATTTGCATAAATATAAATGTTCTATATTTATAGATGTAGTCCTTCAGCTCAGTCCTTTCTTGGAGTTAGGAGAATAAATTCTTTGTTTTAAATGAAACCTCTTTTCTGGCCTGGCTAGTGCACGGACTTGATGCCAATATTGACATCTCCATGGCTTCAAGCTTGTGTGTCCAGATGCTATTGCTATTAGATTTTCCTGCTTTCTATCCAGTCAATGATGGAAACTAAACTCAGGACAGATTTCTTCAACCGAATTATTTTAAAGAGAGGGGGGTTGATGGAGAAATGGTTCTACAGTTGAGATCATTTATTGCTCTTTCACAGATGACCCACATTTGGTTCCCAGAACTTATCTTAGAGGGATTAAAATTATCTATAACTTCAGGGAATCTGTTGTCCTGGACTCTGTAGGCACTCACATAAATGCATGCATATATGCACATAAGCACACGTGTATACATGCACATATACACACATAAACAAATCTTTAAGAAAATTATTTGCAAAATTCGAATAGATTATTGTCAGGGAGTGGAACTCTGAAAGATGGGGCCTGGCTATGGGAAATAGGACCCTGGAGTCTTAGCCTTGAAAGGGACACTCTCGCCAATACTCTTTATGCTTCCTGAGCACCGTGAGGCGAATACTCTGTCCCCTGTGACACATGATGCTTTTTGCCACAGGCTAGCAAATGAGACAGCCAGATGGTGGTGGACTGAAGCTTCTAAAAGGGTGAACCGCAATAAGTCTTTCCTTCTCTAATAAAATTCTCTCAGGTGTCTGGTCCCAGCGACAAAGTCTAACAAGGGAGTCAGAGTGTTTACACAGGAAGGAACACTGGGCCTGACATGAAGGACACAAACATTGAATTGACCAGAACTTGAACCAAAGGTGAGACCATCTGTCCAAATGTCCCCTCTACATTACTTTTTACTATTTCTCCTCTATTTTTTCTTGCTTTGGGCAGGCCACACATATGCATGTGTGTGTGAG
This sequence comes from Mus pahari, assembly GCF_900095145.1. Taxonomy (NCBI): domain Eukaryota; kingdom Metazoa; phylum Chordata; class Mammalia; order Rodentia; family Muridae; genus Mus; species Mus pahari. The sequence continues at coordinate 21,414,515 of NC_034612.1, forward strand.
TGTGTGTGTATGTGTGTGTGTGTGTGTGTGTGTGTGTAGGTACGTGTATGTTCACATGTGTGTGGGTAGGTGCACATGTGTACAGATCCCTGTGCATATATGAACACATGTGTAGAAGTCAGAGATTAACCTCAGTTGCCATTTCTCAGATATCATGCCTCTTGGTTGCTTTTCTGTTTTCGTGTATGTGGGTGTTTTGCCTGCATATGGGTCTGTGCACCATGTATATCCAATGTCCACAGAAGCCAGGAGAGAATGCCGGACCTTGTGAGCCACCAGGTGGGCACTAGGAATCAAACTCATATCCTCTGGAAGAGCAGCTAATGTCTTAACTGCTGACCTATCTCCAAGTCCTTGGTTTTTAGAGACAAGATGTCTCAATGGGACCTAGGGCCAACTGAGTAGAATTGGCTGTCTGGACAATGAGTCCCAGGGATCCACCAGTTTCCACCTCCCCTGAGATTGCAAGTACAGGTTGTTAGGCAAGCCTTTTACATTGTTCTGTGAATAAAACTCAGAACCTTGTGCTTCCAGGGCAAGAACTTCTGTGACTGAGTCATGTCCCTAGTCATGTTTATTTTTAACTTTTTAGCATCTCCAAGCCATGCTAAGAAAAAGGAAACAAATGATGTTCATCCAAACATACATGTGTGCATGTGTGGATGGAAGGGCACACAGCTACCCAAGATGGAACTGTGGACACACCAAAGGGTCCTCTCAGCCCAGACAGTAGATACACCTCACGGTGGACAGTATGATCTAATGAGCTGGTATTTGCTTCCTTATGATTCTTTTGTGGTAATAAAGCCTTGAAAATGGTGGCTGTCTTTAGGTTAAGAATCCAGCACTCAATTAAAAGGGTAGGAAAAAAGAGAGGTTGTTCTCACAGAGCTGAAAAGAAATACAAATATAACTGTTAGGAGGTGTGACTTTTGGCAGCTTGGTGTGACATGCCTGCATGGCCATGAACCTTCAGAAAATTTAGAGGGAGATGGAGATGTAGCCAAGAGGGTTGAGGTCTTGAATAGCATGCTTGAACCCCTGGGTTCAACCTCAGCACCATAAAAACTGCTTAATAACTTGCACTTGTAACCCCAGCCCTGGGAGGATGAGCAGTTCAATGCCATACCCCGATACAGTGAATTTAAGGCCAGTGTGAACTATATGAGATTCCGTCTCAAAAAAAAAAAATAGGGAAAAATGCAAAGAAATACAAAATCAGTCTCAGGGGTCAGAAGATGGTGCAGTCAATAAAATGCTTGCTGTAAAAGTACGAAGACCCAAAGCACCTATGTTAAAGTATGGTGTGGCAATATGTACTTGTAATCCCAGTGCTGGGGAAATCAGGACAGGAAGATCCTAGGACCTACTGGCCAGCCAGTCTAGACAAATTGGTAAGTTCTAGATTACATGAGAGATCAAGTCTAAAACTGGGGAAGCCTCTGGATATAAACATCTTACATCGACACACAGGGAGGTGCGAGTGTATGCACACACACACACTGAACCCCCAAGTCACCACCATTTCTACCCTATGTGACTCACAGTCACAGGGAAGCCAGAGAAGCCAGAAGACAACTCCAACCAATAGCAGCAAAGCAGAGATGATCTTAAGTATGTGGGCCTTTCTGCAGATTGAACTAGTACAGAATTATTTTCCTGATTCCAAGAAGCAAAGTCTCTGCCAGTATTTTCTTGGACCCCAAGGAGAACTTGTTTCCACAGCAACCACAACTTGAGCAGAAAACCACCTTCAAGTTAACTATCCCAGGAATGCATTTAGTCTGGACTATCAATTTCCAATGGGCACAAAGAACTGACTATGAATCACAGGTCTCATGGTGTAGGGGGGCTGACAAAAATTAGTTCTGTGCTTTTCTAAGCAGCTGTCAGCGTCATATTTGTCCTGATGACACCTGACTGAGTCACTGCCAGGTCCTGAAATGATGATGATGACAACGGCAATGCTGCCGGTGCTGCTGGTGAAGGTGATGGTGATAATGATGGTTGGGATGGTGCTGCTGCTGGTGATGGCGGAAATGATGGTTAGGATGGTGATGATGGTAGTGATGGTGGTGGTGGTTATGATACTGGCCATAATGACTATGAAAGAAACTGATGATTGACAGCCTTGACAACAGCAAAGATAGTGGTGATGATGATAGTAACAACACTGATGACTGTGTTAATGGCAGTGATGATGGTAATAGTGATGACGCTGATGCCAACAATGCTACCGATTATAATAATGGCAATGACAGTTATGACAATAATGGTGACAAGAATAATAATGGTGATGAATTGAAGTGGAAATGTCTAGTTCTTTAGAACATTAGTTATGTCAAATGATGTTTCGCTGGGGCACACAGGTGAAAGGATGTCTTGCTAAAGCAAACACGCAAAAGGTTGTTTTCCTGAAGCAGACATGGGTGAAAGGATGTTTGGATATAGCAGACACATGAAAGGATGATTGATGGAGTATAACTATGACCCCACAGACAGTGGGAGATGAGCACTGAGCTTTGGTTTGTTTTGCTCTGCCTCACTATCTGCTGAAGACACATATGTATTGGTTTGCGTTACATAGTGTTGTTGAGCTTGTGATAACTTCAACATTGAGAGAAGCTCACCCAAGAAGTGCTCGCAAGTTTCCTGTGGCAGCTTGCTGCGTCTAGAACCTCACCTCAGGCTGGTTGGGTAGTCATGCAGTTTCTTCAGGATTGAAGAGCTGTAGAGCTGCCTGGTGTCTGTTTGCTGAAAGGACTGGACTATGGCCGCTGGTTCATGTCTGGTGTCTGCCTGCCTAGAAGACTGGTCTGCAGTTGCTAAGTCATATGCAACTGCTATGCAACAGTCCTGCTGAACTGCTGCCCAAGATAATCAAGCTTATCCCTAAAATACTATTGCTGAACAGGTCCACTTCCCCCATATTCTAATACACTTTCTCTTCCACAACCTCTGCTGGGTGGTGGACTAGGGCAGGAGTTAAACTCTTATTAAAAGTAGGCTGCAAAAAATGTATGCCTACAATGAATGGCAGCAAGGACAATAGCCAGGATGATGAGAATAGTGATTGCAATGACAGCAGTGACATTGATCATGATACTGCTGCTGCTGCTGCTGATAAAGACAATGGCGATGTTGATGACTGACTGCAATGATGATGATGATGATGATGATTATGATGATGATGATGATGATGATAACAGCAATGGTGCTGATCATACTGGGACGATGGTGACAATGGTGCTGTCATTAGCAGTGGCATCAATGGTGATTGGCAAAATATTGATGTTGGCAATTGTGGGACCCAGTGATATCTGCCTGAGGCAACAGTGGCACTGATAAACATGACCATGATGAGGTTAATGCTGACAATGTGATATGATGACAACTGAGATGGTGGTGATGGTGACAGTAATAGTATCAAGAGAAGCATTCGTGGCAGAAGTGAATCCAACTGCTAAGTGGCTCACGTGAGTTTTCAACTTGCGTCATTAAAGTCCAATGATGTGGGCTGGAGAGATTGCTCAGCAGTTAAGAGTACTGACTGCTCTTCCAGAGGTCCTGAGTTCAATTCTCACAACTACATGGTGGTTCACAGCCATCTGTAATGGGATTGGATGCCCTCTTCTGGTGTGTCTGAAGACAGTGACTGTGTACTTACATACATAAAATAAATTAAACATTTAAACAAAAAAAGTCCAATTTTGTGTATGCTATTCTTCACCTACTTTACTAGTGAGAAAGTAGAAGCTCTGAGAGGTTAAATAGTCCACCCAGTGCCATAGAGCCACCAAGAGGACCCTGATACTGAGCTCTGTGTATGACCAGAGTTATCTCTTCCTAGAACAGTGAAAGCTTAAAAAAAAGAGAGAGAGAGAGAAGAGAAGGGAAAAGAAGAGAAGAGAAAAAGGAAAAAGAAAAGGAAAAAGAAAAAAATCAAAATGGAGCACACAGCATGACTATACCAACTTATGCATAAAGTATTATCATTTAAAATTTGGATATCAATAATACCTCCTCCAAGTCTCTCTCTCTCTCTCTCTCTCTCTCTCTCTCTCTCTCTCTCTCTCTGTGTGTGTGTGTATGTGTGCATGTCACTCTAATTCATGTGGGGGCATGCTTATGTATGAATGTCCACGTGGAGGGCAGAGGTCAATGTTGGGTGTTGCTCCCCACCTTATTTTCAGGCAGGGTCTCTCAGCTAAGCTGGCTGACCAGTGAGCTGTAGGTGCCTGTATTTGCTGTTTCCTCCAGCCCTGGGGTCTACAGATGCCTGCTGCTGTGCCTAGGATTTACCTGGGTGCTGGGAATCCAAACTCAGGTTGTCATGCTTGCGGGGCAAGTGTTTTGCAGACTACGTATCTCCTCCAGGGTCACTTTTTTTTAAATCTTCTAAGGACCTGAGAGATCTGAGAAATGTTGTGACTCAAAAGCTTAGACAAGAGCTTTATTAAAGGTCAGAAACAGCACGGCCCGACCCGTCTTTATTGTGTTGGCCTCATCAACTGGAAATACCAAGATAGGAAGGGCAGCCTTCCACAAACACAGTGAAAAACGACAGGAACAGTGTTGCAAGGGGGGCTGACCCTCGCTGTGCTGATTACAAAGAGGAAGAGAAGCTCCATGTTGCCGATTCACTACCCGACACAGTAGACTTGGATACAGTTCACACTCACGGGGGACTGGAGACAGGGACAACATGGAGGGTCTTTGCTGCTCTTGCAGAGGAATCAAGTTCCTCTCCCAGCACCCATGTCAAGTGGCCCTCAACCACTTGTCACTCCAGCTCCAGGCGAATCTGCTCTCCTTCTGGCTTCTTTGGTCACCCGCACTCCCTTGCACACGTGCCCCTTACCCCAACCCCAGACATACACATATCCACAAAATTAAAAATAGAGTCAGTATTAAAGCTACAGCCTCTCCATTTACTTTCAAAGGTAGCAGTTCCTTTTGTAAGAACTGTTCTCCCACCACCACCCCCCGCCCCGTGTGTGTGTGTGTGTGTGTGTGTGTGTGGGAGGTGTTTCATTGGGTGTGGATGTGTTTGTATGGTTATGTGCATGTGAGTGTAGGGAGCCGACGAGGCCAGAAGACAGTGGCAGGACCCTCAAGCTGCCTATGGAGACCTGAAGGAGTCAGGTCTCCCAGAGCAATACTTACCTGTAGTGTGCTGCCTGACCTTGGTGCTGGGTACTGAACTCTGGTCCTTTGCAAAAGCAGTAATCACTCTTCACCACTGAGCCAAACCTCTAACTCCACAGCAGGCTTCCCCTACCCACCATTCCCAGTTCTACATTTCTATTAACACGTACCCCCTCTTACTTGCTATATATGATCCAAGAACTCTGAAAACATAGATAGCATGGAGCCCCATATATACTATTTTTCTTCCCGCATCACACACCTACAATAAAGTTTTATTAATAAACTAGGTATAGTACACTGAGTGTGGTGTTGCGTGTCTCTGATTCCAGGTAGGTGGAGGCAGGAAGATCACGAGTTCAAGGTCATCCTCTTATACACAGCAAGCAAGGTTCTCGAGGAAACAAAAAGAAGTAACATATTGACAACAATAACTAGTGACAAACAAGAATAATTAGAACAACATATTCATATCGGGATATAAAAAGCTATCTTATATTTTTGGTATTTCCATATAATAATTTTGCAATTTTCATAGATTAAAAAATCCCACCAAAATACCCGGGGGTTAGGGAAGGCAACTCATAACTTTATTTAATAATGTCAGTGTCACTTTGTTTAGTGTTGGTATGGGAGCTCAGCTGTACAGTATTACAGTCATCAAGGTTCTGGCTCCTGACTTCCTTATCCTGCTTCCTGAGAGCTGTTATGTTTAAACAATTTTTCGTTTCTTGTTCATTTTTGTACAATTTATCCTGTAACCAAGAAGTATGAACCTATGAACTCACTCCCAAACCAAATCCCTGTTATAGGAACTTACATACTTATTCTTTTTTTTCCCAAAACATCTTCAAGAAGTTATGCTTCTTATTTTTCTTAGTGGACCCAGGACTCTCCATGAATACCTATAGTCCTAGCTACAGGGGAATAGGAGACAGGAGGGTCATTAGAGGTCAGGAGTTCAAAGGCAGAGTCTAGGTAACATAGTGGGAACTACATTCTACAATCTGGGCTTCTTTGTCCAGAACTGTGAACGCAGTACTTGGAAGGTGGAGGTAGGAGGCTCAATGTGAGTTTAAAGTCATCTTTGGCTACTAGATTTGAGGTCCGGCAGGGTAATATATTATTTCAATGGTTTCAAAGCTTCCAAAATACAAACTAATGGACTGGGGCGCTAACTCAGTCCCAGGGTTTTTGCTATGCAAGTGTGTGAACTGGAGTTAGATCCACAAAACCCACATGAAAAAGCTAGATGTAGTAGCATCCAGAACTGATGACATATTGACAGGGGATCCCTGGGGCTCACTAGCCAGTCAGCCTAGCCCACTCCATGAATATAGGCCAGTATGAAACCCTGCTTGAAGTGGAAACCTAAGGGTTCTTTGGAAAATCTGTTGGATGGTGTTTTGCTGGGGTGAACATGCGGAAGAACATCTCCTTAAAGTAGACACAGGTCAGGTGTGAAAAGCTCAGGCCGACTCTCAAAGGAATATTTTGTTGAAACAGACACAGGAGAGAGGATGTTCTGCTAAAGCAAGCATGTGAAAGGGCATGTGACGTTTGGAGGGTATAAATAGAACTCCATGGAGTGACAGAGACAGAGCTTGGCTTGCTGGTACAGCTAGCTAAGCAATGCTTGTGGGTCTTGAGTCTTCACTGATCTTCCCTTCCCTGAGAGAGACACATTGGAGAACTTCTGGTTTCCCTTTGGGTACCTGCAGATACATGCATGAGTGTGCGCACGCGCGAGTGCACACACACACACATAAATGAGTAGGTTAGTAGATGATAGATAGATAGATAGATAGATAGATAGATAGATAGATAGATAGATAGATAAGAATAAAAGATTGACAACACAAAGCAACTTAGGGAGGAAAAGGTTTAATCGGCTTATACTTCCATATCACTGTTCATCATCAAAGGAAGTCAGGACAGGAGCTCATACAGGATAGGAACCTGTAGACAGAAACTAATGCAGAGGCCATGGAAGGGTACCACTTACCGGTTTGCACCTCATGGCTTCCTCATGTTTCTTTCTTTCTTTCTTTCTTTCTTTCTTTCTTTCTTTCTTTCTTTCTTTCTTTCTTACAATTTTTTATTAGATATTTTCTTCATTTACATTTCAAACATTTTCCCAAAAGTCCCCTATACCCTTCCCCCCACCCCCGGCCCTGCTCCCCAACCCACCAAGTCCTGCTTCCTGGCCCTGGCATTTCCCTGTACTAGGGCATATAATCTTTGCAAGACCAAGGGCCTCTCCTCCCAATGATGGCTGACTAGGCCATCTTCTGCTACATATGCAGCTAGAGACATGCTTTCTTATAGAATCAAGATCAACCAGCCCAAGGACAGAACCACCCACAATGGCCTGGGCCCTCAATCACTAATTAAGAAAACAGGCTTGTTTGTTTACAGACATATTTTCAGAGGTATTTTCTCAACTGAGGCTCCCTTCTCTCAGATGTTAGCCTGTGTCAAGTTGACCAAAAACTAGTTCGCACAACACTCAAGGTTGGCTGTCGCCTGGACTCCACATGCATGTATAACTATGTATAAGAAAGTGCACACATTCATTCTTGTACACGTGAACTCACACAAACATTCAGTGCAGCCCACTATAAGTCTGTGACTTGTAATGCATATCCTCCTCGTTACCCACTCCATCAACATAAGCTGATATCCAATTTTGCAACAGTCATATTTAAATATTTTGTACTGTTTTAAGTTACAGCATATGGCAGGCTTCACATCGTCTGTTTTTTGAACTTGTCATTATGTATTAAACAGTTTGCTTCAATATTTCACTTGACATGGTGTGTTTAGCTCTTCCGTTTGACACTGAGCATTATAAACCATCTATTGTTGGCACCAGAAGTGATTCAGAAATTGACTTATTGTTAAACATCCAGGCCACGATTGTTTTTAGGGAAGGTGGAGGGGCATAGGAGAATTGACATGACAGTAACAAAGTATATTTCACATATGTGTCATTTCACATTTTAGATTTTTTTTTTACATATTTTCTCTCACAGGTTTATTTATTTAGTGTGAAGGTGTGTGAGTGCTCACACACATCCTGGCCATACTATGTGTGAAAGTCAGAGGACAATCTGTAGAAGCAAGTTCTCTCCATCATGAGGGTCCTGGGGCTCAAACTTGGGTTAGCATGTCTCATAGTAAGGTGCCTTCATCTGCTGCCCCAGCCCACTGTAGCTCCTTAGATGGCTATTCTAAGAATGGTTACAGTTCTTAGAGATTACATAAATGACTGGGATGTGATACTAGTTAACATTTTAGCCACATGTATTTATTGTGTGTGTGTGTGTGTGTGTGTGTGTGTGTACTTTTAATCGGAGTTGGCCCTTAGCCATGCACAGCAAGCATGTGGAGCTCAGAGGACAACCTGTAAGAGTTGGTTCTCTCCTTCCATCTGGGTATCAAAGACAGGTCATCAGGCTTGGTGGAAAGTACCTTTTCTCAAGTAGTCTTGTAGGCCCTAATGGACATTTAAAAATCCACAGCAGAGTATCAAATTATTTCTAAATGAGATCACTTCTGGGATTGACAATTTTGACAAGTACGTTGCCTGGGTTCTATACTTTGCTTGACCTATTTGACTTCCTGATATTAATGATTAAGGGAATAAGCCCACAGGTGTATGGGAGTGGATGGCGCTGGCTCTACGCCTTTTCAGTTTCTTCCATTTCCCAAGGGTTCAGCTCACTTGCAGTGTACACAGCCGTTGGCCTAGCTTTGGTTTAGGTGGGCATTTAAACACTATCAGTGGGATATCCCTACAGAAATCCCTCATAATTTCAGTAGAGCTCAGCTTCCCAAGGGTGGGGGTAACCACCCCAGGGTTTACCAGAACTATTCCTCAGAATACCAACACTACCACAGAACTCCTGGAAGTCTGGTGTTGATCTAAACTACCAGCACCCAGGAGACTGAGGGAAGATCAAAGGCTTTGGGCTAGGCTGGACTATACAGTGAGACTTCAGAGAGAGGAATGGGTAGAGGAAAGGAGAGAGGAAGAATGGGGAGGAGACATGGTAAAGATAGTCTCCCTTCCTAGTAGGCAAGTGCTTTAGCCACACCTACAGCGCCTCACTGGGGGATTCTAGGCAGGTGCTCTACTAATGATTCATAACCCCCAGCCCCTTACTGGGGGATTCTACACAAGTGCTCTACCACTGAACCATGCCCCCAGCTCCTCACTGGGGATTCTAGGCTGGTGCTCTACCACTGAGCCATGCCCCCAGCTCTTCACTGGGGTATTCTAGGCAGGGACTCTACCACTGAACTACGCCCCCAGCTCCTCACTGGGGGATTCTAGGCAGGTGCTCTACCTCTGAACCAAGCTGCTAGCTTCTCACTGGGAGATTCTGGGCAGATGCCATTCTGCTGAGTCACACCCAGCCCCTCATTAGAGGCCTCTAGGCAAGCAGTCTGCCAATGAACTACATCCCTAGTTCCTCTTTTTACATTTCATTTTGTGACAGGCTCTCAGTAAGTCCCTTAGACTGGCTTTGAATTTATTCTGCCTCAGCTTCTCCAGTAGCTGTTAGTGGCTGGGTTATAAATGTGTGCTACCAGGTTGGGCTAGAATAGAATGCTTGAACTACCCCAAGGTCTGACTTGAGCGTTTCAAAGCAGTGCCAACTTGTCCACTGAAATCACCTCCACTCAACAAGGTGTTGAATTAGTTAAACCAAAACACCCAAGTAGCTTCCTCAGGGCCCTCCATCCCATTATCTTCTACAAACACTAGGCTGAATCCCTTCATTTCATCAGGATAGTCAGCCAGTAAATGCTTTAATTACAAGTTGAAAGGGATAAAATAAAATCATCTGGCGGAATGGTTTTAATTAGAATTTAGTGAGTCAGGCAAGCAATTAATGCATCTAAGAATAAAGGTTATATTCACATATTTGTCTCTGTTGAGCATCTCTGATTTACATGAACAGTTGACTAGGACTCCTCAAGCTAAACAAAGGCCACCACAATGATGGTAATCATGGAGATTGATTGAAGAGAAAATGAAATGGCTAGGGTCTTCATTTGTGCACCTTCCAATCCCCCACCCCTACCCCCAATTGTGATGGTTGGTCATTGGGGCATAAAACCATCTCCGGATTTATGACAAGGTAATGAATTAACTAAGATTGCTAAGATTATATTATTATCTTATATTGTTGTCTTATTTGTTATTTTTATCTACTTTCTTGTGTACATCTGTGTGTATATACATGTGAGTGCATTGCCCATGGAGGAGGTCAGAAGAGCTCACTAGATTGCTTAGAGCTAGAGTTATAGGTGGCTGTGGGGACATATAGCCCAGGACCTAGGAACTGAACTTGAGTCCTCTACTGAGCCATCTATCTAGCCCCATCAGGTTGTTTGTTTGTTTGTTTGTTTGTTTTAGAGAGAGAGAAAACACAAGAGAGAGAGAGGGTGAGAGACAGAGAGGGGGCAAGAGAGAGAGAGACAGAGAGACAGAGAGAGGGAGGGGCAAGAGAGAGAGAAAGAGGGGGAGAGAAAGAGAGAAAATGAGTGTGTGAGTGTGTGTGTGTGTGAGTATGTGTGTGTATGCACAAGTTTCTATGTGTACATGTGTGGTCAACCTTGGAAGTCATTCTCAGGGTTCAACAAGGTTTCTCACGGGCTTGGTCAGTGAGTCCCAGGGATTCTCCTGGATCTCCATCCTCAGTTCTAGAATAACAAGCAAATCCTACCATTCTGGCCATTTGACTGCGTGCTTGGTGGTTCTTAACTCAGGTCTTCATGTTTTATGTAGTAAACATTACACTGCCTGAGCCACCTCCCTGGGCCCTCATTTCAGTTTGTTTTAAATGGATCCTATCCTTTGAAAAGTTTGTGCACGGATTACAATGCTTCCCAATGCCCATCTTTAAGCACTTCCAGACACCGGAACCACCGGGTCTCCCTCTCTCTCAACTTCTTGCACTGTCCATATGTGCAAGGCTGATACATCAACCATGGAACATGAGCAACCAACCAGGGTCACATGACTCTTCCTCCCCAGCAGCCACATCACTGCAGCTAGGGGAGGGGACCCAGGGAGAGAAGTGAGAACAAAGGGAGCATTTTGATCCCAAAGGCTCACATATCTGAACATTCGGTCCCTGGTTGGTACTGCTGTTTTTCTGGAGGGAACTACATCACTTGAGCAGTGTAGACCTAACATTTTTGCAACCTACTTTTAGGAAGGGTTCAACCTCTCCTCTAGCCCACCACCCAGCAGAGGTGGTGGAAGAGAAAATTTATTAGGATTTTGGGGGAAGTGAACCTGTTCAGCAATAGTCCTTGGAGGGGTGAGCTTGATCTACTTTGGCAGCAGTTTAGACCTGTAGGGAGCACCAAATATGATTCAGTAGCTGCAACCAGTCCTCTAGACAGGCAGACACCAGGGAGCCTTAGTTTAGTCCTGAAGAAAAAACCAGGCTCACCAACCAGCCTGAGGCAAAGCCGCTGAAGTGGCAAGCTGCTAGGGGAACCTCAGGAGCAATTTTCGGGTGCGTGTCTCTCAAAGGCAGAGTTTTTACAAGTTGAGCTCAAAGCAAACCAATGCTCAGTGCTCATCTCCTGCTATCTATGGGGTCATATTTATAGTCCTTCATCAAGGGTCTTTTGATGATCCAAGCATCCTTTCACCTGTGTCTGCTTCAGGAAAACAGTCACATGTTTGCTTTAGCAAGACATCCTTTCACCCGTGTGCCCCAGCCAACCATCATTTGACATAACTAACTGTATTCGTCAGGGTTCGCTAGCGCCACAGAACTTATGGTTCTATTTGGTACTCTATATAGTAAAGAAATTAATTTGTTGATGACTGACAGTCTCCAGCCCAACTCTCAACAATGGTCAGCAGCAGCTGTGAATGGAAGTCCAAGGATCTAGCAGTTGCTCAGTCCCACAAGGCAAGCAGGCGAAGAAGAGAGAGAGTAAATCTTCCTCCTTCCAATGTCCTTATGTCGGTCTCCAGCAGAAGATATAGCCCAGATTAAAGGTGTGTGCCATCACACCTTTAATACCAGATAACCTTGAACTCAGAGATCTCCCTGTCTTAATCTTTTGGATTCATAGCCACTATGCCTCAAGATCTCCATGCCAAGATCCAGATCAGAAACTTCTATCTCCCAGCCTCCAGATTAGGATCACTGGTGAGCCTTCCAATTCTGGACTGTAGTTCATTCCAGATATAGTCAAGTTAACAACCAGGAATAGCCATACACTAACTTTACAAAGAACTAGAAGTTTCCACTTCAGGACAGGGTTTGAGATTTTATAGCCTGGCCCTACCTCCTGTTCTCAACCTCTGCTTCCTGTGCTTGCCAGCCATGACGGACTCTGATACAGTAAGCCCAAACAAACCTGTTCCTCTACTAAGTTGCTTATGGTTACAGTATTTTATTATAGCAGTTGAAAAGTAACTGATACAATTTTTGAGCACCTGCTGCATGCTACACATTATTCAAGAAATTTGTACTCCTTAGGCTATTCAGATCTTTCATGGCCTGGTAGAGAGAGAGAGAGAGAGAGAGAGAGAGAGAGAGAGAGAGAGAGAGAGAGAGAGAGAGAGAGAATGGGGGAGGGAGAAGGGGAAGAAAGAGGGAGAGGGAGAGTGAAATACTTGAGTAAGAAAAGATGGGGATGGGCATCAGGAATTGTGAGGTTTCCATGGTGACCTGGATCTCTTGCTTTTTTAGGCTTGTGGACAATGCAGGAGCATCATTGAGAGCATGGTGGTAAAATGCTACTCATTTCATGATAGCCAGGAAACACAGAAAAAACAAAATATAACTAGGGACAAGAAATAGCTCTCATGCAGCCAAGGGCAAACTTGAACTCCTGACCCTTCTGAATCTACCACACACGTGCTAGAATCACAGCTGTGCACCATGATGATGTGATTGGGGTTAGGAGTGGAACCCAGGGCTTTGACCACAATTGACAATTCCTCTACCCACTGAGACATATCCCCAACCTTGCGTGTGTGTGTGTGTGTGTGTGTGTGTGTGTGTGTGTGTGTGTGTGTGTGTGTTTTCAGGGAAAAAAAAGTACAAAGGAGATGCAGACTGAGAACAAAGCCCCACGGTAAAGAGAGGAATTTTGACATGTTCTAAAGATTTACTTTTGTGTGTGTGTGTGTGTGTGTGTGCACATGTGTGTGTGCACATGTGTATATGTGATGAGTGTAAGGGTTATCACAGAAGCCAAAATTGGGCATCAAATTCCCCAGATCTGGAGTTACAGGTGCTGTTCAGTATGGGTGCTGGGTGTGGAGCACAGAGCCCAGAGCCTCTGGAAGAGCAGCCAGTGCTCTTAACTGCTGAGCCATCACTCCTAAGTTTGACCCATTCAAATGTTGCTCTTCTGCCCACAAGCCACCTCCTGTCCCTTTCTTCCCACTCACATGGTTCTGGTTTTATCACTTTGTCACTTTATATGTAATTAGCCACACAGCTCCCTCTGCCTAGGATGACAGCTAAGCCTTTGCTTGGAGAAACTTGTAAGCATTAGATGAAAATGATACTTATTAGCATATACCAAGGAATCTTTCCAAGAGTGGTGAGCACAACCTGTGTGTTTCAAAACATGAGTGGTTCATATGTGCAGGTGCTTGGCCTACATTTCATTTCCCCAGGATCTGAAACTAAACACTTCTCTTGACGTAGAGAATGAGCTAATTCTACAGGAACCGTAATTGTTGGGTCTGGCTCCCACACTCTCTGCTTTGCTCTGGTCCCCGAGACACTCAATTGGAGGCCCATCTCACCTGAAGTTACTTGCTCAGGATCAGGGAACAGCCAGGAGACTGTGGTACCCTGGCTCTTGGGTTAGTTACTAAGTGAGATTCCCGCCTTCAAATGGCTGATATGTGAGCTTTCATAGGATGTTCCAGTACCACTTCCTGCATCAATTTGTATATGGTGCTAAGGAAGAAATGGTAGAGCTGTTACCATTGTGTGACAGGAACATGGGGGGCCAGGGGGCTACTTTCCTAATTTTGGTAGATAAGAAGAAAACATCATATACCCTCAGGATATTATCCCCAATGACCCACTTCTAAAGGTTTGATGGCATCCCAAACTAGCACTACAGTTGGGGTCCACCAAGCACTCAAAATGTGAGCCTTAAGGAACATTCAATATTCAAACAATAAGCCTGAGTGTATCTGAGGGAGTGTTTCAAAGTGAGAGAGCTCTTCACTAAGTAAGGGAGATCCGTTTTGGGCTGTGCTGGAGAGGTGATTCACAGCTTAGGAGTGCTCGCTGCTCTTGCAGGGGACATGATCTCAGTTCCTAGCACCCTCTAGCTCCAGTGAAACTGACACTCTCTTGAGGCCTCTATAGCCACTTCACCCATGTGTATGTGTGTCCATGAACACATATTTTAAATAAAATAACAAACTTTTAAAGAAAAAAAGAATCTTCACCCTCATCAGTGTAGGTCAGCATTAATCAGCACAGTGGGTGTCCTGAAATAAAACCAATAGTTGGGAAGAATTAAGTCTCGTTGGATCTAGAACAACCATTGACTCTGTGTTCTTGAATCTTTAACCTTTGGACTTGGACTGAGTTATGCCACTGGCCTTCCTAGTTCTGCTTGCAGATGGAAGAAAATTGTAGGAATTCTTAGCCTTCATGATCACATGAGCCAACTCCTGTTATAAACACACATATGCACATGCACACACACAACACCCACACCCACACAGACACTTACATACTATATTGTGATGTAGTAATTTTCTCTGAGATCAAACATCTCAGATGTTTGAGGAAGGAAAAGAGAGAAGCCCCTTTAAGATATAGGATGTGATAAAGAAAGGTTAAATATTCCATCCTCCAGGGAAACTCATGAAGTAAACAACTCAATTCAGGAAGTTCCTGAAACTGACCAAATTCACACAGACACTTCTTCCCAAGCTTATCTAAGCAATAAGGACTGCTGAGAGACACACTCTGACAAGCCATGCTATGTAGAAGAGGCTGAGATAAGTCAAGCTACCTAGAATGCAGATTAGATGAGTTTTCTAGAGGACACCATCCACTGAAACAATCTGGAGGAGGCTCAGACCATCTTAATCATATAAAAGACACTAAACAGTTTAACCTCCTGTAAGTTGTTGTCTTGAGCTCCATGTTTGAAGATTTCATGAGTTTCTAGCTATTCTGGGCTGAATTTTTGGTGACTTTGCTACCTTTGAGCCATTTCTGTTCCTGTAAGTAACACTATATCCATATTCATGTAAGCCATCAAAATAACTCACTAGTTCACCCAGTTGGAGTTGGGTGATATATTTATTCTGCTCTGTTGTTATTTCCCTGTCTGGGGTGAGTTGACATATGTTTATATCGCCCCATGAAGTGTCATTATACACACACACATACACACACACACACACACACACACACACACACACACACACACACACAAAACATACACTCGCACATACCTCAAACTCAAAGAATCAAAGAGCCAAAATTTAGAATATAGCGTTTTGTTGAACCACATAACACAAGAGTCCACTTAGCCATGAATTGTATATTAGAACAATACCTAGCTGCCAGGTGCAGTTATTGGAAAGGTCAGAAAAAGGTGTGTGCCTCACTCCTGGCCTATAATATCTTGTGTCATCATACTGTAGTGGAGGCCAAGATCTTTTGCCACCATTCCTAAAAGCCTCAAGCCTTCATGGATGCAGTGTCATTATGATCTTTTCCAGGGTTCCTGCTCAGGCTTGCCATTCAGTGCAGTGACCTCACAAAGTCAGCCCAGCCTGCAGAGAGGTGGGTATGACTCCCCTACTTCTCCTTAGCCACAGTACACAGGAGAGGCCCAAATGAAACCATCTCTAGTAGAATAAAGCATCCCCCAAAGCATGTCCCATGAGGTGGAAGATTCTGGAAGGCAGGTGTACGTTCTGTCTTCATGTGTGGTGGTCTCTAGGCTGAACTCAGATGAGGTTGCACAATGTGGAAGCCTTGTTGCAGAGTTTATATAACCCCAGCTGATCCAGAAGCAATCATTGTGAGAGTTAGCTAATGGCAGGGTAGGAGGGCCTCCCACTGAGATTCCATTACCTAGTAATTTTCAGCTTGTTCACTGTTGCAATAAAGCCCTTCTGTCTTCTAATCCCCCAGCATTCACGTCTCATCTTCTCAAGAACTGAAGTATGTAAGATGCTTTCTGCTGGGGATTCGCTGAGATAAGTTATTGAAGTCAAGCCGAGAGGCAGGCTTCCTGTGCTCTGCTTATTCATCTCCAAATTTATGTCCGCGCTTGCTTTTGAAGGTCTAAATGTAATCTCAAACAAAGTGCTTTCTTTATGTCTAAACTTCATACACTTTCTATGTCATGGGGGGTGAGGCAGAGGAGCAAGGAGCTCCCACACTTGGGGATCATTAGCAACAGGAGGATTAGAGCAAATGACTTGTTTTTATGTAATTTTTATAGAACGGGAGATGCATCATTCACAGCCATTCAACTGGGAAGAGGTACCAGGGTCTATGCAAACTCATTAACCTGGCCCTGGAGGCAGACTCTGTGAACTTCCAGATGATCTGTCTTTTGTTTGTTCATTTGTTTGTTTGTTTTTGTCACCCCCCCCCCCTTGAGAACTGCTGTCTCCCACATCTTGTTTGCTGTTACTGAGATTTTCCTTCTCTTCTCTCTTATGAGATCTCTAACCTCCCCTCAACCCCTCCCAGTTCTAAGGCTTAGCATTTGTGTTAGACAGCCTTCTTTCACTGGTGACAAGATTTAAGTTACAAGGTTAAGACTTGCTTTTGGTCTGGGTCAGAGGATTCAGTACATGATTAGTCTGGTAGCGTTGGGACCTATGGTGCAGCAGGCAATCACGGAGGCAGGAAGTGTGTGATGTACACGGCTGCCTATATCATGGTGGCCAGGAAGCAAAGATGAAAAGAGGAGGGTCCAGGGATAAGATGTACCCTTTGAATTAGTCACTTTGCTCATTGCTGAGATGAAATGTCTGATAAAACAAAGGAAGGAGAGAAAGGTTGAGTCTAGCTCACAGTTTGAATGGTCACAGTCTGTCACAGCAGGGAGGGCATGGCAACAGGATCATGAGGCAGATGGTCACATTGTATCCACAGTCAGAAAGCAGGGAGAGATGCGTGCTGGCACTCAGCTCACTCTCTCTTTCTTAATCAGTATGGGAGCCAGCCCAGGGAACAGAGGGCCACGTTTAGAATGAGCCTTCCTGTATCACTTAAACCAATCTGGAAACTCCCTCATAGACACACCCCAAGGTTTGTCTCCTAGGTGATTTTAGCTGCTTTCGGACCAGTCAAATGCATGGATGCCACTGGTTATCTGTTTCTTCCAACCAGACACCTCCTCAGAAGGCCTCCCTTGCTTCTCAATAATCACGAAACCCAAAGCTAGGCTATGGTAGTACAGAGCTCTAATCCCAGCTTCTGGGAAGTCGAGGCAGGAGGATCATGACTTAGAGGATAGTCAGTGCTATAATAGTTCATTCAAAGTCAGCTCAGACCATACCATCACTCAAACGTATGTATGTCCCTATTTGGCTTCTAGATACGGGGTAGGAGTACCTGAACATTCTAGAAGCGTTGATTTCAATTATTTATTCATTTATTTGGTTGATTAAGAAAACAATTTTACTTTTATGTTAAACACACACACACACATGCATGCGCGTGCACGCGCGCTCAGACATCGAGTACAGGTACCCACAAGGGTATTGAAGCCCTCTGGAGTTGGAGTTACTGGAGGTTGGGAGCTGCTTGACATGGGGATTTAGAAACAAATGCAGGTTCTCTTTAAGAGTTTTAGGCATTCTTAACCCCTGGGCCATCTCTCCAGCCCTAGTTGATTGGTAGTTTGTTTTGTTTTGAGATTGGGTCTGGCTATAAAGGTCAGGCTGGCCTTGCACCCACTGTATAGCTTGAATTCTGTGTAGTACAGGCTGGCCTCCTGGTTGCAGCTTCCCAAGCACTGGGTTTGTGGCTGTGTTCCACAATGCCCTGTTTCATGTCTACTTAGTAGCATTCACACCTACCATCTGCTAACCTGAAAGCTGGACGTAGGAGAGCTACACGGATGCCGGGGAAGCCAGCGCTTTGCTCTCTCGGCTATCCTGCCTCATCGTTGGCTATTCAGACTTCAGTTCAGAATTTCCAAAGGTCATAGCCACAAGAAAAACATAGCAGGGTACATAGAATTGCTTTGAAAGAAGAGGTGACGTTCCCCCTCATCATCTTTTGGTAGTGGTGGCAGTGGAGGTGGTGTGTGTGTGTGTGTGTGTGTGTGTGTGTGTTCGTGTTCACCTATAGGCACAAATGTGTGTGCTTGTGTGGGAAGAAGATAATCTCTGGTGCATTGTCCAATTCATCCCCCCCCACACACACACACACACATACACACAGACACACACAATGGAGTCTCTCACTGGTGTGGAACTTACAAACAGACTAGACTGGCTGTTCAATGAGCTTCAGAGGCAATCCTGTCTTTACCCCCACAAGCACTAGGGTTACTAACATATGTACAACCACAAGTGGAAATTTTTACCTAGGTGTTGGGAATCGAACTCAGGCCCTTGAGCACGTGTGGCAAGCACTTTGCCTAGGAAGCCGTCTCCTTAGCCTGCTCTTTTACAAGGAGCTCAGAAGTCAGCCGAGGGGTTCCGAGCATAAATGCCTGTGCTCAAAGGACAGTCGCAGCAGCCCTCTCTGTCCAATCCCAGCTTTTTGCCAGCTGGCTGCAGAGAAGAGCCTAGGAAAGCCTCATTAAGCCGCACAAAGCCTGCCTAAGAAGCTACAAAGTGGACTGCAGCTGCCTCCCCAGCCTGCTGCAGCTGATTGCCTGTGATTCCCCAGTAGCCCCCGTGGCCATGCTGCCTGCTGACACAGCCTGTTGTGTTGGAGACCTTATTACTGTAAATCCCATTTTCACATCTCAGATTTCCTCAGAAATTGCAAACATGTCTACCTGTGGCCAGCCTGCCCAGAAAGGTCACTAGAGCGGCCTCTGGGTCCTGATGCTGTCTCTGTCACTCATATGTATACAGGTCTTAAGTCCTCAAGGTCAAAGCATCAGGAATAGCCTTTCAAACACAAGGCTGCTTAATCCTAGCCAGACTCAGGTTGGGCCCACACACAGAGGCCCAAGAGGTGTCTGTGAGTATTGTTTATTCCTGGGGATGCTAATTACAATGATCAGATGTGATCCTCCTGGAAGCTTCATTATTCAAAGCTCTCTAGTGGGGCTAATGCACTGTAGAGCTAAGAAGTGATTCGTATCAAGTGGCAATAGGGTCTGGGGAGATGGCTCAGTTGGTAAAGTACTTGCCATGAAAGCAGGAGGACCTGAGTTCAATCCCCAGGACCCATCTAAGAGTTAGGTGTGGTGGCATGTGTTTAGAATACCATCCCGGTATTGGGGGTTTTGGAAACAGGGGGATCCCTGGAGCACATGACAAACCAGTCTAACGCACTTGGTAATTTGCAAGTCAGCAAAAGGCTGTCTTAAATAAGCAAGGTGCCTGGCACTGAGGAACTTCAGCGGGTGGTTAACCTCTGGTTTCTACATATACATGTATGTGTGTCACGTGTACTTATACATACACGCACGTGTGCACGCGCACATACACACACACACATACACACGCACGCACACAGAGACAATATTTACTGAACAGCATCTGCTGTGGTTTGGGCCTGAAACATCTCAGCATGCGTGTTTGGAAGGCTTGACTCTTCATTGCTGCAGGGCTCAGGGGTAAGGCATGGCGAGCACAGGACTTCAATCTCATCAATAGGCCCAACCGGGTTTGTAATCGAAGGTAGGTAGGGCCTATACTAAAATATAGGTAGGGCCTATACTAAAATATAGTATAGGTAGGGCCTATACTAAAATAAATCTTAAATCTGCTTTTCCTTTCCAGCCTCAGCTTCCAGAATAGTGACTCTAAGACTAATTATTCATTAAGTGCCTAGGTCATAAGCTTTGGCTTATTTCCTGACTAGCTCTTAACTTGCTTAACCATTTAAACTAGTCTGTGTCTACCTTGTGGTTAGTTACCTCTTCTTCAGTCCTGGCCTGCTTCTTCCGTAGTGTCTCCTCTGCATCTCCCTGATGGTTTAAGGCTGTCTCCCCTCTTGGCTCTCTCCGAGCCTCTCTCTTATCTCTCTCTCTTTTTTTTTTAAAGATTTATTTATTTATTATCATTATCTGTAAGTACACTGCAGCGGTCTTCAGACACCCTAGAAGAGGGCATCAGATCTCATTACGGATGGTTGTGAGTCATCATATGGTTGCTGGGATTTGAACTCATGACCTTCAGAAGAGCAGTCGGCGCTCTTAACCACTGAGCCATCTCTCCAGCCCTCTTATCTCTTACTATTTCCCAGAATCTTCTATCTTTATGCCACTGTCCCACATCCTATTTCCTGCCTCAGCTCACTGGCCATTGGCTTTTTTTTTTTTTTTTTATTGACAGGTGATGTTTATAAGAGTCTCTCTATAGACCTAATTGGAGGAAATGGGTTGTTGTGGACCCCTCTCTCTCCCTGCCTCTGTCTCTGTTTATCTCTCTTTCTCTGATCTCTTTCTCTTATCTTCTCTCATTTCTACATTCTCTTTCTATCTAACTCACTTCTCTCCTTCTCTGGCTCCCCCCCTCCCATCTCCTCTCCTCTCTCCCCCCTCTCCCTCTCTATCCCCTCAGGCCTCACTTGTTCGTTTGCTGGTTGGTTGGGTTTTTGTGAGACATGGTTTCGGTGAGTGTAAGTTATCTTCCAACTTCCAAGGTAGGCCAGGATGGCCTTGAATTCATCCACCTGCCTCAACATCTGGAGTAGGGGAAGTATAGGTTAATGTGGTGTCAAGCAGGAAACCCAGTGATTTGTGTATGCTAGGAAAACACTGCCAGTTGAACTGTATTTCTAGCCTTGTTTGTGGGATTTTGAGAGTTTTACTACATCCCGGCTGGACTTGGACTACTGATGCTCCAGCATCCAGTACCTGACTACTCTAGTAATGGGCCTGTGGCATCTGTAGTGTGACATTGTTCACGGAGAGGTGTGTAGAAACCTCTGCTCACACTAGCTAGTACATTGGCAGCAGACCAAAGTAGAGTTACCACCGAGAGTACAACTTGGAGAACCAATAGGTTTTATTGGGGTTACTTATAGGAGCAGAAATGACTCAAAGGCGGCGGTATCAGCAAAGGCTACCTCATCGTGGATGAGAGATCACAAATCGGGGAACCTGGTTCCCACAGCACAGCTTATAGGCTGCTTGATAAGAGCCTTCTCTTATCAGCTCAGTTATTCCAAGCCTCTTCTAGACAGTTTGTCTTGTCAGAGAGCATCTCTCATCAGTCTTTTCTTCTTACATAAGCTTGGGCAGAAGGGACCTAGCAAACCTGGTTAATTTCAGGGACTTCCTGAAGCTTCTGAGTTGTTTAAACAAGTTTCCCTGAAGGGTGTAATGTTTCACTCCTTTAGAATATACCACATCTTAGAAGAACTTCTCTCCAAGATAGAATGTTTTATTTTGGAGGAAGTTGTCATACCACCACCAACAGTTTTTTTTTTTTTTTTTTTGCCATTTCTTATTTCACCACTAAGTGAATAAGTACTTAGTACCTAGGGCAGAACCTGGCACAGTTGCTCCCAGATGTCTCTGGAGGATGAGAGTGAGCAGCCAGCATCTGAGGCTGTTTTGTTTGTGGGTTGGTTGGTCTGATTTGCAGACTGAGATACCAAAGCCCAAGGCAGGTGAATGGCTTGCATTTGGATCCATTGCAATTGAGTGATCTGAGACCATGACTCGGATTCTTCCACCCCTCAGCCTGTTCTCCTCGGACACACCCTTCCCTGCTACATGAACAACTCACTTGGGAACAGAAGGCCTGGAGAGGCACCTCAGTCATGTTGCTTGCTGCCTTTGCCCAGGATCTGAGTTTAGCTCCTACCACTCATGTGGCAGTTCACATGTGCCCATAACTATATCTCTAGGGGATCTAACATCGATCTCTGTCCTCCCCAGGCACTATGCGTTGAAGGTTTTCTTTTTGTCTTTTTTTGTTTTTGTTTCTGTTTTTTTTTTTTTTTTTAAACGAAGTTAAATCTGAAGGCAAAAGAAACTTTCTATAACGTGGAATGCCCAATAAGACAGGACAACCCACAAAAGAAATCACACACACACACACACACACACACACACACACACACACACAAACAGAGGCATGAGAAATTATAAGCAAAATACTTCATCTGAATAATAATGGCTAAAACCCCACATTTCTGCTTATTGTTTATCTAATTTTGAATTTTAATGAATAGCAGGGATGGTAATTACTCAATTCCTATGTTTATAGAAAACCAACACAGGAAACCTCACCGCTCAATGCTTTGGAGGCGTCAGGCTCTCTTAAACATTCAGTTTTGCAATTAGAAAGGGAGCCATTCATTAACATTTTTAAGCTGAATAAATAAAGGATATGGTTGTTATTTATTCATTAAAAATTTAAAAAGTGGAAATTACAAGCTCATTTTTTGGAGGGGTGTTACCCACATCGTCTAATTAGCGGTGAGTCAAAATGTTCATAAGAAGCCTTTAGCTACATACCTAGACACAAAGTTGACTTATTAGCAAGTGGAATGAGTTCACCTGTTAACAATTAAAGTCATCTTCTTCCACATATATCAAGGGCTTGTCCCCAGATCCCTGGTGATTGAAGGAGAATCCTGGCTTTCCATATAGACGTGTCTGTGCTTAAGTTCTTTTCCTTCATAGTGTCCCTCAGCAATTGGCACTAACTGCTGAAATCCGTTCTCTTTCCCATAAAATGGGATCATAACCTTATCTAATGAGGAACTGGGGAGAAATAGATAAAATATAAATATGGTAAATATAGTAAATATATAGCATATTTAAATATACTTTATTTTAATGTAAAAATTAAAAAATATAAATATAGTAAATAATAAAATATAAAATAGTACACACTAGGCCAGCACTCTACTAACTGAGCCACATCCTTTTTTTTTTTTTTTTTTTGGTTTTTCGAGAAAGGGTTTCTCTGTGTAACCCTGGCTGTCCTGGAACTCACTTTGTAGACCAGGCTGGCCTTGAACTCAGAAATCTGCCAGCCTCTGCCTCCCAAATGCTGGGATTGAAGGCGTGTGCCACCATGCCCAGCTTCTGAGCCACATTCTTAACCATCTTTGTGGGTTTTTGAGGCACAGGCCCACTAGGTATCCCAGGCTACCTTTGAACTAATGATGCTCCATCATCTTGCTTCTGAGTGCTAGGTTAATAGGCATGTGGCAGCACACTTAGCTTTTGCCCAAGAGAGTAGACTTGTCTTCTTCAGTGTACTAGTTAGAGAGATGGATCATAGTACAAAGCAGAGGAAGGACATGTGATCGGTGTGCAGATTGGCATGAGGAGGAAGTAAAGGGGGACAGAGGCCGAAGAATCTTCAGGGCACTGACATAGGCTTGGGTTTCAGTAGAGGAAGAATTTGAGCAGAGAAAAGCGACATGCATGCTTAAGTAGTATTGGTCAAGGTCTGGTCTGGCTGGTCATTGTCTCTGTTCTGGTTCTATGAAATGGCCTAAAGAATTCTTGTTTGACTTAACAAGCTTTCTCTTATATAGTGACTGTTCCTGTTCTTGCTTTGGGTGTCATTGCATTCTGGGGTGACCTGTCCTGGGTTCCTGCAATACACAGTGACTGACAATTATAGTAATGATGAGCTGCTTGAGGCAGCTTTGAGGGGCTCCGAAGGAGACACTTTAAACATTGACAGTGAGATATCTCAGTAACTCATCTCCATGGCTCCATCTTTGAAGGGGAAGGAGATCAAGTCTTGCTGGATTTTAGACAGATACTCCCTGAGCTATCATGCACACTTGCAGAGGTAAACAAGAGACCAGAAACAAAGGATACAGAAGTGAGCATGCTGTTACCAACCTTGGGGTCATAGTCTATACCCTCAAAAGTCAGGTTTGCCCATCTGTCCTAGAAAAGCCAATTGAAACAGGCAAATTAATAGTTAAAATCCAGGAAATATGAGATTTATTCAAGGCATCCATACTGGAAAAGGGACAAATACATCCTTGAGACAACCTCCTCTACACACACACACACACACACACACACACACACACACACACACACCAAGTCCATCTTCAAGGTCCCAGAGTGATATTGCAGTTTAAATAGAGGGCCTCAGATATATACACTGAAGCTGTCCTGGGTCAAGGTGTGAACCTGCCTAAACTGAGCCATCGTTTTCTGGTCTCTATTCTTATTCTGCAAGAGGGTCGGACAAATGATGAGGATATAAGTCTCCCACCTCCCAGGACCTGTCCCTCCAACTGAGGGAAGGCTTCAGCCTTTTCCTTCTTCTGGCATAATTTTCCTGGGGTTGGGGAAGAGGCCCAATTTCTTGGTGTCCATAGTTTCAACGAGATCGTATATAGACTATGGGACCCAAGCAACTCTTCTGAGTTTCTTTGTTTCTCATATTCCACCTGCAGTGCCAGGATTTTCTCTTGGTCCTGGTTCTCTTGTGGAGCCAAGAGAGAAGTGAATACTTTTAAACACAAGCAGCTTCTAGATGCCTCCTGTGCTTCCAGCTCCCTAGGGCAAGTATTCATTGTTTCTTTTATCTCTATACACCACAGCGGATAAGCAGTAGCTTAAGGGGGGAAGGGTTTACTCTGGATCCAGGGTTCACTGAGGGAGAAGACATGGCAGCAGGAGCAGGAGGCAGCTGGTCACATTGTGTCTACAGTCTGGAAGCCAAGAGAGATGACTCTTGGTGCTCAGATCATCTCTTCCTTTTGATTCATGGTGGAACCCCAGACTATGGGATGGCCCTGCCCAGATTCAGGGTCTTTCATCTTTAATTCACAAAGGCAAGCCGAGAAGTATGTCTCCTGGTCAAATCTACATTTGGCAATGATTAGTTATTACACGACCCGACTAATGATTGCTAGACATAGGGTACATATTTACTGAGCAGAAAGATCTCAGTCCAGTCTCTTGAGCTAATCAATGGCTTGTAGAATATATCGACTAAAGATTATATTGACTGCCAATATTGACCACGTCTTTTTATTCTGATAGTTTGGGATCTGGGCTTTGCCGTTGGCATGGATTGCCTTTCCCAGAGTTAGTTGATTCTCAGAGATAACTAATAAATGTTCTGTAAACTTGTATGTCCCACTGAAAATAAAGAGACAAAAGTACCTGTTTGTTTAAGTATGCCCAGGCCAAATTGTATTGGATTCCTTCAATTATATATTGAATTATTAACCACAGTGCATCAAAAATGTAAGTGAATTTGGAAGGAAGATATCTCGTGACTTTTCTTGAGGAAAAGAGAAGAAACACATTATCTCAGACAGGGCCCCAAAGAATAATTCTATGCATGCAGTGAACCCTTGTATTTATTGGGGTTACTTACATGTGTATGAGTGAGGAACCACTCATTTATGGGAGCATGGACAACTCAGTCACATTATGAAAAAAATTTCTACCTAGGCATGCATAATAGCTAGGCTGCTTAGAGAGTCTTCTCTTTCAGGTGACATTTGCTGATTGTATAGCCTTATGAATCTTGTAAGTTTGGGGATCTTCCTGAGCCTTGTGAGTTTTGTTCACATCCTCAGCTTTGTGGGTTCATTTCTCTCAAGACTTAATGAGTTTCCCACCAGGAAAGAATGTTTCAATTCGGAAGAAATAGTCTCCCAACAGCACTTGAGGAGTTAATATGCTAAAATCGAGCCATTAAGGTGAGCTGCAACCAAACGCAACTGCTGTTTTCTCTGACAAATATGTGGTGACACAGAAACACCACGGTCAGATACAGCTCAAGGCGGGATGCCCCGGATGAAATTAACTGTTCCCAGGTCCATCTCCAACATCTAGCCTCCACACTGCATACAAAATCACTTTCTGTCATTTTAAGCTCCTCAACTGCTGGCCCTTTACATTTGCCTCCACTGTCAGGATTTATCTTAGCAAAGGAGGACAAATGGGGGGGGGCTATAACACAGTAAAATAGGAATGCATTTTATTTTCTCATGCAGACTTCCAAGAGACCTTGCTTGGAGTCCCCAAATTAGATGCTGGTAGCAGTAGCAACTGAAGTTGCTGCATCAAAAGTGGGAGGGAATATAGTATTCGTTTGAGCAGTAGTCCACAGAAACTCTTATCTCTCCCAGGGGCCCACCTCCCTTCCCCATAATACCGCTCTCATCAAAAGTTCTTTTGAAGTGTAGAAATCCTGAATCATCCAAAACTCCAAAACTTTAATCGACCCTATGATGCTGTTGCTAGGTTGGCTGATCAAGGAGAGTTGAAAGGGCTAGTCAGAGCTTTTTAAAGGTTCATGCAAATAAGGATGTTTGACTTGCAAGGCTCTGGGATGCTTTCAGATGCAGAATTCAGCCTATATCCTTCTCTGAAGACTGAAAAGTTATTGGGGGGGGGGGGATGGGAAACTCTACATAGGATCCTGATTGGATTGGTTAGATCTAGATGTTTCAGATGAGGGAGGGGGCGGGTTAGTTATTTTTCTTATTGTGATGAGCAAATATCTGATAAAAGCAACCCAGGGAAGAGAGGGTTTTATTTCGGCTCACTAGTCTGTCCTAGTGATCTTTGTCAACTTTGACACAGTCTAGAATCACCTGAGGGGAAGCCACCATTGAGGTGGCTTCCCTAGATCAGATTGGCCTGTGGCCATGTCTCTAGGGCAGTGGTTCTCCACCTTCCTAATGTTGCAACCCTTTAATACAGTTCCCCATGTTGTGGTGACTCAAATTACAACTTTACTTCTTTGCTACTTCATAACTGCAATTTTGCTACTATTATGATCATAATGTAGACACTATGATATGTAGGATATCTGATATACAATCCCTGTGAAAGGGTATGCGTTCACCCCCAAAGGGGTTGCACAGACCTCACATGTTGAGAACCTCTGCCTACAGTGGGTGGCACCATTCTCTGGCCCAGTGGTCCTCAGATACCTAAGAAAGCTAGATAAGCATGAATCTGTGAGAAAGCCAGCAAAAAGAGGCCCTATATAGTTTTAGCTTGAGTTTCTGCTCTCTTTCCCCAATGATGAACTGCAACCTTTAAGATGAAATAAACATTTTCCTCCCTTCAGTTGCTGGTAGTCAGAGAGCTTTAATCACAGCAATAGAAGGAAAACTAGAACAGCCTATCCTGATAAGGTAGTGATGGTAATTGGAGAAGTAGAGTCATGGTGGGGAAGCCATGGAGATTAGAGAGGTAGAGTCATGGTGGGGAAGCCATGGAGATTGGGGAGGTAGAGTCATGGTGGAAAAACCATGGTAATTGGAGAGGTAGAGTCATGGTGGAAAAACCATGGTAATTGGAGAGGTAGAGTCATGGTGGAGAAGCCATTGTGATTGGAGTGGTAGAGTCATGGTGGGAAAACCATGGCAATTGGGGAGGTAGAGTCATGGTGGAGAAGCCATGGAGATTGGGGAGGTAGAGTCATGATGGGGAAGTCATGGTGATTGGAGGGCTTCACAGTCAAAAAGCAGAGAGAGATAAAAGAACACTGCTCAGCTTGCTGTATTTTTACTGGGGGCTTGCTGATTTAGGCTGGTGTGCAGTAATTTGTAACTATCCTCCTGCCCCCATCCCTTAGTGCGTTATCCTTACAGGGATGCATGAAGCCATGCTTGGCTTTTCATATGAGTGCTGGAGATAGAAATTCAAATCTTTGTTATCACACAGCAAGCATTCTTGCTCACTGGGCCATCACTCAGGTCGGTATATTTGCTTTTAAATCCACAAATCCTCATTTCTGGGGTACTATGGAAAGCTTCCATCTATATCATGTTTCTGCTTAAACTTTCACCCACTCTAGTCCATCCCTTTGCAGTAATTATTACATATATTCTAATATATTTGTTATATAATATTTCTGAAGGGAAGACTTATCTCTTGTTTTCCTATTGATTTGCTACTCTTATTGTGAATTTAGGTCATTATATATGCATGAGTATGCATTTCATATTTTGGCTTTTAATTCAATCCCAGCTTTGGTCAAGTGAGTGCCTTCAAATTTGGGTTTTGTGTCATTTCTACATGCTATACCTTTTTTTGTTTTTTATCTATTTAGGCAGCTGAGTCATTGGTTTTTTTTTTAGACCTTTCCTACTTTCTAGCACCATAATATACTCTAGAATCATCTTGCATTATATTCATCATAGTTTGTACATACAAGGCAGGTGTTCTTTTACTGAATCACACTCCCAGTCCCTCACTGGGGGATTCTAGGCAGGGGCTCTACCACTGAGCCATGCCCCCAGCCTCTTACTGGGCAATTCTAAGCATGTGCTTTACCACTGAGCTATGTGACTATAGTTATATAGCACTGGCCTATACATGCTAGGCCAGTGCTCTATCATGGAGACATGGCCTTCAGCT
Source organism: Mus pahari (assembly GCF_900095145.1). Taxonomy (NCBI): domain Eukaryota; kingdom Metazoa; phylum Chordata; class Mammalia; order Rodentia; family Muridae; genus Mus; species Mus pahari. The sequence continues at coordinate 21,443,174 of NC_034612.1, forward strand.
CTTCTCTGGGGGAATTCTCAGCACATGCTTTATAACTCTTCTAACTGTAGGGTGCTATGCAAAGGCTATATACCTTGGAGCCACATCCTTATCCTCTTAGTAGTGGATTCTAGGCAAGAGAGTTACTACTGAGCTATGCCCCATTCATTCACTAGGAAATTTTAGGCAAGTTCTCTGACCTCCAGCAACTCAATATAGGTTTTTATGTGAAAGCTCTACCTCTGAGTTCATCCTCATCCCCCTAATTACTAGTTATGTTGAGGCAGAGTTTTACCAATCTAGACATGGTGGTCTTAAGTTAACTCTGTTCCCCTTGGCAGAGATAATGACTATACCACATGCTCTCCATTTTATAACCACAAACCAGAAACAAACAAAAATGTTGCAAAAAAATAGGAAGTAATTTATGCTATGGAAGATAAATTGTAGGTCCATTTTCTTTATGAGCTTTCTATCCACTTCCCTGACCATCCCCACTTCCTCCCTTACAGGGAGAGCGATATCACCTCATTAAGAAGTAATTAGTAGGGACTTAGTATGTGGTAGGCCTGGCTCCACCAAGATTATGTCATCCAGTGCCACTTGCTTTATTCAAGAGATTCTCAGCCCAAGGAGGAGGTGATTTTAGCAATTGTCCTCCAGATACGTACGTTTTAATACCCAGCAATAAAAAGCACATCAACATTTATAGTCAAACCCTTCTCTTGTCCACAGAGAAAGTCAAATTGACTTTAGATTCTGTACCTTGAGATAATGCCTTAGTATATGCAATAGGCTCAATGGTTGCCTCTCAAAGATATCTACAGTCTCATTCCCTTAAACTTATAAATGCATGGCCTTACTTCAACAAGGGGGCTTTGAATACATTATTAAGTTAGAGATCTTAAGTTCGGTAGATTATTCTAGATATTCTTGGGGGATTTAATGTCATCACAGAGATCGAATAAGGGGGTTAAAAACAATGAATTAGAACCATGGGGTACAGACCGTGGAAGCTTCTTGAAGGCTATACATACTCTTCTGTAGTTTCCAGAAAAATGAAGCACTGTTGTTCCACTGAACTTCCCAAACTTTGTTCCCAAACCATTGATCAATGGTTCCCAGGCCCTCACTAGACAATCTAGACAAGTTCTCTACCATTGATCCATACCCAAGCCCTTACAGATGAATACTAATCAAGTGATCTACACCCGAGCCACCCCATTCTGTCGCTGATCAGTGCTAGACAAAGTTCCACAACTGAAGAACACATCCAGTCCACACTGGGGTTTGGCATATAATCTACTCCTGAGCCACGCCCCAAGCCTCTCCCTGAGGGAGTCTAGGCAGGTGCTCCACCACTTAACAATGCCACATCCCTCTTTTGATTTGAGATACAATCTCACTAAATTGCTCAGGGTAGCTTTGCACTCACTCTTTAGCTTAAGTAGATTTTTAGCTTTCAATCCTCCTGCCTCAGTATTCCAAGGATCTGAGATGCCAGGCCTGTACTGTCATTCATTCAATGGTAATTGATTTTGGCTTATTATCAGTCCCTAATTTATGACAGTGTGTTATAATAGCACACAATATGATACAGCATGTGCCTTCTAAGCTTGCTAATAACTGTAAACCATCAATCTCCTATTATTAAAAGCAAATCCTGAGGAAGATTTATAATTGTGTTCTTTTGTGACAGGGAACAATGGCTTTGCAGCATGTATGAGGAAGTGTTTGGTTAGAATTTTCCTATATAATGTGAACAATGGTCTACTCATCACACAGGGAGTTAATGACAAATCAAAGTACCAATTATACTAAAGTCCATCTTGGTGAACCAGTGAGTTTATTGGGGTTCACAGGAATATGAAGGACTTAAGGGCAGCTATATCACCAAAAAGGCAACCCAAGTAGGGGTGATGATTTATGGAAGCTGCAACTCTGAAGCTCTTTGCACAACTTTCAGGTTGCTCAACAGTTCAGAGTCTCCTTCAGGCAGTTCAGCTTTTTGGAGACTCACTTCCCTAGCAGTTATTTACTTCTCCCATTAACTTGCCGAGGGATATTGAGAATCTTGTTACTTTCAGGAACTTCCTAAGACTTATGAATTGCCTGTTTCCTGAACCTTTTAAACATCTATCCTCCACCCTCAAGGCAAATTTTAGAAAAAAAATACTGTACATTAGGAAGACAGTCCACTGTATAATGCCTTTTGGTGGACATTTTAAAAATGTATTTGGGGTCATTCCAAAAAGAATATTGCTGTCTTTTGCAAGAAGAAAGCTTTGTTCCTATTTATACCTAAAACCTTTCCCCTTGCAGCAAACCCTGGGTCTGCACTTGTGCCCCACCAAGAGAAACACAAAATTGGATATATGTATATTATATATATATTATATATACATAATTATACATACAATATTATATATTTATTATGGTATACTTAATTATATATTCAATAGAGTAATTTTATTCTGTAAATATATATTAAATAATATATTAATTATATATTTAACAATATATTATTATTACACATAAATACATATACAAAAATATATTTATAACATATGTGAATAATATATGCACACATACATATAATTTTATGTAAGATATGATAATATACAATATATATTTTGTATAAGTATAATATATAGTATACTTATTAATAACTAATAATTATATAACATATAATATATTATATATTATTATATATATAATAATATATAATAATATAATATTATAGAAAACAATATGTATAATATATAATAAAATACATAATATATAATGTTATATGTATATATACATATGTGTATATATGTAAATATAAAACTTTGCAAATAGCTAAACTTGCATTAGGCTTCAGAGAAGTCCTCCTTTAGTGCCATGCTCAAACTGCCATTCAACTCCCTGATAGACAGTGGCTCACATCACCCTTCTAAAGTGGTGAACAGACTTCTAAGAAATGCTGAGGTGCCTAATCAGATACCACTGCCTACAACTCTTGTGCTTTCATTTAGTTAGTGGTCTGTGTCATTAATTGACACATATCAATTCAGGGGCTAATGAGATGATGGCTCAGAAGGTGAAAGCTCTTGTCACTCTAGCCTGGTAACCCAAGTTTGAACCCAAGTAGCCACATGAAAAGCTAAATGTGGCAGCACATGTCTGTGATCCTACTACTCCTGTGATGGAACTGGAGGCAGACACAGGAGAGTCAACCAGAGGTTTGTGGGCCAGTTGGTGTGGATTGCTCAGAAAGGCAGAAATGGTGAGAAAGATCCTGCCTCTAAAACAAGGAAGAGGACTGACTCCTCCAAGTTGTTCTGTCACACACACACACACACACACACACACACACACACACTGATTATAAGTAAAAATTTAACTGAATGCACTCATTGAAAGTTTACAGCTTACTTCACCAAAATTTTCTTATGACATTAATATGTAAAATTAGATTTATGAGGACATCCTTTTGCTCACACTAAATATACAGGCAAGAATGTGGAAAGCAATACCTTTGCCTTGGTTTGGGGTCTTCATGTTATGGATTGGTTTCTGCTTTAAAAAGATGGTGGGCGGGTGTCTAGCAGCTTCCTCCTAATTGAAACATTCCCTCCAGGAAGAAGGAAGAGGCTCAGGAAGAAAACAAACCTTCACAGGTTTGCCAAGCTCAAACTTGCAAGTCTCACGAGGGTTCAGCCTCAGGGTTAGAGAGGCAGGCAAACAAGCAACCAACCAAATAAAGAGAGAAATCAGCAAAGAGAGAGACTCTACTCACCTGAGCTGCCAAGACGTTCTCAAGGTCACCGAGCTGCTTGCAAGGTCGCTCCAAGGTGGCAGCCTCTGTGAGAGGTCATATGTATCAGGGCAGACTTTCCTGTGATGCAACTTCCACTGAATCACCCGCACACCTTTAAGTAACCCAAATACAAAGTCATTGGTTCACCAGCAAGGACTTTGATGCAATGTTCCTTTGGTCTGTCACCAGCTCCATAGCTACAGTGAGTAGATATCTACACGTATGTGTTGTGTGTCCCCAGGAAATGTCTCACACATAACATGGGATGTTCACCATTGAGAGTCAGATAATTAGTCTGGTATGGCTCCTCAGTGTGCCTGTCTCCCAGGTGGGCACTCTTGGCTTATTTCAAAGACAGAGTATAATTATTTTTAATTCCCTTTTGTCCACCAAGAGATCATGTAAGAATACCCCTAAAGAAACGAGAATAAAAGGAGCAATTGAGCGATGCAACTCTGGATGAAATAAAGCATTTTCAGGTTAGATTCTCCTCCTTAAAATGATAGGAAATTGTAGTAAGTCTCTCCATATGGGATCGAGCCCATCTTTTCTGGGTCATTTTGAAGAGGACTCACGTGAAGAAGAGCTATTAGAACAGCGAAGTGCTCGTCTACCAGGGTCTGAGATCTAGTAAATTGAAAAACGTTTTGATTCTTCAAAATGTCACCCAAATCAAGTCAAAAGTAAAATGCATTTTACAGTCTGCAGGTTTAATTTTTATTTCTTTCCCATCCAGTAAAGGAAGAAACTAATACTCGTTCATTAGCTATTTGCTAAACTGCCCTGAGCTGGGGAAGTGGTTCAGTCTGAATAGTACTTGCTGCATAGCATGAAGACCCAAGTTTTATCCCTAGAGTGCATGTAAATAAATACCAGGCACAGTGACATATGCTTGTAATCCTTGCACTGAGAAAGGAGGATCCTGAGAGCTTGCTTGTCAGCCTAACCACATAGCCAGGAAAGACAATGTTTCAAAGCATTAGGTGGACGGCACCCGAGGATCACCTGATGTTGACTTTTGCCCCCCAGGGCATATACATGAACCTAGAGAAGTTAGGTCCGGTTCTTCCCGGCCCCATGCTCCCACAAATAAGATTCAAAATCAATATATAGCTACAAATACCTTGGCTGTATAGCTAGGCTCATCTCTGACTAGATTATAACTTAAATTAACCTATTTATTCTGATCTACATTCTGCTACGTGTCTGGCTACCTACGCTCAGGTATCATGCATTTGAAGGTGTTCGGTTTTGGACCTGTAACAGGGGGCTGAGGTGTGTATTTTACATTCCAAAGCAGAACTGGCTTCCAGGTTCTCCCAGCATCCCTCAGTCCCTACCTGGCATACCCTGCCCCCAACCCTGAACGTTCCAGTCCAGGGACTGGGCTGCCCTTCCCCCAGAGTCTCTTCCCTATGTAACCTAGACACTTTGGTCCTTCTTCTTTAAACTTCTTCTTCTTCTCCTTCTCCTTCTCCTTCTCCTTCTCCTTCTCCTTCTCCTCCTCCTCCTCCTCCTCCTCCTCCT
>NC_034612.1:21448601-21456119 GCF_900095145.1 Mus pahari
GTTATCAGTGCTCTTAACTGTTGAGCCATCTCTTCAGCCCTCTTTGTTTTAAATGTTGCATTTTGAGACCCCCCTCCCCCTCCCCCTCCTTCTTCTTCTTCTTCTTCTTCTTCTTCTTCTTCTTCTTCTTCTTCTTCTTCTTCCTCTCCTTCTTCCTCCTCCTTTTTCTTCTTCTTCTTTCTTTTTCCTGTCTTGAGTCCCTGGATGCTGGCCAATCAGTTGTAAGACAGTTGATTTTTAGTCTTAGTGTTGGAACACAGCCCAATAAAACACTGCTCTTGCAGAGGATCTGAGTTTAGCTCTCAGAATCCAACAACCAGCTGTCACTCCAACTCTAGGGAATCTGATGGCTTCTGAGGGTTTTGCAGTTCCCTGCACGCAAATGTCATACTTTCAATACACATACACAGAAATAAAATGAAGGTAAATCCATGGTTCTCGTGGGGTACATGGTCAGCCCAAACGGTATATCTTCCTGAATTTTAGGTAAATAAATAAGGTTCCTTGAGGCTTATCAGAGAAGCTTTGTGTTGTTTTCCGTTGTCCATACTTCTCCTTCCAATACAAGATACAAAAGACTTCTGTTCAAATACTTGGTCAGAGTAATCCAACTGACTTTTGAAATAATATGCACTACTGCTGTTTTTCTTGGCTGCCTCCCAGAGGTTGAAGGTAAGCCTATCAATAGATAATGATTCCAATCAAAAATGCTCCTTCCTAAAGTCTATCTAGCTTCTCCAGTACCAGGAACACTTTGCAATCTGCCAAAGGAGGAAATCAGATAATAATCCTACCCATCTTCAATACCTAGGAGTCACAATAATGACCAAGATGGCAAGATACCATAACTGTTCAATAAGTGACATTCACATATTAATGGTAACAAATGGCAGTGTAATTGAACTTAAAACCTACCCAATAAGAGGAAAATCATTCCTAATACTAGAAATCTAGTCAACTTTTTGGGATTAGTGAGGTCACGTATCTTAAAAACTAACTCTCTACTGCCACTTTGCTAGACTAGCATAATTTCTAAACTTTATACTCACAGATAAGTATAGCTCATCAGAGAAGCTTCTCTCTACAGAAAATGGGGATATTACAGAAAACCACAGGTAAACACAATATAGATATCAACAGATTGTGGGAGAGCCTAGCCCCAATGTGTACGTCTGCATCACAGTTCCTGAATCTATGGCTCAAGAAACATAACAAAAAGAGCTTAAGGGCCAGAATGCCAGCCAGGAAGGTCATTGAGAAGTGATCCCTCCTAGAAATAGCTGCATAAATAAGATTATAGCAATGGCAATATCAATAGAGATGTTCACATGGAAAGGGGGGAAATCTTATACTGTCATTCTTTGAGACAAGAACTACAGGCAACTGATGACTGCTGAGAGAGGAAGAATTAACCTTTCTCAGGAATGAACTCTCTAATTGATTATCAAAAACAAAAGGGTTATCCTTGAACCCATAGACACACAACAATAAAACCCGACTCAGTAGGTTGTATTTATGCATTTTTACATACTTACATGTGCTTATGACAATAATAATTTAAAAATTGGCTCTCTCAGTCTGAGAAGGGCAGGACATAAAGGGGAAACTTGAAAGAAACAGGGGGGCACAAAGTGAAGAGATAGTGATGAAACTATATTTTAATTAAATACATAGAAACATTTTTAAAAGGTTAAAATACTACATGAATAAATGAATAGAGATTACTTTTACCTTCTGACTGTATAACACATTACTGTGCAAAGGAAAAACTAATAAATACCTTCTGGGGCCTAGGACAATGATCTTAGAGTTGGAAAAACATATCAGCTCTAACAACTGGATAGTGACTCCTTTTGAAACCCGGGTGCATTTGGATTTGTGCTCTCAATTTGAAAAATGCAGTGAAGAGTATAAGCAGGCAGAATTAATTTTGATAGTACTAGATCAACAGGAGTGCTTTCAGACAGCCTGAAAAGATGGAGAGCCTTAGGATTCTTTTTAATTCTGTTCTCTTCTACACATTTGGCAAGATGGCTTTCCTCACCATTTAACTAGACAGACAGAGAAAGGAAACAGAAAATGTATTGCTAACTACCCTTTTCAAGAATCAAATAAACAACATTTATTTTATTGTAAACTATGTGCATATGTGTATACCTGTATATAAGTGCACCACCCAAGGAGGCTAGAAGAGGGTGTTGGATCTCCTTTACGTAGACTTATAGGCAGTTGTAAGCCACCTGACATGGGTATTGGGAACCAAACTCAGATCCTCTGCAAAAGTAAGGACTCTTAACCTCTGAGCCATCTCTCCAGTCTTATAAAACCCCAAAGCGGGGAAAAATTCCTTTTCTGTTACTAAGATATGTGACTTCCTTCCTCCTCTTTGCAGATAGACATGGTTTTTCATGTAACTATGTGTGGACATAGTTGTCCACGCTGGAGTAGCGTACAAAGTAACCCGTATGTATGTGTGCATTTCAGCATACATGTGGAGCCCAAAGGTCAATGGTGTATGTCTTCCTTAATCATTCTTTATCTTATTTTTTTTCAGATAGGACCTCTTACTTAAACTGGAGGTCACTGATTAGCTAAATTGGCTGGCCAGCAAGCCCCGAAAACTCAAGAGTTCTTCCTGTCTCTCTTTACTCAGGACTAGCGGTTGCAGGCATGTACAACTAAACCTGCTGTTGTTTGTTTGTTTGTTTGTTTGTTTGTTGTTATGTGCCTGCTGAGGGTTTGCACCCAGGTCAGGAATGCATAGCTTAGGTGAAGGTTCTTGGGTTTTGGAGTCTGGTCCATCATTTCATATAACACCCTCACAAGAGACCTATAGCAATTGCTGCCTCTGACCTTGGACTAGAACATTACATCAATTAGGAAGATTAAGTTTTACTGTTCATAAATCAGTTGCTAAATTTGCTGGTTAATTAATATTGTCGTTAACTTGATTGCACCTGGAGTCAACTCTAAGACATACCGCTCTGGACAGTTCCATAAGGACATTTCCTGGAAGGACATTTCCTGGAAGGATTAACTGAAGAGGAAGGTTTTCCCTCCAAGGAATTTTAGTGGTAGCTCCCATGTAAGGAGCTCCAAGGGAAAAGCTATTGCTTTTGGTTTCCCTACTTTCACTCCCTGCAGGTGAGTGCATCTACTGTGCTGCTGCTGCTGCTGCTGCTGCTGCTGCTGCTGCTGCTGCTGCTGCTGCTGCTGCTACTGTTGTCACTATCCCTCACTGGCAGCAAGACCTATCTTCTTCATCCTTCCAATGGAAAAATGAAAGCTAGTGCCTCTCCAGAATTTCTCAGACTTTCTCTCACCCAATTAGGACCTTTGGGGCATCCCAGTCTCGTGTACTGAACAATTACTGATTTCTTCACCTCTTCAGTGTATGTAGACTGTCGTCGCTGGACTACCCGGCTCACATCATATAAGCCAGTCTAATAAATCCCCTTTGTCACATATATTCATCCTACTTGTTCTCAGGCGTGGGGCCACCTGCAGGACCTTGCCAAAGGCCCTCACATAATCTAGTGGGTCCCTCTCCCATCTCCACCAGGCCTGCTCAGCGTCAAGTCCACCTCTTTCTCATGTTTCCACACGGAGCATGCTAACACAAGCCTTTATTTCTTCAACTGGAGTAGGATCAACAGAGAGTTTAAATTCACAGTGGTGGCAGCAGGGAGCTTCTTGTAGGGACATGGTTACTGACATGAAAGGTATCTTTGAGCAAATACAGAGTGAAGGACTCCTCTGGGGGAGATAATTCAGCTTATTTGTCTAAAAGAGTGATGATTTTGCTTAACCCGGCAGGCACCCCCTTCCTCCAGCTCAGTGCTTGGAAAATAATAATTGCTGACTTTTTAATTGTTTGGGCTGATAAAGCTGTCAAGCGAGCACGAGCTATATCAAAACCAGCTGCATGTCATTTTCTTTTGTGTGTGTGTATATATACGTCAAAATCTGTTTTTCTACATTTAAACTTTGTCTTCTCTTTACAGAGAAAACATAATTAGCCCCTTTTCAAGGATAATTTCATATTTTCCTGAATTCGGTTGCCTTCAGTTTTTGTTGTTTCTTTTCTGTGCGTGTGTTTTGTTTTCCTCCTTTGGGGTAAGGAAGGTGAAAGTATTTTTTACGGAAGCAATTGTTCAGTTGTTATGTTCAAACAATGGATTATTAATCTGTTTCTCTTTTGTATGCTAAAAGTGTATTTATTTGAATTATTTGTATTTTTAATATATGTGTGTGTGTGTGTGTGTGTGTGTGTGTGTGTGTGTGTGTGTGAAGTGCCTGCAGAAGCTAGAAGAGGGAGTCATAAGAATCCCCTGGAGACGGAGCTACAGTTAGTGGTAAGCCATCTGAATACATGGGTACTTAGAATCAATCAAACGTCTTCTAGCAGTGCATCAAGTGATCGTATCCACTGAGCCATCACTCCAGACCTTGTAAGGCATATTTATGTAACCCGCCTGTATTTCTTATTTCTCATGCCATTCTGGCAGAACACTTGCCATTCTTAGAGAACATCTTGAGGAAGAATGATGATCTTCCCCCACCTTTGCCCCTTACAGAGGAGATCCTTTAGCCTGGTAGCCAGGTTCAACTCCCTCTCTCCTTACAAGGTCATGTCCAGCAGCACCTAGACTTCCTCCTTATACAAATTAGGCATCCCCAGCACTCTGGTCTCAGCCAAGGATGGACACTCACCTCGATAGCCCCCTACTCATCACCCAAATGAATAAGTGGCCTTTGTTCCCCACATTAAATGAGGCGTCTCACAGAAGCTGCCTCCCAGGAGTCTGTTCTCACTAAGCTTTCCACTGCCTGAGGTCTTTTCCCTCTTGGCCATTCCTGCTCCACTTTCCTTCTCAGGAACCACCAGTTGTGATCACTGACCAATCCCACCCATGAGGGCAGTAACATGGAGCCTAAACAGCACTCCTCCTCCATAGCTTTTATTCTATCTAGGGACTCCAGCCCATTAAGAAGTTAGTTCCTCAAGTGGACTTAGTTAAAACCTGAAACTGAAGAGAGGCCCCTTGGTCTTGCAAACTTTATATGCCCCAGTACAGGGGAACTTCAGGGCCAAGAAGAGGGAGTGGGTGGGTAGGGGAGCAGGGGGGGGAGGGTATAGGGGACTTTGGGGATGGCATTTGAAATGTAAATGAAGCAAATACCTAATTGAAACAACAACAACAAAAAGAAGTTAATTCTATCTTCTTTCAGTGTGGGTCTTCCTCTCCAGTAACACCCTCCCAAATGCTGCAAGAGGTGTGTGCCTTGCCCATCTCCTAGATGATTATTAATTTAATCAGGTTGACAGTGAATGTCAATCCTCAAGTGGACTTAGTTAAAACCTGAGCCTGAAGAGGAGCAGACTCACTCCCATAGTGGGCAGAGCTTTCCTACAGGGTACCCGTCAGGTCTTGAGTTTACTCAAGGCATGAGGAGTCCCAAAGGAGCAGCTGTGTTGGTGGTTTCCTTTCCCTTCTCCCTGGGTGTATTCATCTTTGATGTTGTCAACCTCTTCTGAGGTTATGCTGCAACTTCTTTGACTTCCTGGTTTTGACTAAACACCGGTGACTATCTGGGGGGAATATCTGTGTTTTCAGCTTCGTCGGGACAATCAAGGTATCCCAGCCCTGTAGACTGAGCAGCTACCAGGTTCTTAGTCTCTATGGGGTGTGGACAAACATTTCTGGACTTCTCAGATAGTCTTGCAAGTCAGTCTAATAAATCTCTTTATATGTGTGTGCATACAGTATGTATGCATGTATGTATGTATGTATGTATGTATGTATTATGTATGTATGCATGTTACTAGTACCATTCCTCTCTCTAGAGGAACAGTCCACTAACGAACAGGTAAGCACTTAAAAGTCCTTACAAAGCTTATGAGGCACAGTGGCATACATCGAAATCCCAGCATCTGGGTCACATTGAAGAGGATTGTAGTTCAAAGCCAGCCTGGTATGGACACCCAAGACAACATATACTCAGACATAGAGATAGATAGATAGATAGATAGATAGATAGATAGATAGATAGATAGATAGATAGATAGATGATAGATAGACAGATAGATGATAGATAGATAGATGATAGATAGATAGATAGATAGATAGACAGACAGACAGACAGATAGATAGATTGATAGATGATAGATAGATAGATAGATAGATAGATAGATAGATAGATAGATAGATGATAGATAGATGATAGATAGATAGACAGACAGACAGACAGACAGATAAAAAGAATCAATCTCGCCTGAGGCAAGTCCCCTGGAGCTATAATCACAGGTTGCTTTGAGCAGTCTGACATAGTTGCTGGTAACTGAACTCTTGTTTACCCTCTGCAAGAGCAGCAGGTACTTTTAGCCATCTTCCTAGCTTTGGAAACACATTTTTCAAAGCATCAGATTCCAGTAAGCGTAGCCCCACACCTACCCCTCGAGCTGACGAGCCGAGGGGTCCTCAACTGCTCTGTTCCTCCCACCCTACTCCACCTGCTCAAAATGATTTGTGTTCTTTTTTTTTTTTTTTTTCCTTTTAAAAGAAAAAAAAAAAAAAAAAAAAAAAAAGATCCTGACACTGCATTTCTCACTGTGGATGATGCAGAATTACATCAAATGGAGCCTGTAAAGCAGACAGTATATGCTAGCTACAGTGCCAGCGACCATTTATGTAGCAGCACAAATCTGAGAGAATTAAATGAAAATCATGGGGTTGGATAAGAACAAGAACAGAACCTTACTTGAATTTTAACTAAAGAACCTTCAGATCTTGCCAGCTCCACCACTTTGCAGAATGACAACAGGAGCCTTAATTGTTTCCACCACAAGGACAAGAACTCAAGAAATGAGTGGGACCTAGGAGTGGCTTCTCACTGCAGAAGGCTGCCTAGGAGATAAAGCTTGAATCATTCCTCAGTGACTCCTTATTTAAGTAAGGCTCTGTGTGGAGGGGTCGAGGGTATTTGAGAGCACGTGTGCAATTGCGAGGATCAAAGTTCAAATCTCCGCACCCGTGTAACCAGAGGGGTATCTCATACATGTCTGTGAAACCAGATGTAAAGGGATCGGTGACAAGGTGCCCTAGTTAGGGTTTTTATTGCTGTGAAGAAACACTATGACCAAGGCAATTCTTACAAAGGAAAACATTTAATTGAGTCTGTCTTATGCTTTCAGAGGTTGAATCCATTATCACCACTGTGGGAAACATTCAGGAAGGCAGGGTACTGGAGAAGGAGCTGAGAGTTCTACATCTTGGTCCAAGGGCATCAGAAGGAGACTGTGTTCCACACTGGGCAGAGCTTGAGCCTATATAACCTCAAAACCCAACCCCGCACTGACATGCTTCCTCCCACAAGGTCACACCTTCTGAGAGTGCCATTCACCGTGGCCAAACATATTGAAACCCATGAGTCTGTGGGGGCCACACCTACTCAACGCTCTGTGGGGGCCATACCTACTCAAAGCTCTGTGGGGGCTATACCTACTCAAAGCTCTGT
>NC_034612.1:21456383-21460985 GCF_900095145.1 Mus pahari
AAAAAAAAAAAAAAAAAAAAAAAAATGATGTATAGCACCTTCTGGCACCATGAATGCTAGCCATCAGGGAGGCAGTTTTCAGCTTGGATGAAGTATTGTTTCTTTGCATCTTGTGTCGGGATGTGTGCTGTCTTCGACAATGGAGTCTTAGCATCTAGTTCTAGTGTACGGCCCAAACCCATGGCAACCCCCTGTATTATTTTGGGAGTTATCCAGAGCACCCCCTCCCCCCAACCCTGGTCAGTAACTCACACCTCACACCTCACACCGGCATTTTCATGTAAAAACCTATGGCTTCTGGAAGGAGCAGTATTTAATTTGCATCTCCAAGGTAATCCAGTCGACCTAGCCCATCAGAAAAGTTAGAAAACTCACCACACAGTTGTTTATCAAACTACCTTTTCTGCGTCTTAGTGGGTGTCAGGTCAAGGAGCAGATTCCTGCAGGGTATGCACGAATCACAGCTAAGCTTTGCAGTCTCACTGTGGAAGTTGTCTTGGCAGCCCTCAGATATCAACCAAAGCACTCAGTGAAAACATGGACCAGTCTCTCAAGAATGGATGTCATTTCTCAGAATCATTCTCACGCCCTGCATCTCCGGATTCTTATCCGTAAAGACATCGGAGCTGGGGAGATGGCTCAGTCTAGGAAGTGTTTGGTGTTCAAGTCTAATGATGGGGGTCTGGATCTTCCAGAGGCCACACAACAATTGTGACACGTGACTGCAGTGCTGGTGTTTTGAGTTGCAGACAGCTCTGCTGAGCTCAGTGGCTTGCCAGTGTGGTGAAACTGGCAAGCTCCAAGTACCAGAGAGATGCTGTCTCAGAAAACAAGAATAGCTCCAACAGAAAGACACTGGAGGTTGACCACTGGCTTCTACATGCAGGTACACACCCCATATGTATCTATACTCACACCAGCATACACACACACACACACACACACACACACACACACACACGCGCGACCACTGGCTTCTACATGCAGGTACACACCCCATATGTATCTATACTCACACCAGCATACACACACACACACACACACACACACACACACGCGCGCGCGCATATACCACATACACACTACATAACACAATCACCCTACATAGAAATACATCAAGAATGCACGGAGAGGAGGCTGCACTTCAGTAATCAAATAGCAGACTAGAAAGAAATACAAATTAAATATTTTCCCATTCCTTGTCTGCTTCCCTGAATCTTCGGGAGATGCTTACATAATGGAAGAAACCACATGATCATGCTCACAGAGATCAAAATGCACATCAGTTCTGCACCACTGTAGTTACTGAAGACAAAACACACACAAACACACACCACACACACACACACACACACTCAAAACACTTGTAGAATTAATATGAGGGGTGACTGAAAAGACCAAATTAGGTGGAGGAGTCACAGTAATCACAGTATATTTTATTCATGTGTGAGATTGTCAAAGAAAGAATGCAATGCAAGTAAAGAAAAAAAAAAAATCCTGAGTTCTTAAAGAGAGCTCTAAAGGGAATAAATGGGAAAAGGAGCCTGCAAGAACTGCGAAAAGTCAGAGACTTGGTGAGATGATACTCAGAGACTCCTGCTGACACGCATGGGAGAAGTGCCCAGAAAAGAGCATGAAGAAAACATAGGAGGAGGGAAATTTCTCCATGGGGTAATGATTGACGTGCTAATGTTGGGGCCAGAGGGATTGCTTAGTGGGTAAGGGAGCTTGCTGTGTAAATATGAAGGCCTGAGTTCAAAGTTCTACTACCCATGTAAAAAGCTGGGCATAGCCATGCATGTATTTGTACTCCAGTGTTGTGGCAGAGCCAGGAGCATCACTAGGATACTCCCACCACCACCACCATCACCACCTAGCTCTAGATTCAATTAGACACTCTACTTCAAGTGGATGGATGGGGTATCTAATGTCCTCCACTGTGTATTGGGCACACACACCTGCTCACAAACATAAATATATATACTATACATTGTACACACACACACACACAAACACACACACACACAGAGACACACGCACACACACACACACACACACACACTAAAAAAAAATGAGACAAGAAAAATGAGTCTTGTCACGTTAGTATTGCTGTGCCCAGCAAAGAATGGCTGAAGGGGTACCTTTTGTGGTCTGCGTGGGTCCCCCGTAATTAAAAGGTTGAATTAGTCATGTAAACAAATTACCTTGAACAAAGGGGTTTACAAATTCTGGCTAATTGACTTAAATTCCCTAAAGCTTTCCACTGTTTTTAATTCAATAACACAGTGTAAATTTTCCAGTTAGGGAAACTCTAACAGGCATTGGCAGAAAACTAAATAATTGATATTGTCAGCGAGAGCAGCAGCAACCACCGGTGTTATTGCTTGCCAGAAATTTCCAGGGAGGATAAAGCATGAAGTTTAATGAATTAACAATAGAAGCTGTCGACAGCTGGTTTTCAGTGGCCTCTCCGTTGGCTTGACCTCTGGCTGGGGAAAAATAATCCTAAAGCACATATGACTAGACATACCGCTGGCTTGGGCTGACCATGGCAGCCAATGCTCTGTAGATGGGCCTGGAAACCCTGATGAACTTGTGTGACGTCGGCATGATGCTTGCTGTCTCTGAACCTTGTGTTCATTGGCAGTACAAACAACCAGTATCAAAAGGATGGTGGTAACTGGAGAGTCTCCAGACACATAAGGACTTGAGAAGGCAAGAGGGACGTGGGTTAGTTAAAGTCAGAGTTTCTGAAAGTCCATTTGTTGGTATGACTGCAAATGGATGCTGTCACCATGGAAACTGGTGTGAAACCTCAGAAACATAAAACGTAGGTCTACCATAGGGTCCAGCTATATCGCTATATCACCCTTGGGTGTATACCTGAAGAAACCAATGGCAGCCCACCACCAAGATGTCTACTCTTTGGGGGCTGGAGAGATGGTTCAGTGGTTAGCAGCTCTTCTTTGCTTTGCAGAGGAACTAAATTTGGTTCTTAGCACCTATGTAAGACTGTTTACCAGTTTATAACCATCCACAGCTCTGACTTCAGAAAATCTGACACTCTCCTCTGGCCTCTGCAGGCACCTGCTTTAATGTACACAGACACAACACAGACACATACACACACACATGTGTGCACACATCACATGCACAGGCATACATGCACACACACATTTGCACATGTGCACACACAATTAAAAAATAAGCAAAGCCTTTTTCAAAAAATTATATTTGTATATTTATATTTTTTTTGTAGCATTCTTCATGATAACCAATTTACAGAAGGGGCTTCAATGCCAGTTGATTGATGATGGAAATATAGAACACATGCATAATAGTGATTATGGTCATAAAGAAAAATTAGATTACATCACCTGTGAGAACTGGATAAAACTGGAAATCAGTCACTTGCGAGAAATGGATAAAATTGGAAATCATCGTGTTAAGTGAAATAAGTCAGACTCAGAAAGTCAAAATCCTGTGTCTCTTCTCATATGCAGAACTGAGGTAATTTTTTTTAAACAGCTATCAAAGTAGAAGGGGGCTATTTTGGAGAGGAAAATGGGTGGGAAGGCTAAGACAGGATCGTGGGAGGGTGACAATGATTAGAGAATATTATGTGTAAAAATGTTATTATGAAACTCATAATTTTGCAAATACTAATGATTATCAATAAAGAAAAAGTCCAATTTAAACTACATATTTACCCATGGTCTGGGTGAATTGTCACCTTGACAGACTCTTGCTGGCATTGCCTGGGGTCACGCCTGTGGGAGCTTTTTTTGATTGTGCTAATTAAGTTGAGAAGACTTGCACTGTTTAGGTGGCACACACTCAGGGCTGGAATACTGAGCTGTATTAACATGGAGAAAACGAGTCGGGCACAGGCAAGCATGCATCCATCACTCTCTGCTCCCGGCCCTCGGAGCTGATAGGATGGATAACGTCTACTGAGCTCCGGCAGTAGTGCCATCCTCATCATGACGGACGAGACTTTAACTTGGAACTCTGAGCTGAAAGAGACTCTTTCTCTCTTGAGTTGCCTTGGTTGTGGCATTTTTATCACAGCAGCAGGAAAGGAAAGTGACACGTTTCTTTATCATAAAAGTGTCTCCAACAGAACTCTAACTGAACCCTAATAGATCTGGTCAAGCCCCAGGGAGAAGGATGAAGTCATAAAACATAAATGCACAGCATTTACTGGTAATCATTTTTAAGTGTGTATGTTTTGTGTGTCTATGTTGGGGTATACACAGAGACCCATAATTTTGGATTCTAGAGTTTTGGAGCTGGAGTTACTGATGATTACGAATACACTGACTTATGTAGGTGCCAGAAACCAAACTGGGGTCCTTTGAAAGAGAAGCAAGAACTCTCACTCACATAATATGCACTCACTGGTAAGTGGATATTAGCCATGAAACCTAGAATACCCAAGATACAGTTTGTAAAACACATGAAACTCAAGAATAAGGAAGACCAAAATGTGGACACTTTGCCCCTTCTTAGAATTGGGAACAAAACTCCCATGGAAGGGGTTACAGAGACAAAGTTTGGAGCTGAGACGAAAGGATGGACCATCCAAAAACTGCCCCACCC
>NC_034612.1:21461330-21471539 GCF_900095145.1 Mus pahari
GGACTTTGGGGATAGCATTTAAAATGTAAATGAAGTAAATACCTAATAAAAATTGGAAAAAAATAACAACAACAACAACAACAACAACAAAAACTCTCAATTGCAGATCTGACTCTACCCATTAACTTAATTGCTATAATAGTTGAACATAGTTAGGGGCTCAAGTATGGTATATTCTCTCTCTCTCTCTCTCTCTATATATATATATATATATATATATATATTATATCTATTATATATATATCTATTATATATATGTGTATATATATGTGTATATATATGTGTATATATATATATATATATATATATATATATATATATATATATATACATACACACATATATATATGAGTTCAGGAGTTGGTCTTTGCCTACCACCTTTTGGAGACAAGATGTTTTGTTTTTCACCACTGCATTTCAGGAGTACTCCTGTCTCCACCTTCTATCTCATGATACACATGCTGGGATTACATGAACTCTGGGAATCTGACCTCAGCTTCCCAGGCTTGCATAAATGCTTTATCCCCTGAGCCACTTCCAAGTCTGTGCTGGTTTGAATACGCTTGCCCCATAGGGAGTTGCACTGTTAGGCAGTGTTCTCTTGTTGGAGGAAGTGTGTCACTGTGGGAGTGAACTTGGAAAGTTTCTTCCTACACTCGGGCTCCACCCATTTTGGAAGAGAGCTTCCTTTTAGCTACCTGAGGATGCCAGTCTCTCCTGGCTGCTTTCAGAATGAGACGCAGAATTCTCAGCTCCTTCTCCAGCACCATGTCTGCCTGCACGCTGCCATGTTTTCCTTCTATGATGATAATGGATTAAAATAAATCTCTGAAACTGTAATCCAGCTTCCATTAAATGTTCACCTTTATAAGAATTGCTTGGTCATGATGTCTCTTCACAGCAATGAAAACCCTAACTAAAACACAGCCCTGCATGTGTTATTTTTAATACAAACATACAATACGCAACAATCAGGTCAGGGTAATTGGCCTCTTCCTTGCCTCAAACATTTTTCACTAATTTGTATTCTGAACATTTAGATTCACTCTACTAGATATTTTGAAATATAGAATTAATTGCTGTCAACCATAGCCAGAGAACAGGAGTTGTTCTACTGACTCCATTACACCCCTTTACTTGTCAACCACCCCTCCTAAAGTTCCTCTTTAAATGTTCTAAAGTAACAAAGCATCCTTGGTTTAAAAAGCCATATAAAGCAGAAAGATGAATGCTAAAAAAAACCCCACATTAGGTTCCTGCCCAACCTGGTGGAATAAAACAGCTTTGAAGGTATTTGACTAATGTTTGATTCATTCCATTTTTCCCCAAAACATTTTTACTTTTTTCATAAATTTATTTTCTCTAACTGAGATCTTTCTCCTTTGATCTGTCAGTTCACTTTGAGACATAATATATGAGCTGAAGATGGCTCAATGGGTAAGAGCACCAGCTGAATAAAGTAGAGGGCCCCAGTCAGATTTCTAGTACCCACATAACAACCCAGGCACAGTGTTGTGTGCCCAAACCCTCAGAGCTGTGCAGTGCACAGACAGGGAGGTTGTTGGGGCTTGCTGGCCACCAGCATAACTGCAGGTCCAATGAGAGAACTCATCTTAAGGGAACAGAGTAGGGAGAGATAGAACAGGACACTGGATACCCTCCTCTAACCTCTATGTACACATGGGAGCACATACTCATACACATGTTCACATATCACACCCTCACAGATATGCACATTCACATACATGTGCATATAACACACATACATATATACACACATGTATATATAACACACATGCATATATATATACACATGTGTGTATAACACACACACATATACATCTCAAGCAATACACAGTACTTTTCAATTTTAATAGATGACAAATTGTACTACCCTTCCCTTTAAATTATTAGTGGTCATTTACAAGTATTTTTAGCTCTATATTCAGTGTTTTTGTGATTGTGTTGTGATTACTACAGTGAAGCTATTGTGAATCCCTCCTTTCTTGTAATACTTCCACACTCCTTCTGCATTAATAATTGTTTTGTTTGTCTTTGGCTTAATTTCCACTGACCCCATGGAGGAGACTTTCTTCACACACTGGCAGGCTTCTGAGATGTCCCTTGGTACATGGTGGTAACTCTGGGAAGCTGCTGGTTTCCTTTGTTTCCCAGGGATATACTTTATGACTCTGTTTGCCCTCCAGCACCTCCAGCCCCAGTCATTATGGGTTTGATTGGCAGTGTCTTCTTTGAACTTCTTTACCTCTCTCAAGCACATGGATGACCCTGGGGAGGCGCTTTAGGGAGTAAAACCACTTGCCACACAAGTGCAAGGCGGACATGAGGACATGACTGTGAATCTCCAGAACCTGTAACAGCAAGAAGCAGCGGCACTTGTCTATAGTCCCGGCAGTCCTGTGGGGAGATGGAGAGCAGAGACTGAAGAAACCTAGGAAGGTCCTGAGCCACAGACCACGCTCTAAAGAGGAGAAAAGAATCGTAAGAGACTCCCTCACACAGAGGGCATGCCTGGCCTGGCAGCTGAGGTTGTCCTCTGATCTACACTTGTGCACAATGGCACATACTACAAACACACACACACACACACACACACATTTAAAGAAAGTAAAAACAAGCTTACTTCCACATAGAATTTTGGTTTGATATGATTTTTTTCCTATCTTATTTATGAAGTGTAACCTCACTGTCTTTTGGTGCCAAACATTGCATTTTCTAAGACTGAGACATTTATTGTTTTTATCCACCTTGGCCCCTTGATTTGTTTCCTGGAAGCTTTTTAACCAGTTCCTTCTAAGCCCCTCCTTTCTGAAAGTCTCTAACAATTTTTTTTTAAATCTTTTTTTTAATAGTATTCTTTTTTTTAAAAAGATTTATTTATTTACTATATGTAAGTACACTGTAGCTGTCTTCAGACACTCCAGAAGAGGGCATCAGATCTTGTTATGGATGGTTGCAAGCCACCATGTGGTTGCTGGGATTTGAACTCTGGACCTTCGGAAGAGCAACCAGGTGCTCTTACCCACTGAGCCATCTCACCAGCCCTCTAACAATTTTTAAAACTTGTCCTATTATTGGAAATTTTTTACATTATTTCTTTAATCATTTTCTGTGTGTTATTATTTTTTTTTAATTTCTCATATACTTTATCTCCAGGGTAGAACCAATCATTTTCTTATATTCTTCTTGTGTTTTAATTGATTTAATTATTTGCATGTAGATGTGTGTAGGTTTGCATGTGCATAGGTCATGTATGTGTGTGGAGGTCAGAGGACAACTTATGAGTATCAGTTCTCTCCTTCTACCACGTGGGTCCCAGGAATCAAACTCAGGTCATCTGGCTTAGCAGCAAGCACTTTTACCCAATAAGCCATATAGCTAGCCCTATATTTTCTTTTCCAACTTCCATATCTTCATCCCCCACTTCTGCCCAAGTATGTGTGTGTGTGTGTGTGTGTGTGTGTGTGTGTGTGTGGTGTGCATGTGGATGTGCAGTTCTCAGATTTTCTATATTGCACTGCCCAGCTCTTTTCCATAACTGAATTTTAAAGTCTGGTTTTATTTAATTTCTGAAGTACAGGGGGCTGACTTAGTTCTATACATCCCTTCCTCTGGACCCTCTCTTATACAGTCTTTAAGGACACAAATGTAATGCCCCCACTGCCTGCTCCCAACTCGCCCTCTTTTCTTATACACATACATCATGACCACAGAGCCTTGCTGCCTCTATGCCTTATCTGCCATTTGTCCCATGCAAATCTGTGCAGAGACGCATGCATGAACATTGCTGGGATACTGGTTCTTATTGAATAAGGCCACCAATGTTGAGATAAGGAATTAAAAGCACAGTGGCATTCTTTGCAAATATGCAAGCCCATGAGTTTTTAAGGAGATTTGGAAAGTTGGCATAGTCATGAATCCCACCTGAAATATCTCAAAACAAACCCTGGCTTTCATATTTCTACTATCATTTGCTTCATGTGGCTTCTTCGTTGGTGCAAAATCAAGAGGAGGGATAGCCCATTGTTAAATAGACTGTGGTGGCCTGAAGCAGTCCCTAAGTGAGTGAAAGGACAATTAGAGTCGCGATGTTTACTCCCAGTAAGTGTCTTATTTTATTTTTATTATTGATGTCTGTGTGTCCGTGTCTGTGTGCACATCAGTGCAAGTGACTGTAGAGGTTCAAAGGAAGCATTGGATTTGGAGCTGGAGTTATAGGCAGTTGTGAGCTGCCCAGTGTGGGTGTTGGGACCAGAACGGAGATCCCTGCAAAAACAGAATTTGCTCTTAAGCACTCAGCCTTTCCTGTTTTCTTTATCTTTAAAAACCTTCTAGGGACAGGGAGATGTCTCATCAGGTAAAGGCACTTGTAACTAAATCTGATAGCCTGTATTTGATCCCACGACTCCACATGATGGAAGAAGAGAAGGGACTGTCACACTTTGACTGCTACACACATGCTGTGATTTGTGAATACACACTAAATAAATATATTTACTGTAAATGATAGTTAAACTTTAATCGCATTGGTCAAATGTTGCTGTGAGAGAATATATATTTTAGGAAATGATTTGTTGTGGTCCGTGGTTTTAGAGATTTCAGCCCATCATAGCAGGGAAGGGCAGGCAGGGGCAGAGTGGCTCATGTCACTGCAGTCAAGAAACAGGGAGAGGGAATGCCTGCCTATACAGCGGGCACTATTCCTCTTTGTCTTTTGTTTCAGTGAGGGTCACTAACCTACAGGATGGCACACCCACATCCAAGTTGAACCGCTCCCCGATCCTTCATTAAACCTCCCTAGAATCAGCCTCACAACTACCCCAGAGGTGTGCTTTACCCGGTGTCTGGGTGCCTCTCAGTCCAATGAGGCTGACAGTCTGAAAGAACCATCATGATCAGGAAGGGTGACTTTATCACTAGACCAGTCTACAGAAACTAGATGGGAGAGAGAGCCACAGTCAACAGATGGGTCTGCAGAAGAGATGGACACTGGCGAAACCCAGTGTCAGGTGCTAATCATAATCAGCTGCATTTGTCTTAATCCCCTCCGTGGTTTTACAGATAGCACGCAGATTGGCAGAGTTAAATTGCCCCACCCTATGATCTCTCCAAAGCCTTTTATGTGTCAATTCAGGCAGGAAATGGCCCATCTCCTGTCTATTTTACAGGGGGTGGGGGTGTAGTGCTTAAGGATTCAAGGCTGAAACAGTCATTTTGAACTCAATTGTCTAATTATGATTATGGTGTCTCAGTGA
Organism: Mus pahari; assembly: GCF_900095145.1. Taxonomy (NCBI): domain Eukaryota; kingdom Metazoa; phylum Chordata; class Mammalia; order Rodentia; family Muridae; genus Mus; species Mus pahari. Next base: position 21,466,607 of record NC_034612.1, read on the forward strand.
TTGAGCAGGACCCAAAAAAGCAACACCTACTTCTCAGATCGTAGTTCAAGGCCTGCTAGCCAAGCATGGAGATTTGCTAATGAGCATCGGAGCCAAGTCCCTAGATGCTGCTATTAAGCTCCGCCTAATCATGTCTTTCAAGCAACATCAGATAGTGACCCGACTTTTTGTTCAGGCTACAGGGCCTTTCCATTTGGTACATCAGTTCATTAAGTAATTGAATCCAGTGAATTGATATGAAACATCCCTGTCACCAAACTTTACAATAAAAATAAATAAATAAACTACATCTGGGGAGATGGCTCAGTCAGTCAAGAGCTTGCCTCAGAATCCTGAGGATCTAGGTTTAATGCCCAGAACCCACACTAAAAAGCCAGACCTTGTGGGACATGCTTAGAATTCTACCACTAGAGAGATGGAGATAGGCAGATAGATTCCTGGGGACTCCCTGGACAGGCAGCCTAGCCTATTTGTTGAATCCTGGCCAGTGAAAGAACCTGAGTCATTAACAAGGCAGGCAACTTTTCAGGAACAACCCCTGAGCTGTTCTCTGACCTCTATAGAGATACACACACACACACACACACACACACACACACACACACACATGAACAGGCACACAAATCCTCCCAAATGAATAATTAATCAACTAAGCATTAAATTTTTTTTTCTTCAGACTGGGATACATAAACATCCATGATTTTGGAAATACTCATAGCATATGGTCCAGGATGCTTTAGATGGGAATTGACTCCCTTACAATCTTTGCTGGTTTCCATAAAAGAGTTTGCATGGCTTTAATCTCTTATGACAACCTTGGACCATGGGTAAGACTTTGAGAAATGTAGTTAGTTAACCCTGCCAGCTACAGGAAGACAGAAATGTGGACAGAAAAAAACAGGCCAGGTAAACACGAAGAAAACTGTTGCTGCCTGAGTGGGTACCATAGGCTGTGGCGGATTCCCCAAAGGAATGGGAAAGCATTCAATCCAGTGCAATACAGGAGTTAGTATATGGGGCCCCCAGGAAGTGGGAGATTCATAATTTTGGTTTTGCCTGTTTGTATGAGCGCGTGCATGTGTTTGTGTGCAGGTGTTCATGCATGTGTGCATTTGTGTGTGGATGCCAGAAGACAACTTCAAATGCCATTCCTCAGATGCTGGCCATCTCTTTTGAAACAGGCTCTTTCGCTTCCCTGGAATGCCTCACATAGTAGGCAAGGCAGCAAGGTTGCCTGCTGCCTTGCTGCTGAGCCCCCACGGATCTACCTCATCGCAATGTCCCCAGTGCTGGGCTTACAAAGCATGAATCACAATTGCCTTTATTTATTTATTTATTTATTTATTTATTTATTTATTTATTTTTAGTGTCGGTTCTGGGAATTGAACTTGTGTCTTCATGCTTATCAGACAAACCTTGGTTTTGCTTTTAAGAATCAGGAACTGTGCGGGGCAGTGGTGGCGCACACCTTTAATCCCAGCACTCGGGAGGCAGAGGCAGGCGGATTTCTGAGTTCGAGGCCAGCCTGGGCTACACAGAGAAACCTGAACCCCCTCCCCCCCCCAAAAAAAAAAAAAAAGATTTTCTGTTTCAAAACTAAAAAAAAAAAAAAAAAAAAAAAAAGAATCAGGAACTGTTATTCATGGGAACCTAGGAGATGATTCAGACTGAAAGATTTACTTTCTACTGTGTAAGGGAGAGAACTTAGGTCCCCATATAAATGTTAAGTGAGTTTGGTGGCTCGCTGTAACTCCAGCCTGGGAAAGAAGACAAGGGAGCCCCAGAGCAAGCTGCCCAGGAAGATTAGCCTTACCATCTAACTCTGGGTTTGATCGAGGGACCCCCGCCTCATTGAATAAAATGTGATTGAATACGACAGTAATCAAGGATGATTCCCTATATCAACTTCGAGCTTTCACATTCTTGTGATCCCGTGTGCCTGAGCTCCCACACCCATAGGGGCGCCCAAGCACATGGAAAACAGGTATACACACAAATGTATAAAAAGAAAGAGCAGGTTGTGACCAGCTATTACTTTAATGAAAAGGTTCTGGAAGTTTGGAGTGCCTCTGCGGGCACCAATGTTGTGAATTCATTCTGTGCCCGTGTTGAAAACTTTATCTATAATTCTGTAGTGTTGAGAGACAGGGCCTCTAAGAAGTGATTCAGGGTTGCACGGCAGCTTCTGAAGAGATAAAAAAAATCTTCTATCTTGGAGGAAAAGTTCCTGTGATGGGGTGTAAGAGGCAAGGGAAGCAAACAGCAGGATACTTTAGGACAGGATGTTTACAAAGGGGGTTAAACCGCAGGATTTGCTAAGGCCTTGGTTCTCAACCTGAGGGTTGCGACCCAGACAGATCTACTGACAGATATCCTGTAAATCAGATATTTACATGATGATTCATAACTGTAGCAAAATTACAGTTATGAAGTAGCAGTGAAATAATTTTATGGTTGGGGGTCACCATAACATGAGGAGGTTATTAAAGGGTCCCAGCATTGGGGAGGCCCAGTGAGACACCCCACCCTGCAAGGAAGCCCTTAAGGCAGGAAGCAAATAACTCCAAAGAGCTCCATAGGCTGTGATGGACGCCCCAAAGGATAAGATCCTACAGGATTCTGAAAGTATTCCATCCATGCAATATGAGAGCATCCAGGGGGCCCCAGGAAGTGGGAGATGAATGATTTTGGTTTTGCCTGTTTGTATGAGTGCGTGCATGCATCACTTCAATGGGCGAGACTGACTAGATCCTTCCCTCCACAAGATGGCTGAGAATCACTCTCAGACAAGCCCAGCCGCCTGCAAGGATCAGACAGTCTTGCAGAGAAGCCCCAGAGCCATTGAAGAGGCTGGAAAGGACACTTTGCAAGCTGCTGTGCTGCCTGCAAGCTGTGCAGTGTGCTCCGGGCTTCTAGCTCCTGTGAGCTGTTATCAGTCATCCCTGGGTGCGCTGCACCTTTGGTGACGAGCCTGTCTTTGCTTGATTTCTTGCTCCTGGAAGTAACCCCTCACCCCCATTCCTGGAACCTGAATAAAACTTATTGGCTCACCAAGTTGGACTTGGGTGGTGACTGCCTTTTGGTCTGTTCTCAGTTTACTACCTGGGGTGAGTAGACTTTTTTTTTTTTTTTTTTTTTTTGTTTCTCCTTATGTTTGAGATGAGGTTCTGCTGGCTCCACCCTCATGGAGGCAGTTAATGACATTATGGAAGGGGCAGGTTAGTTATGATGAGAGTGGCTTCTTTAGAGTAAGGATTCTTTTAGATCCTTCCTCTCCCATCCCATCACCTTTCTCTCTGCCTTGCCTTGTGTCTTCCATCATAGAATGGTCTAGAAAGAAGTCCCGTGCCAGATATGACTCAGTAATATTGGTCTTTCAACCTCCAGAACTGGAAGACATACATCTCTCTCCTTCGTGTGTTACCCAGGCTCACACCATCTGTGATAGACATAGGAAATGGGTGTGTGGGATTGCCTGAGCTAGGATATGTAGTAGAAAGCTGAGTGCAGTAATGATTGGAGGGCGGCATGTGGTGAGTGTATAAAATTTACCTGGGCTTTGCTCCGTAGGAGTGTAGTAAATTTGTGTTTAAGGCTTCATTCCTAAACAAACTGTGGTTTCATTGATCTTTTCTGCAAGCATTTATTGAAAAATCTATGCTATGGCTGTCTCTGCCCAGACAGGAAATGCAAAAAGACATAAGATATAGTCCCAGTCTTAAAGAAATTACTCGGGTCCAGTCACGAGGCCGAGAAGCCCATCAGCGTATAGGGCACTGCATTAAGCAACATAATAACTGCTGACATTATTATAACATTTGCTCTATCAGGGCTAAGCACTTTAAATACACACCGAATTAATCCTGACCATAGTGCTGGAAGGAAAAAGTTCTAGTTTCATGTCTGTTGCTGTGATAAAATACCCTAACAAAAATCACTTTAAAGGATAATGAGTCTGCTCATCTTATAATTCCAGGTCGCGGTCCATCACTGTGGGGAAGTCAAGGCAGGACCATGAAGCAACCAGCCCCATCACACACAGGGACAAAAGGAGAGAGAGAGAGAGAGAGAGAGAGAGAGAGAGAGAGAGAGAGAATATGTAGATATGCTTACTGCTCAGCCCCAATCTCTCTCCTCTTTCCTTCCCTCCCTTCCTGCCTTCCTCCGCCCCTCCCTCTTCCTTTCCCCAATTCCTCTCTGCTCTTACCGAATTCAGGATCCAAACCCCAGTAACTGTGCTGCTCACATTCACGTTCAGGGTGGCTCTTCTCACCTCAACTAACAAAACCAATCTAAATCCCTACAGACGTGCTCACAGGCCAACCCAACCTAGGCTGTCCCTTATTGAGACCTTTGGTATCTCTAGAGTGTGTCGGGGTGACAATTAAATCTAAGCAGTACAGAAGGTGTTTATTCCAGCCCCATTTTACAGGTTAAAGGGTCACAAGAGAGACCAAATAGTTAACTCAAAGTTTCATAGTTTGGTTAGATTTTTGAATCTGACTTCAGTATCTAATCCTGTTTATAATGATACCCAGTTCTAAGGGACACCGTATGTTCAGGAGCTTTGGGGTTCAGAGATGGAGCATCTAAGTTAGGAATGGGTAAAAATGGGGTCTAGAGAGGGAAACCAGAAAAAAAAAATCAGCCACAACTATGTTCAATTTCAATTTGAAAGATCACTGTAGCATTCAGGAAATGGAATCAAGACATTCCTGGGGCCTAGGGAGATGTCTCAGTCACGTAAGTGCTTACTCTGCAAGCCTGAGGTCCTGAGTTTGGATTCCCAACACTCATGTAAAGAGCCAGGTGTGGCTTGTGCTTTTCTGATTCCAGAGCTGGGGAGATGGGAGTAGGAGGGTCTCTGAGGTCTGGATCCTATCCAAACAGATGAGTTCCAAGTTCAGTGTTAAAAAAAAAAAAAAAAAAAAAA
>NC_034612.1:21471932-21486537 GCF_900095145.1 Mus pahari
ACACACACATATATATATAAACACACATACATATATACACACACACATATACACACACATATACACACACACATATATACACACACACACATATACACACACATATATATACACACACACACATACACACACACACACACACATATATATATACACACACACATACACACACACACATACACACACACACACACAGAGACCCATATAACTTCCCACCACACACACAGACCATCATATTAGCTATAGAATATCTCTATAATAGATAAGGTTGTAATTTAGACGAGACTGCAAAATACAAAGTCATCAATGCTACCCACAAAAGGATGCCATCTGAGCAACGGAAAAAAAACAAGTCACACGATATCAGCAAGGTCAGAGAACCACTTACTACAATGACATCCCGAGGATGAGCCCTTTCAAGCAGAAGAAGCAGCGGCAGCGTGAGAGCACTGGTGTAGGAGAGCAACGAGGCTCAATGGCACAAGTGGTTTCAAGTGTAGAAATTACTAAGCACCGACGTCAGTCGGGGGAATGAAATGAAGCAGAAATAACAAGTGCTGGGGAGACAGGCTAGAGGCTGTGTGGACAGCTTAGAACACCTGGGCTAGAGTATATAAATATGCATCTGCATCTCTCCTTGGACATCCTCTCTACTCAGATATAGCCCACCCATCAGGCACCATCACCCAGCATCACGTGGAAATTCAGATTGTTGATGTGTATTCATGGCACACACCCACATGTAACTAACTCTACATGCATGTATGTGCTTGCAGGTGCATGTGTAGGGTGTTTGTATGTATGTATGTGTGTGTGTGTGTGTGTGTGTGTGTGTGTGTGCATATGAAATCCAGAGGCTGTCACAGTTGCTCTCTAGCCTATCTTTCTTAATTTTAAAATTCTACCTCATTTTGTGTACGGCAACTTGTTTACACCTCAATGTTAGGATAGTGTGTCTGGTGTAGTCTTTCTCGGAGGCAATGGTGGGGAGGGTTGTCCTTTCTTGTCCATCCCACCGAGCACTGTGCAGGAAGAATTAGATGTGACTCATCACTCAGTGTTCTAGTTGCACTGACCTACTTAGAAAATGAGAAATTTACAAAAACCATTTTAGGGGAGATGGTTATATAACCTGAAAATGTTTCCCTCTTTCTGCACCTCTGTGGCCATTAATTATAAGGGTTATCATCTGTCTGTATTGCTGACAGTTTTGGATATGTCCACAACAAAATATGGTAATGTACAACCCACATTTCCCTCTTCCATTTCCAGGCATAATCCCAACATACTTCCTCTGCCCCCAGCTTCATGTCTTTTAAAACCAAACCAAGCAACCAACCAACCAACCAAAGAAACAAACAACCTCACCAAATTCAATATCTGCAAACTAAGACCTCCAGGTAGGGGCCAGAGAGGTGGCTGAGTGTTTAGCAGCACTTTCTACTCTTGCAAAAGACCTAAATTAGGGTCCCAGCAAAATGGTCAACTAACCACTGCCTACATTTCTGATCCCCCTTTATGGCCCTTTAGAACATTCATACATGCATCTCCACATGTATCGACAGCATGCACCTACATAAAATGAAAAGAGATCTCCCGGTAATTCTTACTCACATTACATTTGAGAAGCAAATGCACCCTTGAGTCAAATTGAGTTTAAGGCTGGAAGTATCTTTAACAAGTTCTTCATTTCTTTGTGCCTTACTTCCCCAACATATATAATCATTCTAATAGAATTTTAGACTTCCTAGATTTTGGTTAAGACTGATCCAGGTAGAGTAATGAATGCCTGGAATGAAGACCCCGGGGAGGCAGAAGCAGGGAGCTCTGAAGGCTTGCTACACAGCCAGCCCAGCCAGGCAGAGGAAGCCTGAACTACAGCCTGAGACCCTATCTTTGAAACCATTGACAATCCGAGGGGATGACTCAGTGGTTGGAGTGCTTGTATTACAAATATGAGCGCCAGAGTGCAGATAGCCAGGAGCTACATTAAAAAGAGGTCAAGTGACCCACTGGAAAGTTGACTCAGCACTTAAGAGCACTTAACTGCTCTTGCCGGGACTTGAGTTCAGTTCCCAGCACCCACAGTAGGCAGATCCCTGTTGCTTATAACCTCTGGTTTGGGGGATCCAAAGCTCTCTTCTCACCTTAGGGAGCAACTGCACATTAAGAGTTACATGTCCGTGTGCGTGCACACGTGTGTGCGTGCACACACACAGGGAGATTAAAAAATCAAATCTTTTATATTTTAGTATGCCCCCCCCCCACCTGTAGCATTTGGGAAGAGAAGAAAGGGAATCCCCAGGATGAGTTGGCTAGCCAGGCTAATGAAGACAGTGAACTCGAGGCTCAGTGAGAGACCCTGCCTCAAATATGGTGTAGACCAAGGAAGACACCCAACATCAACCTCAGGCCTCCACGTGGACTTGCACATGCACATGTGAAAATGTGTGTCGGTACGCATACAAACATATACATATATGCAAATTATAAATAAATAATACATAAAATGAATCCATTTTATGAATTCTGCTTCTGCCTTCCTACCCAGCAATTGTAACATCTTGCTCCTAGGGGCTGAATATGTAGCTCAGTTAATAGACTGGTTGTCTAACATGCATGAGGCCATAAGTTATAAGTTATATGATATGTCCTTCACCACCAATATGTCTCGGTGTGTATACATTTTATATACATACATACATACATAGCTACATACATATGTGTGTGTGCATGCAAGTGCATGCACATGTATACATTTTATGTATATGTGTATGTGTATGCTTTTGATGTATAAATGCTGCCACCTGTTTCTGCCCCTCATCTTGTCATAAGAGCAAACCAAGTTCTCATGTCATTTACCATAACCTTCACTGAGCAGTTTCACACATCTGAAAGACACAAGAAGCCCCTCCCAACAAATGCACATTTTTATTTCCTTCATGAATGAAGGATCCTTGTCTCCATCTTTATCCATTTTAAGTCGGTGCAGTCAACCAGTTGGGAAGATAATTAATGTCTCTGAAGAATAAATTGTGTGGCACAGATTCAGATAAATGATTCAAACCGGAGGCAAGATTATGAAGACGTAGTAAGGATCCTAACAAGGGGAGGAAATCTGCTCTTGATGTTCTTAATGAGATAAAGATAAAATATTTGCCAGACCAATGGCCAGACCATGAAGAAAACTACACGGGAACCAGGAACTGCATTTGGAAAGACCATCTGCTACAATTTATAATCATCTATTGTGCTTTGAAACCCTTCCATCCTGGCGTGCGCCAGGCTTCTGTGGTCTCCTGTCATCAAGAACGAGATGATTTCTTTTGATTCTGTAGCAATGATGTGCTACTTGGATTAGAAAAGGGGAACTTTGGGGGGGGGCATTTATTTGGCTCATTCTTCTATTTGCCAATCATTAATCCAAGACATGAGGATAACTACTGCTCTAACACGTAAGAATTGGAAATATAGAGGGCTGGGGATGGGGTGACTCAGGAAGTAAAGTGCTTGCAAGCAAGGGTGAGAATGAGTTCAGATTTCTGGCACCCCCACAAAAGGCCAGATGTGCCTGCAATCCTGATACAGGAGGATTCCAGGGACTCACTAGTGTAGCCAGTTAATAAACTCAAGCTTCGGTGAGAGACCATTTCAAAAACAAGTAAAGAATAACTGAAAAAGACACCTGAGGTCAATTTCTGGCCTCCATGTGCATGGCTGCCCACGTAACCCACTTTCACGAACATGTACACACACACACACACACACACACACACGCACGCACACACACACACACACACACACACACACACCAGAAACACATATATGAAAAAAAAGTATAAGGAACTGGAAAAATGAGTAATTAAGTACATTTTAGGAACTGTCATTTGTGTGACGGGCTTGGGTTCCTGTTCCACAGGAGGTATGGGAGTACATGACATTCTATTTCCCTCGGATTAGCACTAACTCAGAGCCACTAATGACTAATCCCAGATGGATGGCACATTAAACCTGGTAAGGTTTTTAGTGGAAGGCTTAAAGGACAATTCTTCTTCCTTGTGTTATTTTTAGGAAGTTAGCTGAAGTCTATATGAAAATCCATAGCAAAAACTCATGAACTAAGTACTTCTCACACAATATTAAGTACTTTCTCACATCTAAACCTCACCAATTATGGAAAATCTACACTTCAGTCAAACAACAACAACAACAATAATAATAATAAAAAGCAGAACTAAAACTAGTTTTTTGGGTTTTTTTGTTTTTTTTTTTAATATTTATTTATTATATGTAAGTACATTGTTGCTGTCTTCAGACACTCCAGAAGAGGGCGCCAGATTTCATTACAGATGGTTGTGAGCCACCATGTGGTTGCTGGGATTTGAACTCAGGACCTTTGGAAGAGCAGTCAGTGCTCTTAACCACTGAGCCATCTCTCCAGCCCTTTTGTTTTTTTTTAAGTGGAGGAAAAGGGGAAATTTTCAGCGGGTACATTTATAGCAATAAACACAGCTTGGTCTAACAATGCTTTCTGTAAAAATGCTTTCTGTCCTGGTGAGCTTCAGCTATCAGCTAGACACAGCCTAGAGCTACCTGAGAAGGGAGTCCCAGTGAGGGTTTACCCAGATCAAATTCGTCTGTGGGCATGTGCATGTGGTTGATTGCCTTATTGCTAATTCGTGTAAGCTAGCTCAGCCCACTGTGGGCATTCAGAAACCAACAAGTTGAGCTGGGAAGAGGGTTCATGTGGTAAAGGACCTGCCTCTCCAGCACTGAGATCTGAGTTCAAATCCTCAGGATCCACCTAATTAGTTGACTACAGGGGTGATTCCTTGAGAAGCGAGGCAGAGAGAGGTAGATCACTGGAAGCTCTCTGTCTAGCTAACCTGGTTTACTTGGCAGAATTCCAGGCAAGTGACTCTGTCTCAAACAAAAGGTGGAAGACTCCAGGGGGTTAACAGCCAAGGCTGTGCTCTGACCTCCACAAATGTACTGTATATGCACATACTGATACCCCCATGTATATACTCTCATTACCCCATCTCACCCCACACACACACACATTGACAAGTTGATATTTTATCTAGTCTTTCATTATCTCTAAGAACAGCAACTGGAAGAGTTGAATAGTGTCCTTGCTTAATTTTTATTTGTGTGTGTGTGTGTGTGTGTGTGTATATATATATATATATATGTGTGTGTGTGTGTATTTGTATTATGTATTGATATATATGTATGTACATATATATAATTATAAGCATACATATTCATGTGTGTGCACATCACATGTGTGTGTGCATGTGGAGATCAGCCATCATCTCTCAGGACCCGTTCATACATTCTTTGGACTCAGGCTATCTCACTGGCCTGGAACTCATCTATTATGCTACAGTGGCTGGCAAGGAGCTACAGGAATACCCTTGTCCCTTCCTTTCTGCAGCTGAAGCTATAAGCTCAGGACACCAAGCACAGTTCTTTTTTTTTTTTTTTTTTTAAGGGATGAATTCTAGCGATCAAACTCAGACTCACATGCGTATAGGGCAGAGGTCTAACCAACTGAGTCATCTCCCCAGTATCATATTTGCCTCATTAAGTTTGTAAATTTTATTATTATGGGTCACACAGTGCACGTCTATTCTGGTTTTTATGGAAGCGTGTAATGCACTTTGAGTATACCAACTGTGTGTTCCACAATCATTCTCCTCCGACCTGTTATCCTCTTTGTTCTCCTAGGCAATTTCATTTCTACTTTCATGTCCTTTGTATATACACAGTGTATGTATCTATAAAAAACAATATAGGAACCATAGCTGACTGACACTAAACATGGTACATGTGTTTCTTGACTCGGTTTTCTGACTTGACCCACTTAGCAAGATGCAGTCTCTGATTGTGTGAAACTTCAGTTACATCTTCCTCTCAAAGAGCTTGAGATAGCCACAAGGGCTAAAGGTTTGCTTTTCGCAGACAGGAAAGAATATAATTCCAGGATCAATCAATCAACCCACCTCGGGTAGAGTTATAGTAGCAAAATTATGAAACAATTCTTTCAGGCCTTTGCTTTACAGGTACTATTGTGATGAACCCATCACTAAAGTTGCCCAGTGAGATGCGATCACTTGAAATTCTGCCCTGCAACCCAGTGATGTGCCCTGAGCCAGGCATGAAAGGATCACTCCCAAGCGTCTCCCCAGCTCAGGCTCTTTGAGTGGAGTTCTTCATTCTGTGAAGTGGAGCTCTGTCCACGGCCCTAAACTTTCCACAGTGCAGTTTCAAAGCCATGTCCCTTGTCTCTTGTATTTTCTGAGACCTGTTTGTGGGGCTATGCAAGCTGTGGGAGCGCAGCTCATTGAAGCAGTGTCAGAGTGACCTGCGGGTCACAGCAGAAGATGCAATCATCTCTAAAGGGCTGTGGGAGGGGGTGGGGGTGCAGGGCTGAGTGAAGCCCTTTTCCCTCTAAATTTCTCCGTAGAGCAGAGACGTAAATGCTGTTTCTTCACACCACTCACCTTCTCCTTGACTTCAGAAACAGAGGCTAGAGAAATGGTAGCAGGGAAGGTGGATTTGTCACGGAGCCTGATGTCCTACCTGAGTTCTATCTGAGACCTCCAAATGCATCCCATGGCATGCATTCAGTATATACACTCACATACACATGCACATATGTTCACATACATCATATACATTAAAAAAATTAAGACTAGGATATACAAGGGTCTTTCCCCCTTCTTTCTTAAAATCTCTTATGTATTTCCTTCCCTGAAAAGAATCTATTGGATAAGAAGGAAAAGTTGTATCAAGTACTTTGTGGTTTTCAATAAAATAATTCCTAACGTTTGGAAAATTGCTGAAAGAAGAAATGCTATTCTTCCGCACAAGAGACATCATTGGGGGTGAGGGAAATGGCTCAGCTCCTAATGTGGTTTGCTGTGCAAAGATGAGTTTGATCTCCACCTTAAAAAGCTAGGCAACTGTGGCACATGTCAGGAATCCCAACACTTGGGAGGTGGAGACAGGAGGAGGATCCTGGAAGCTAATTGAGCAGCCAGCTTAGCTAAATGAGCAAGCTCCAAGTTCAGTGAGAGACTGTATTCCAAAAGAACAAGATTAGGAATAATAGACAAAGACGTCCAACATAGACCTCTGACCTACACAGACACAGAGAGAGACACTGACACAGATACAGACACGGGAAGACTGAGTGGCCAGATAACAATATTGGCTTGTTTAGAAAAATCCAGAAGATGGATTTCCATTACAAGTTAAATCTTCATTACTGTTGCTAAGATTTTTATCTTGACAAGAAGTAAACTGATGGAGGGAAGGGTTTATTTGGATATAATTTCAGGTTATAGTTCCAGAAATGTCACTGCAAGAACACAAGCAGCAGGTCGCAGCACATTCAACATATCCGCAGTGAAGAGCCAAGAGAGAATAAATACATGAATCCCTGTTGGCTTGCTCTCAACTTGACTTCTCTATTCCGATAATGTTCAGGACCACCTGCCTGAGGAATGGTGCCACCAACAGTGGATATCATGGACCAACTTTATCTAGATAGTTCCCCATTAAGACTCGCTTCCTAGTTGATTTTTAGGTTGTGTTACTAAAAATATCCAGTACATTCTTTCCAAAGATGCCTCCTACCCTGGAAATATTTAGTTAGCACACTGATTTAGTTTAGAAGAATTAAGCCCTGGCTACTTCTAATGCAAATACAAGATGCCTATATATATACATATATATATACATATATATATACATATATATATATATATATGTATATATATGTGTGTGTGTATATATATCAAGATACATATATATATAATATATATGTGTGTGTGTATATATATAAAGATACACATATATATCAAGATACATTTATTCTAAGCTGGATACTGAGGAAGAAGACATATATTTGGCTTCTTTATTGGTCTCCCTATTCACTTACTTTCTTCAAAAGAAAAATGCCTGTTTTATAAGAATCAAACATTTATTCCTTTCCATACTTGGAGGTACAGAGGGGAAGCATTCTGAAATATATATATATATATATATATATATATAGTGTTTGTTGGCAAGATCTGTGTTATGTTTCAATCATTTAATATTAAAATGGCCTGATTTCCCTTCAAGGAAGGTCACCGAAGCACATATCTGAATCCCAGCAAAGACATGAAGGGATTTCTCTCTACTCCAAGTATGGAGACTTCATGGCTACCTTTCCCAGTCAGCGTGGCAGAGCAAGGGAGACAGGAGACATATTAGGTATGCTTAGCATGTACTGAAGAACAGTCAGCTAGCATGCCTCTGAGGCACACTCTGGCACACAAGCACTCTGAAAGATGCAATTTCTCCATTTCCGAAACTCAACAATTTTTTTTTTTTTCTGCCGCACAGCGTCAGCGGAATGAACACCGGTATTTTATGCATCTCTTCCCGGAGTACTGTGCACTTATTTGGGAGGTGTCTATAAAATCACATCAATTCACAAAAGACCAAGTTCAAATCAGATGTTGCATGTGTGCATACACACAAGCTATGGTTCTTTTCGTCCTCTTGTTAGTTAGTTGTGGATTAGAGATTTGTAGTCCAAGTCACAACCCTCCCCGAGGCCGGGAATGTGGTTAATGAATGCGTGGTAAGAATCCAGCAAACAAGCAGGCCTTACTACTTTGCCTTCTTCTCTGAGTAGCAGCACAAACTGCCTTCTCTGGGGAGCTTGGCCTTCCTCATGGGAACCCTCTTCCATCTCATATTTGTAATTATTACCTCTCAGCATTTACCCAAATGTGACAGTATGACATCAAAGCAAACACTTCAAACATAATAGTGTCCCTATTTCAGGTAAAATCTTAGCTGTAGACTCTAACTAGCTCATGGCACACATATGAAATTAAGACTCCAATAGCCTAAGCCAGGGTTCATAGCACCCAGAGTCCCTGCACTAGATCTCAGTTTCTTCCCATTCTGGCGGAGTTAGCAAACTTCCCCCAAAGTGTCAAGTAGTATAATAAATATATGAGTCTCTGTGGGGTACATACAATCTGTCACTGCTTAAAATTAAGCTGTACAATCTTTTAGAATATAAGAACCCTTTTAAACTCTCCAGTCTTAGAAAAAAAAAAAAAAAACAAGAAGCAGAAGCTGATAGATCAATGGGAGAATGCTTGCTTAGCACACACACACTGGGGACCTATTTCTTGACAACAAGAAAGGGTTGGGGTAGGGATCGTAAGAGGGGGGAAGGAAAAGAAAGGAAGAAAAGGAGAAAGAGAAAGAAAGGAAGGAAGAGTGATAAAGGTGGGAGGAATGGCAGAGAGAAGAAAGGAAGAGGGGAAAGAAAAAAGAAAGGGAAAAGAAAAGAACTAGGAAAAATAAAGTAGAAAACAAAGGTTTCTCCTTTGGGCTATATCTGGCATATTCTCATGATGATGCTGGAAAACACCCAAGCAGTTAAGTGAAGCATGCTGTGTTTGTTAAGCTGCCTCAACTGCAGACTCAGATTGAGACATGTAGAAATGGCAGTTTTCTTTGAAACAAGGATATTCATCTATCCTCCACTCCCTCAAGCAAGGACAGGCACCAGAATTTACCCATTGTTCTCTTACGTGAGACAGGTTCATGACTAGTTTGCTTTTTTCCCTGACAGCATAGCCTGTGGGCTTAGATTTTCAAAACCTACCTTAATAAGGGTTCTCCAATGCTTTGATCCCTCTTCCAGCCCATCAACCAAAGGCAGGTAGAAAAGATGGTAAATAGGGCAAGGAGATGTGGACCTGTTTAGAAATAGTTCTTTGGGGGTGATTCTAATATCCATTGCCAGGATACCAGTTCAGTAGTGTCAGGATATCAACAGTCCAGTTCAAAAGTGTCAGCAGCAGCAGCAGCAGCAGGATCCAGCAGAAACTGCCAGGCCTCCACCAAATCTGCCCAAGTCGGTGGGATCAAGGAGGACCAGCTGCAATGGCATGAGCTCTCTCCTGTGCCTCTCTCAATGAAGTGAAAAAGACTTGAGACGATGAAGCATTGCAAGAATAGCTATGTTAGCACCCGTCACTGTCTGTTGAGTCCCACTTATACTCTCTCCAAACCTCACATGTCCTCCCGTGGGTCTTGCCTCAGCAAAACATCACGTGAGTCTGCCTCAGCAAAAACACTACCACATGTGCCTGTATCACCTAACACAACCAAAAAACTTGCCCCTCGGAAGCCTTTCATGATTGTTGTTGATCTATGTGGGTGTCTCCTCTGAGCCCAGGTTAGTGAGATCTTTAGGACCTGTGCTGGTTGACTTTTGAGGACTTGACATAGCATTATCTGGGAAGAGAAAACTTGGCTTCCACCAGATTGGCCTGTGAGCTCACTTTCTTGACTACTGATTGACAGGGGAGGGCCCAGCACACTATGGGTGGTGCCATTCCTAGGCAGGTAGTCCCTGGTTGTATACAAAAGTAGGATGAGCAACCCATGGAAAGCAAACCAGGAGGCAGCATTCCTTCATGGTTTCTGCTTCTGTTCCTGCCTCCAGATTCCTGTCTTGAATTCCTGCCATTGGCTTCTTTGGCTGATAGACCCTGATTGGGATGAATACACAAAATAAACCCTTTCCATCCCATATTGCTTTTGGCCATGGTGTTTCATCATAGCAATCAAAAGCAAACTGCCCCAGACCTTTAGAATCCTGCAAATCACAAGATTTCCAACAAATATCTCCACTTTGGATGCCAAGCTGAATGCTGATTTTAATCTCTGATGGCAAATTTCCTTTGGATTTTAGACTCTGAGATTTCCTTCATTTTTTTTTTTTTTGCAGACTCAGATTCTTTTTAAAAATACTTTCATGGGATGTCTCAGCCAGTCATGCACTGGCTGTGGAAGCCTAAGGACCTAAGATTGATCCCAGCACCCACATAAGAAGCCAGGACTGCTGGCTTGGACTTGGAAAGTGCTGGGGAGGAGTAGGTGGATCTCTGAGACTTGCAGGGTAGCCTGCCTAACCAGCAATCTCTTAGCTCTAGGTCCTAAAGAGGAGGAAAAGTTCTCAGAAAAGTAATATATCCTGAAATAGGACCTGAGGTTGTTCCATATGTGTACACCCACAGAGACACACAGACACACAGACACACACACACACACAAGCTTTCACATGATACTTCCAACTGTTTATCACAAGAGAGTTATAAAGTCTGCTATATCTCAGGAAACAGGAAACAGATACTGCCCCCTCCCTCCACACACACACATACACACCTGGCTTTTGAGAAGGGTTTATCTGTGCAATAGCTCTAGCTGTCCTGGAACTCACTCTCTAGATAAGGCTGGCCTCCACAGAAATCTGCCTGCCTCTGCCTCTTAAGTGCTGGGATTAAAGGTGTGTACCACCACTTCCCCAGATAGCCTCTTAAAAAGATTGTGGTTTGTGTGTGTGTGTGTGTGTGTGTGTGTGTGTGTGTGTGTGTGTGTATGTGTGTGTGCATGTGTATGTGCATGTGTGTGCGTGCATGTGTATGTGCGTACATACGTATGTATTCATGTATGTATGTGCCACCTTTTGTTACATGGTTATCCACTGAGATCAGAGTGGGGTATCACATCCCTTGGAGCAAAGGATATTTGTAAACCACTCAATGTGGGTGTTGGCATCCAAACTCTTGGCTGTGATAGAGCAGAAAGCAAGCTTAATTGCTAAGCTATCTGGACAGTCCTCAGATACATTGTTATCACTGCTGACTGTGGGATATATTTTCCATTCTACCTCAAATTTAAGTGCAAACAGGTCAGACAGCTTGTGTAGGGCACACATTCTATTACTCTATTGAAGACCACTGTTTTTTGAACGTCTGTATTCTGCACGTGGGTTGTCCACATGTGTGTAAGTACACATGTTCATGTATGTATGTGGAGACCAGAAATCAACCTCTGGTGTCATTCTTTGGATGCTATCCACTTGTGTGTGAGGGCTTCTTTGCTTTTTTTTTATACTTTGTGCTTTGAGGCCAGGTCTCTCATTGGCTTGAGATTTAGGCTAGGCTGTGGATTCACTGATTTCCACCTCTCTGGAGTTACAAGAGCAGGCACCCACATCTGTCTTTTCATGTGGATTCTAAAATAGAATTCAAGTCCTCACGCTTGCAAGACAACCACTTTACTGACTGTCTCCTTAGCTCAAATCCACATATCTGGGAAGCTCACTCTTTTTGGTAGGGATAATACTACACACAAATACAAGCCATAAAGACTCCGAGGGCTTCCCAAAACAAATTTACAAGATGGGATTTCAGTGTGGTACCTTGGAACCTTTATCCTGGATGAGACAGCGAAGCCACATGCTATCTGGCATTTGCTGCTCATCTGTCCCCAGGTTGGTGAAGTCAACGCTTCAAGCCTCAACTAGATCAATTGTTCAATAGTGACAAAATGCCTCAGCCATCTCACCTGGCAGATAATTTCCATGGACGGAATGAGAATCCACCCAGGGAGGAGTCATCTCAGGTACACGGATATTTTAGATACTTCTCGAATGCATGGTACAAAAGAATGAAAGTTGACTTTTTTTTTTTTAAATTGTCTTATCTATTTTATGTTTTGTCCTTTGAGAAAAAATGCTGTTCAGGCTCTTGATTTGTTTTGATAGTGAAGCTATGCATAAAATAATGTGCAAAAGTGGTGTTTCATAAACAAATCACAGTAGAGTAGCTCCAGGTTCACCCAGTGTGAGGCACGTTGAATTATCCAAATGGCACATGTATTCCCTGTAGAGCTAAACCAAGCAGAGGAAGAACATTTTAACCATGGCCCCTGTGTGAGTGTTTGTATGTGTGTATTTAACATTCATTCCACAAACATTTATTATAGACACTTGTTCTGTGGAGAGTACTATGCAAGTGCTGGAGCTTGAGAGAAAGAAAACAAAAATGGAGGACAGGGTCTGCTTTCCTGGACTCCTTTTCCTACTTGCTAATAGAAAGAACTCTGCAGACAAGTCCTAGGGATGTTAGGCACATCCTGGATGTGTGGGTTTGCTCATCTATATATACTTCTGGGTTCATCCAAGCAGGTTCCTACCTTGTTAACATACTTACATGGTGGTCTGAAAAGCCACTCTTAACCACCTGTTCCAGTTTCACATCTGTTGCTGTAACCTTGACTGAATGGCAACTTTGGAGGAGAAAAATGTTTGTTTGTGCTTCTAATTGCAGGTCACCGTCCATCATTGAGGGGAATTAGATTAAAAACTCAAGGTAAGAACCAGACAGAAGACTTGCTTGCTATTTCACACAGCAGCCCTAGGAACTCACTTCATCAGGTAACTTGATTCACCAAGAAGAGCATCAGGAACCCTGGGTGATTCTGCTTGCTGGCTTGCTCACAGGCTTATGCTTAACTACCTTTCTCACAAACCTAAAAAACACTTAGCAAGGGAATGGTATCACCCACAGTGGGATGTGTCCTCCTATATCCACTAACATTCAAGATGTATTGTTATTTGGATAGAAATATTCAAAGTGATCTAGACAATTCCTCAATTGATATACTCTACTCACACGACTCTACATTGTGGCAAGCTGTCAGCTAAAGCTAACCAGTGTACAATCAATTAGGAAACACCAATGGGTTGATCAGGAGAAGTCATGAGATTGTTTTTAAAAAGAGAAGAATAAGCCATAGGGATCTGCCTGCCTCTACCTCTCCCAACTTGTAGCCTACCCATTGAAGTGTTTCATATATACTTGGACGCACCAAGTTGCTGCCCAGTTTTGGATGATTCTACAAAGCCTCACTAGAAAGGAGATAATTCCAAATAATGGGGCAGCCAAGGAGAATATACAAAAGGTCAGGGGCTGGGGAGATGTTAAGTGGGTAAGAGCACCTTGCTCCAGCAACATGGAAACCCAAGTTCAAATCTCCATGACTCATGTTAAAAGCAAGTAGTGGCCACATCCAAGCATATAACCCCAGTTCTGCATGGCGAAGAGACAGGAGGCTCACTGGGGTTTGCTGGATGGCAGATTAGCTCCAGGTTCAGTAAGAGACCCCATCCAAAGAAGATCTATTATAGCATGATAGAGGACATTCAATGTCCCCCTCATAGACTTCTTATATATGAATGCAGGGATGTGTCTTTAAATAGATGTGAAAGACATACCACATACAAACACATGCCAAAATGAATTCATTAGTAAAAATGAAGATAAGTCAAGTCTCCAAAGGAACAAAGGTACTCAATGTTTGTGGGGAATTGCAGGCTGGTATCCAGTTGAGCTGAGGTCTGAACCCCAGTGGTCATAATTCACCCTCATGACAAGGTAGGCGTTCTGCCCCTGCCTAAGTTACCACCTCCAACAGCCCCCACAAGAGAAGCATGGTCAGTAGTCACCTAAGCAATGGCCCAAGCTTCTGACCTTCAGGTTAAACTCCTCCCCAGTTACCTAGCAACAGTGAAGACCATAAAAAGGGTTGTTCAGCCCTACCATGCTCTCTTACTCTCACCCTCTTACTCTCACTCCTTTGTCCTCTCACTTCTCTCTCTCCTCTCTCCTCTTCCCTTTCTCTTTGCCGTCTCTCCTCTCTTTGTCTTTGTCTTCTCTCTCTCTCTCTCTCT
>NC_034612.1:21486647-21495925 GCF_900095145.1 Mus pahari
CTCTCTCTCTCTCTCTCTCTCTCTCTCTCTCTCTCCCTTCTCTCTTTCTCCCTGCATTTCTATAATAAAGCTCTTAAACCATAGCATCTCTGCTCTGCTCCATCAAGGCCCGCTGTGCACTCTGGCAATTGTTGGAAACTTCTTCCCCATTCCCTCTGTCCCACAACCCTGGAGTGATAGCAAGGTATCTCCAGGGGGGGTCCCTGTCAGGGCTGCCCCTTCTCCATCCCCCTCCGCTGCATGGGTCAGAAGCAATGCCCACCCAGGGTCGAGTGGAAAGCGCCTGGCAGTCTCCCCAAGCTTGACTGACCAGAGAATAGGGAAACTCTGGTGGGACGTGGGCATCTTTTTCCTCACAACTTCCCCCGATCCCCTCTTGCCCCCCCCTTTATTTTATTTTGTTCCCAACAAATGTTCCCTAAGCAGTGGTGGACCTGCTAGCTGAGCAGAACGTACATGCAATCATTTTTCTCTGCTCAAAGATGTAGATGTGATGTGATGCCTGTCTTAACTTCCCCCACAATAACAGACTGTAACCTGGAATATGCAGCTTAAATAAACCTCTTCTCCCCCCAAATTGTTCTTTGCTAGAGTGTTTTATTATAGCAACAGAAATGAAATAAAGACAGCAGTAGCATCAATTATGGAAGAATGCAACATTTTTAGGGAGCAATAGATGATGCATCCACAGAGGGCACAGAGGGAATGGAGAACAGGAACAATGTGTGACCATCTTTGCAGGAAGACTTCTTTGCAAAAGAAGTCTCCACAGGCATGTCTTAATCCAGTGGATATAAAAAAACAGTAGTTTCAAGAAGAAAAGGATGCAGAAATCCATAGGAAAGCCAGACCACATATGGTAAACGAGGCATGGGAAATTCTGCTTTCTGAAAGGGTTTCCCTGAGTTAGCTTCCTTATTACTGACCTAAGTGTGAATGGGGGAGGACTCTCTGGCTGTCTCCGTTCTTGAGGAACTGTTGACAGTTAATGGTTACTGGGAAAGAGGGAGTCATCTCCTCAGAGGTGTAGCCAATGTTAAGTTGCCCTTGGTAGACTAAATAACCATGCCCTCATGCTCCCATAAGTAATCCTAAATACATTTTGTAGATCGTAACATTAAAAGACATGAAAGTAGGCATGGAGCTTACTGGAAAGAAGAAGGCTTCCAGAGAGAGTAGGAGGGGGATGTGAAATAGATATGATCAAATGCATAGTATACATTTGTGAAAAATGTCAACAAATATACAATATTCTTTAACCTTCTAATTCTTTGTGTGTGGAGCTGATGGACTTCTACCCTTTTCACTCCCACCCAGCTTGAGCCCATTTTCTCCTTCAGGAATGTAGACGTGTATTCTTTCCTTAAAAATTGTTTCTGGCCGGGCATGGTGGTGCATTCCTTTAATCCCAGCACTCGGGAGGCAGAGGCAGGCTGAGGATATCTGAGTTCGAGGCCAGCCTGGTCTACAAAGTGAGTTCCAGGACAGCCAGAGCTATACAGAGAAACCCTGTCTCAAAGAACCAAAAAAAAAAAAAAAATTGTTTCTGATTCCAATCACAACTTAAATCAAATGGTGTGAGTGTGTGTGTGTGTGTGTGTGTGTGTGTGTACAATGTAAGGTCACACAATCGCTTGCTAGCATCAGGAGATGCAGCCAGATACTTTTTGTAGTTTTGATTAAACTCATATTGATGACGAAAACATGACACAGAGATGATAAATAAAATAGGATTTATTCCTTTCTCCAAGTATTCATGTGTTTTGCACTTTTCCTGGTCTCTGTCTCCAGCTATGTTGAATTGCCACTTGTGTCTGTCACCTATAGCTTTCCTTGTTCTAGCCTGATGCAGAGTAAAGCTTTTCCTCAGGGGAAAATATGGCATACTGGTCTTTGTGGAATTCCAGCCAAGGCTTCCATTTCCGCATAGAACCAACATAAGGGGGGAAGCTTTCACGGACCAGTGAGATTCCCTTGGAAAAGGTTTTAGCAGGACATACTTCCCTATATCTATATCCATGTGTGTTAGCTTTAAAGGATCAACACATCCTTCGATCATCTTGGAAGAACACTTTAATGGGGGATTGTCAATATTGGATGGAACTATGAGTGTGTCTATAGGAAATTATAATAAGCCAGTTGACATGGGAAGACCTACCTAGCTCACAGAGGGTGGGTGGCCCCATTCCTTAGACATGGAGCCTGAACTGTCTATAAATTAGTGCTTGACCTGGCCACAAGCAAGCAAGAAAACATGTACACATTAATTTTCTCTCTACTCTTGGTGTGGTTTTAATATGATTGGCTGCTCAAGTTCCTGCCCTGACCTCTTGCCATGATGGACCATAACCCAGAATTGTGAGCCAAAATAAATGCTTTTATTTTAAATAGTACCATAAGTTGCTTTTCATCCAGTCATTTTTCACAACAGAAACTAGGATATTATCCATCTCATAGAATGTCCCACTCACTCTCTAGCTTGCACAAACCAATTCCAGCTATTTGCTAACATTCTTTAGCTGAATCTTCCTACACATTTTTATTTGATCAAGTGACATCTACTCAGAAAAACAAATGCTCATAGCTTGCTTATTTTTGCAGATGTTCATCTCTCTCTAGATTGTGGGTGGATTGTTTGACACGAAATCTCAGGTTTTTACTACATGAGATAATTATATGTATGTATGTATGTGTTTATGTGTGTGTGTGTGTGTAAGCCAGTATTTTGTGCTTATACTGCAGAAAGAAGAAAAAAGAAAATAAATTGAAAATAAAAAGCAATAAACTTCCTATTTTTCTATATTGTTTTTCTTTTGTGAGGTCACAGTGATGGTCTGTTCTGCTCCCTGATCTGAGAGCTCAACCTCCCGTGTATCTGGATCAATGCATTCTTATCATTGCTCCTTGCCTGCATCCAGGGATCTGAATTCAAACAAGGGATGCTGCGTTGTCACATTTCTCTTTTGCTCAAGCTTCCCCTGGAGTTGCTACCTCCCCCCTTCCAATAGCTACCCCCCCCCCTTGCTGGAAGAGTTCTGCAGAATGCTACACGCTGCGAATATATCCCAGACTACTGAGGCAGAAAAGTAATGTACTAGCAGATTCCTGTGAGCATCTGAAATCAGCTTTGAAAATGTCAAACAGCCCTTTGATGCCCTGCTGCTCCTGTGTGCAACATCCTAATTTTCCTCTGAGGGAGTCTCAGGATGGGGAATTGGTCTTTTTTTCCCTTCAGGTAAGTCAGTGAGATATTTATTAAAGACCTACTGTGGTGTGTGTGTGTGTGTGTGTGTGTGTGTGTGTATACATGCATGTGCCTATGCATGTGTGCACACATGTGTGAGATTTCATTGTATAACATTCAGTTTGGTAAGGGCCGACTCCCTGAGCTGAGAAACAAGTTGGGCAGGAAACTATGAAGCAAATGCAATAGGGACATGGCTTATCTTTTTTTGTGAGTCAATAATGTTCTGGAAGCTCCTTTACTAGCAGCCACCATACTTTGTTCTTGGGTATTTGTGACTCTCCTTTCACACAGTTTATCATTTGTGATAAACTGCTCTAACCTGTGCCATAGCCAGTGGGGCCTATCTGTGCATTCAGCCCTTTCCAAATACTCAATCAAGCATTCATGGTGGTTGGTGGGCAAGTTCTCAATAAAACACTCAACATAGCAACCTGAGTAGGCATTGATATTAGGACCCACTGTGGGAGTATAGACATACCTGCTTCCCCAAAGGGTTCCATAAGCCAGCCCCCCAGAACTTTTATCCTTCAGATATGGCTATTGTGGTCACAGCAGCGTAACAAATAATCTGAACAATATATTCTCTGATATAATGTATAATATATATGGTTTCATTTTAAGCAAAAATGAATTTATTATAATGTGACCCCAGATAAGCAGTGAATAGCTATAAACAAACATTGGTTGCCTAATTAAAAGCATGATAACATTATAAAATGTGGTGATGGTTAGTTGGAAAGATCTATCAAGGAAGAGCATGTGCACATCACTTGAAATATTGCTTTAATTACCTGCAGGCACTGGCTCCACCTTCTCATCTCATGGATGCAGGCTCAACATGACAAGCATTCTTCATTTCTGCACTTGCTTCCCTTTCATTCCATCTGTCTGTGGGATTTCCTCTGATTTTGAAGATCTGCACTGACACAGGACAGACTTTGGAATGGACCTTCATAAAGAAAAAAAAATATCCTCCAATCTTCCAAGTGAAGCACCCAGGGATGAGCACATAACAGAGCAAGTGAGGAGGGGAAAATAGTGAGTGGAGTGATCGGTTTATAATCAGAACAATGAAGGTTCCTGTGCCATTCTAGCAAATGAAGCAATTCAAGGGCTCTAGAGCTCAACCAACCAGTCATATCAGAACAAAACCAAGAGGGCTGGAGGGTGACTCAATAAGTCACCATGCATGCATGAGTTTGATCTCCAGAACTGGTGTTTAAGAACCCTGGGTATAGTTGCACTCCCTTCTATTCCCCATGATGAGACATGAGGATCCTTTGGACTCACTGGCCAGCCAGCATAGTCCACTTGGTGAATTCTATGTCACTGAGAACCCTTTCTCATGAAAGAAAACCAATGGCACCTGAGGAATGATGCCTGCGGAATGTTGTCCCTTGGCCTCTCCAGCCATGCACACGTATGCATGTACACAGACACACACACAGACACACACACAGACACACACACAGACACACACACAAGAAACACACAAACATGGCTTTCTTTTGTTCTCACGAGAGCTGTGATGCATGTTCCATTGGCTTTGCCTAGTAGTTACTGACTTCCCCATTTCTCCATCCTGTGGTCTAGCCCTCACAAAAGTCACATGATGTTCTCCAATGAAATCTCAACATTCCCTTTGAATAACTGAGACATTCCCTTGAAGTTGTTATCAGTGTTTGACTTCTGGACACTCACCGCTAGGCAGATGCCTCCCTTCCCACTTCCTTCATTGACTTCAAGTTATAGACTATGCATCCTTCCTGTGACCAACTCTTCCTCTTTCTGCCTTTCCTTCTCTGAGGCACTTTCTGATCACCCAATTTATATCAAATTGATTCAATATTTAGAAGTTTTGAGCACTCATTGCCTTTATAAGCAATTTTCCCAAGGGGGTTGCTCTTGTTTTTGAGTCCATGTCTTTCGTTGGCTTTGAACTCACCAAATAGGATACACTAATTTGCCAGTGAACCTCACAGATCTGCCTGTCTCTTCTTCGTGAGCTTTGGGGTTCTATGTGCATGTTACCATGTTCAGATTTTGCATAAAAACAGGTACTAAAGGATTGAACTCAGGCCCTCTTGCTTTCAGGGAAGCACTTTACCAACTGAGCTGTTGTTGATTTGTTTTGTTTTGAGAAACACATTTCAGTATATAGTCCTAGCTAGCCTGGAGCTCATACAGACCAGGTTGGCCTCAAACTTACGGTAATCCTCCTGTTTCCACCTTCGAACGACTAAGATTACAGGTCTGTGCTGCCATGTCCACCCTGAGCACCCAGTTTCATAGGAGTAACAACAGTGAACATTTGTTGAGTATTGGTCACCACTATGAAGCATCCACATGGCTCTGGGTTAAGCAACTTAGATTTGTACAGTATTTGAAGTAACCAACCAGCATCTTAGTAGTGATCAAGTTACAACCATGGGTCACAAACTCTGATGTGCACAGGTCACAAGACTTCTCATCACTGTACACTGTGGCTTTGCCACAATTATGTGTATATTGGCACCAACTTGTCATCCAAAAGCAAGAATTAACAGTGACTTCTCTGCTCCTAGATGTCTTTAGCATTGTTACTTAGCAGTTTCCTCTGAGTTTATACTACCCATCTGGCAGGGAGTTCATTAACAATAAAAAGAACAACTAAGGAGATTCAGGAAGCTCCTAAAACTTACCAGATGCTTTAGACCCCTCCACCCCCAACCTTTTATAAGTAGTGAGAACCACTGAGAGACACTCTTAATCTAATCTGCCTGGAAGACAGAGACTAGTCAAATTGTCTTTAAAAGGAGTAGAACAGTTGAGTTGCCTGGAAACGACCTTTCGTCAACCTGTCAAAGCGCTTGCAAATCATTCAGTTAGTTCCAAGGATGCAACTTTCCTAAGCAACTACCCAGACTGGGGAGGGCTTTTGGTGTTCCAGCTGTCTTTGAGTCATTCTGATACTATAATTAACCCCTCACCATTCCACTTTAAGTAACCAAATAAATTCCTTGGTTTGTCAAATTGGACTTTGCAGGTATCCTTACTTTGGTCTTCCATTGTTCTCCTGTCTGTGGCTAATAGAGGTTTGTTCACCTCTCCATAATGTCATACATCAAGCATCTTGTGTTTGTTAGCTGCAGTGCCTAACAGTCAGTATACATGACTTTTCTGCCTCGTGTTTGCACAAAAGCAATTCAGTTCTCATCAAAGAAAAAACCAGGATCAAATGTTTATCTACCTAAGCCATAAGCAGCCATATACAATGACAGACTAGTTGGAGAATATGTAATCAGTTGACTTAAGGGAAGCATCATAATATATGTAGCTTGTGCCCAAGGGAGGTAGCAAATTGTTGGCTAGAGAATTTTGTTTTTAATTAAACAGGTAATGTATGCTTGTGTGCCATCCTTTAAAGGAAAACGTATTCACCACAGAGGCATGAATCTTATTAGGCCCTCCTATACATAAACGGTATGGGTGATTAGCACTGATTGCTGTACTATTAGAGTCCTATGCGTGGAGTGTCTTGATTGTAGCATGACTGGATCCTGAAAGAGCTCCTATATGCTTTGCCCTGAATTGTGGAGACTTGGCAGGGCTGCAGTTTACCTGGAAACTCAAATGCAGATTTGCATATTTGTGGGTGGGGTGTGAATGCTTTCTGTGTATATAGGATAAGGAAGGAGAAAAACCACGGAGGGATTGAAGTAATGGAGACTCCAAAAGCCTCTGCTCTTTGGCAGAGCTGATGTCCCTGCCCATGCAAGAAGGTACCTGCCCATCACATTGGTTGGCACTATCTCACAGAATTCAGACTGTTGTATATGAAGAGATGCTACCCCCTGGATTCCCTGATTCCAACTACAGTGGTCTTGGTTCTTGTCTCCTGAGCAAGAAAGTGTTCTCACCAGGGCACAGTGGAAGTGCCCAAGTGGTCAAGATTTACTTTCAACAAGAACAGTAACAAAAACAAAGTACACCCTCTGGAGTAGATAGTGGTGGGGGTCTCTCTCTAGTACACGAACTTGGGAGTTTCTGCCTAGCATTTCTCCCTCCTTTCTGATGCCTAGGGTGATCTGGGGATGTTTCCCTTCTAGAATAATCAAAAGGTTCCTTAGAAGCCAGATCTATACTAAAGTATATTAAAATTTGATATATTGGCTGTAAGAATACATCTAAAGGTGCATTTATACATTATGTTGAAGAGCTTACAGGGGACAAGGCATCATGCCTCACCCGTGCTTTTCAGGGATGGGTTTCATGGTATGCTCTTTCCTTCTTCCAAGTTCTGTCCCTCCCCCTATCTTAGCTTGGCTATCCAACTGTGAGCCCTCTTATTCATATTTCTAGGTGTTCCTAATGTCACCATTTTGACTCTTATAATCATTTAACCCTCACCAATTTTATTCTGTCTTGTTCATCCAATCATACCTTCTACCCAAATTGTTCGCTCCTAATATTAATGTCTCATTCTGGAAGTCCTGGAAAAAGGTAGATGTTCAAAAGACACTAAACATATCTGGGTTTTCCTCATTGCCCATCCAAAGCCAAAATATGTTTCTGACTGCATCACCTCATCACAAGTGATGGGTGATACTGTCAACCCAACAGGATCTAGATTCAGCAAAGAGATAAGCCTCTGGGCATGCCTGTGAGTGAGTCTGGACTAGGCTAATAGAAATGAGAACACTCACTCCAAATTTCAGCAGCACCAGTACACAGACTGGGGTCCGCAAGTTCAGAAAAAAAGGAGAAACTGAGCTGAGTACCCGTAGTTATGCTTTGTGTTTTCTGACTGTGGATGCCATGTGACCAGCTGCTTCCCGTGCCTGTTGCTGTCCTTTCCCGCCATGACAGAATGTACTCCCTTAAACCATGAGCCACATTAAAGGCTGCTTTTCTCAAGATCCTTTTGCCAGATAGTTTGTGTTAGCAATGGAAATGCAATTAATATATGTCCCTCCCTCTACCTCTTCCTCTTTTTTCCCTTCCTCTCTCTTTCCTTCTTACTAGCTCTCCTTCCCTTTTCCATCTTTCCCCATCTTTCTGTGACTAGTTGCCTCCGTCTGTCTCTGTCTTTGTCTCTCTGTGTGTATGTGTGTGTATACATGTGTGTGTGTGTGTGTGTGTGTGTTTGTCTCTGTCTCTCATTTCCTAATTTTTAGAAGAGCTATTAATCAAAGCTGTTGCTGACTAATTCAATGAACTCAAACACTTGTCAGACCCCTCCATTCTTCTTGAGTTACTAAGTCCATGTCCTGCCTCCTGTATGCAGGCAACACTTTTTCTGTTTCTTTAGATTCAAACCTGTAGGCTTTGTACCCGAACTCCAATTCTCTTCACACTTTCCTCAAGGTTTCTTTCTTATCCAACCGGCTCATCCTTGCCTACCCCCCCCCCCACACACACTCTGATTGTGCCAGAACATATTTCCCAAGTCACTAGAAACATCATTTTCACACAAACAGATAATGAATGCCTGTCAGAAGCTTATGTAACTTCATATGGAGGAAATGAGCAGGATGACAGGCCTGAGTTGACAGAATAGGAGGAGCTCAAATTTTTATACTCTATGGAGAAACAAAGGCCAAAGAAAGTCTTCAATAAAAGGAACCTGCTGTCCAATGATGATGTAAGATCATGTGAGTCATTTTCTTTGCTAAGCAATGCAAACAAAACAAAAACAAAAGAAGAAAGATAGGAAAGACTTTGAATCAGTCTGTCTCTGCCTCCCAAGTGCTGATCTTAAGGCACACGCTGACCCCTTGGGCCCCTGCATAGGTTTTCTTCACCAACACTCTGTTGTGTGCTTTTGTTTTACGAGTCACTACCCAATCACTAGCACGCCTTAAGTTTCTTGTGGAGTTATTGTTTAGTTGCAATTAGAACCATAATCATTAAGCTTTAAACCCAGGACATAGAAAATCCAGACGGGACTGAGTCCATCAATTTTTCCTAAGAGCTGGTCTGGGACTAACATGAGGAAGGGAGGGAGGGAAAGAAGGAGAGGGAGAAGGAGAGGGGAAAGAGAGGGAGAGGA
>NC_034612.1:21496117-21505368 GCF_900095145.1 Mus pahari
GGGAGAGGGAGAGGGAGAGGGAGAGGGAGTGCACATGATGGGAGCTTTGGAGATGTATTAGCTCATTCAAATGGCACATCCTCTGAACATTAGACTTCACCAGTCACGTAAGTTGCCCCTTCCTAACACAAAAATCAAAACATATCCTCTCTACTGGGTCCATTTCTTTGGTCACACTGAATAATGTATTCTTTCTCCTTTTGTGATGTAAGCATGTTGTTCTGAGGATGAACTCCCATCCTCACAAGGCAGGGACAAGTGTTATCCCAGATCGAGACAAGCAGCTCCAGGTGAAATATCAATTCTGTTGCTTCTATATTTCTCAGATGACATCATTTTGTTACTGCTGTCCCCATGCACTGACACAGGCATTATTGAAGGAATGAGCAATAGGTACCCTATTGCTGCAGGTGGTAGCAGTCTTTTTTCCCCTAGTGGCAAGATTCCTAAATGTCTTTAAATGCTAGTGGGCTCTTACTATCCAGCAAATATCCTCTGGGTCTGAGTGTCAAAACATGGTTCAGCTGACCTTAGGAAAAAAGAAGGCTGTGGATCCTGTCACTTTTTGGTTATCTTGGGTCTAGTTGTATGAACTACAGAAGACTCATATGTTTGGTTGGTGTTCTGACTCTATTGAGCCTCTCTCTTCCCTTAGGGAATGAATGTTCCAGTTTGGAGGAACAGCTAGAGCTGAATGTCCCACTATGTTTGCTGAGAGTCCCCCACCCCTTATGTCCAAGCAAGCATGTTAGATGCCAAGTTCATCTCCTTTTCCTCCACATTACTTTGAGAAGCATTCCATTCACTCTTCCACCTTGCTCCCTGATGGTAAGTCCCCATTGACCTCTGACTTCAGTCATTCATTCTCCCCTATGGCAGCAGACTTGGATTAAAGCTTCTTATTAATTTTTCCCACAAATCTCATAATGACTATCCTTTAAGACGGGCAACATCTGCCTGCATCTCTTCCCATGCTTCTACCAAAACCAGGAATAAACTTTCTCCAATAACACTCACTGTCATGCTAAAAGCCTAAGACAGAGTTTTCAGTGATGGTGGCACCATAAAGTTAGTGACTGTGACTCATCTTTGCTGTGTTATGAGGGTGATCTCCTTCTGTTCATACCTTTCAATTGTCCCCATCTGGCTTATCCCATGAGTCATCGTCCTGATTTTAATTGTCTACTGACATTGATTCTCATGAAATTCACTCCCATGAAAATCTCTTTAGAGTCACCATTAGTAAAGTGAACGCTATGCTCATGTAGGGTCAGACTTGGACTTGTCCCAGAAATAATCCAAGTGAGTTTCCTTTGATTACACCATGCTGTCAAGACCCATCCCCTATTCTAAGCATCATTCTACCCAAGGATCTAAAACCTTTGGGATCTCCCTATTGCTAAGTGCTAGCTACATTTTCCTGGTATGAACCACAGCTCTACCCGGTCACATTTGATAGCCACATCTTTGAAGCTCACAGTCTGTACCTTTCAGATTCCATGGGCAAAGTCCTGACAGAAACATGAAACCGAGATGATTTATTTTGACTTGGCTCATGTTTTCAGAGAGTTTTCAGTCAAGTATGAAGGCAAGGTGGCAGGAGCATAAGGCTGATGTCTGTTCATATCCTGCATGCCAAAAAGCTAAGAAAGTAAACCAACATTATCCCTAGAGACTTTCTTCTACCTACCATACAGTCCCATCTTCTAAAGTGCTATTTAGCACAGTGGTTCTCAACTTTCCAAATGCTACTATCCTTTAATACAGCTCCTCATGTTGTCGTGACTCCCAATCATAAAAATCTATCATTGCTATTTCATAACTGTAATTTTGCTGCAGTTAGGAAGCACAATGTAGACACCTGATATGCAGGATATCTGATATGCACAGCCAAGGCGTTGTGATCTACAGGTTGAGAATCGCTGCACTATAACCCTCAAAATAGTACCTCCAACTCAGGATTGAGCATTCAGGACATGAGCCTGTAGAAAATATTTCAGATTCAGACCATAACAAAGGGATAAAGGGCAAGAACTTTTAAGAAGGAATTCCAACAAAGGAGGGGCTGGAGGAAGGTATTGTCTTAAAAGTAAGATTGGAAAACTTTGCCAAGCCATTTGACAGATTTCTAATTTAAATTAACCGACTTTCCAAGGGGGTGGCATTCCTAACGTGCATGGAAGTCATCAAAGGACAAGATAAGAGTTGAATATCTTTAGAATTGAGAGGAATTTCCATCAATGGATTAAGGTGCTTGCTGCCAAGCTTGATGACATGAGTTTGATCCCTAGGCCACACATGGTGAAAGGAGAGAACTGTGTCAAGCTGTCCTCTGATTCTATATATACATGTTGCATCAAGTCTCCACTATGTAAATAAATATATAAATAAATACATACATACATACATAAATACATAACAAAGGTAATAGAAATGGAGAGAATTGAAAGATCCTATACACAGTGGATAAGAATCAACAAGAATAAATTTATGCTAAACAACTTGTTTGTATTGGAATTATAACCTCGGGCCTTAACACATGAACCTAAGCACCAAGAATTTGGGGGATAAAAAAAGCATTAAATAAAATAAGTCAAGAGCCCTTTTTTTGTCATTCTCTATCACCTCTGAGGCTCTCCAAGACAATGACAATGACACTCAACACCCTAGCACTGCTATCTGTATCCAGGTGCTAAGAGAAATCAATGAGGATGGCACACCTGATAGAAGTCATCTCTAGACCAGGCAGAAGGAATAGCATTGAAGCTCAAACCCATAAATACTCCCATACCCATTCCCCTCACTTACCAGATAGAGCTCCAGGTGCTGTGTAGAAGTGACCAGGAGACATATAGACAGACACGTAGCAAGCAATTGGGGT
Organism: Mus pahari; assembly: GCF_900095145.1. Taxonomy (NCBI): domain Eukaryota; kingdom Metazoa; phylum Chordata; class Mammalia; order Rodentia; family Muridae; genus Mus; species Mus pahari. Next base: position 21,498,999 of record NC_034612.1, read on the forward strand.
CCCCCATAAGCATGTCTTCCTGGAGCTAGAATGACTCTGAGAAATACAACCGTGGCTGTGCGGCCTGCTCTCTAACAAAGGCTGCTTGAAGAAAGAAGCAAAGCAGGTGGGCCTGTCCAACCCACTTAGCCCAGGTGGGACACATACCAGGCATGTCAAGGTTTCTTAATTAATCGTTCTTACTGCCTTCTGCAAACTAAAGCTGTAATTTCCCAAGACAATCCAAGGTGACACAGGACCCTCTTATAAAGGCATTAATTAGGAACTTCTTGTTCCCCATGGCAGGGGTGGAACGGATCCTTCTGACTGCAGTGTATATTTATTTAGAGCTATTACCACATAATATTTACAAGATACTTAACATGTATTAATTACCCTGTAAGAAACTCTATGGTTCTGATTGCGTTGTTCTGTCACGACTATAAAATGCACCCCTTTCCACACGTAGACACTTTTTTTTTTATCACCTTGAGAGGAAAAAGAAAAAATTAAAATTAATTGCACGCCTATTAAATGCTTCTTTTTAATAGAAAAACGTGCAACTGATGTAAAAATGCAAACCAGGAAATGCTTGAATCGAGAGCAGATAGCATCCACTTCTAGACACATTCTACTGTTTTTATGAGCATGTTTTACAATCCATTCATTATGCTGTCTGTCCTTCTGAAAGCTGGTTATTATATTGCTCATACAGAGAAACATGTGAATGACTGTGCAATAAGCCGTGAAAATAAGGACAAAACTGAACATTTCTGATGCTATTTGAATCTGTCTCCCTCAGATCACTGCCTTAAAAATTCTTAGGGGAGCATTTTTCCTTCTGACACCCACTCAAAACTTCAGATAGTGGAGGAAGAGTTTGTGTAGAGGCTCACAGTTCAAGATGGATTCCATTATGTTCTAAGCTTTTTTCTTGTGATATGTGTGTGTGTGTGTGTGTGTGTGTGTGTGTGTATGAGAGACAGAGAGAGATTTCTGTATTATATATATGCATATATATGCACACACATGCAGATGCACACAAACATACATACATACACACAGAGGACAGAGGAGGATATTACCCTTCGCCCTCTTCTCTTGAGAAAGGGTCTCTCACTGAGTCTGGACCCAGGCTGGCAGCCTACAATTCTTATGATCCTCTTATTATTCTCCATATCCCACAGTGCTGGGGTTACAGATGCAGGTGTAACCATGCCCTGGGGATGCTGTGGGTGCTGTGGATCCAAGTTCTTACACACTCAGATGCCTTTCCCGATCAATATTCTAAATTCTCATGTTCCCGCAAAGTTAACACGTTGGAATCTCATCTGTAGTTCGGTTGTTTTAAAAGATAACATCTTGCATGTACATGGTAGTGCAAAGAGTTAATTCCAGCCCTCAAGAGGCAGAAGAAGGATGATTCCTGTACTCAAGGCCAGCCTGGTTTACATAGTGACTTCATGGACAGCCAAGGCTTCGCCGTTTTAATTTATAGAGAATAACATACATAACAATGTCCTCACAAAAGAACCATGAGAGAGCCCATTTTCTCTTTCAGCCAAGTGGGGACAAAAGCCAAAAACAAACAAACACCAGTTAATATAAATGGGGCCTGATGAAACACCAACTTTAGTACCTCCATCTTAGCCTTGCTCGATTTCATTAGAATGGTAACAAGATGATTCCTTACAGCATCTAGAATGTACTAAGCCATTTGCTCTCCAAGGAGTGGTCAGCCAGTATCTTAATTCTTCCTGAGGCAGTGTATTCTCTGGAAGCAAGATGATCAAGTAAGGAAATTAATGCTACTCAGTTTGATCCTTGTCACAGCTCCACCCCTCCTTGCATACCACCCAGCATAAGTCATTGTGTGTTATCCAGAGCAACAAAATGTCCAGGCTGCCTTTCAATGCTGGGAACACCCTCTCATCTAATCTATCTTTAAACAATGGGAATACCCTCATTCACTGAGCAGTTTGATTTCATTTTCAGAGGAAAAAAAAATTCATTTAGCCTGAATTTGTCTCTATAAATTCTTCCCACTTGTTCTGGTGTTTGACTTCTGGGGCTATAGATAGTAGAGAAATATTCCTTCTTTTATATAAACATTTTTGAGGGGGGGTAATAAATACCTAGTGGCCTAGAAGAGTTAAACCCTATGTAAGTAGAGGCACGTCTTTACCTTGTACCAAGGTCATGTACCAAAATCATGTACCAGGCATCCCAGTTCATTTGGATCTTTACTCATAGATGAACAAGAAGTCCCATTTCCAGGGCAGAGAAAGGTCTTATCTTGGCAGTTCACTCTATTCATGCCTTTCTGAGCAGCCCTTTCAACCTACCATTAGTATCTGTCTCTATTCAAGGATAAAAACAGCCTCAGGTCTCAGTTTTCTTCCTATAGAGAGTCAGCATCTTGGAGCAGGTCCCAGTACATTTGCGCATTTCCTAATTACAGTTTTCACTTTCATGATAAATGCAGGGAGCCGCTTTTACAGAGCTTACAACTTGTGACAAGCAGGCAGTAAAAGTATGAAATGAACATCTTATTCTAAGAGGGGGATTACAGTGGAGAGGAGTAGTTGACACAAATACATGTTGGAATTGATCCAGACAAGAGGAAAATTGAATACATTTCCTAGGTAATACCCAAACATTGCATGTGTTACACTGCTGAAAACTATGAGAATTATGTATTGAATTGTCTCTCACTTGTACAAAGAAATACCATAATGTACTGCTGACATCTCTTTAAGTTGCATTGCTTGGAGCATGAAATTGAGACTATTTATTCAGCGAACATACTTTGACATCTACTTTATAGATACTATACTAGTCACCAAGGCCAAGAAAGCTAAAGACACATCTCTAAAAGTATTAAAAAGCAACAAAAAAAAATGACTGTGATATGTTATGATCTTCAAACAACATACTCATGATTCTGCCTGAAACCCACAGAAGGTGGAAAATTTAGCTCAACCTGGTAAAGTTAAGGAAGCCATCACACAGCATTGATAATCGAGCTGGGTATAAAAAGGCAAATAAAATTTCCCAGAGCAAAAATGTAAGAAAAATACTCTATGTGGACCAAACAGCTAAGGCTGGTGAAGGGTCAATGAACACAGAAAATTCAGTGAGAGTACTAGTTCACGTAATGTAGTAATTTCATGCTGAAATGTAGAGGCATGTCAGAGTGATCCAGGAGGCTGAGATTTTTGTTATTTCAGAGGTGATGTTAACATGATGGTATTCCATATGGCTGTGAGATAGAGAATAAGTAAGCAAGAAATAGACTGTAGAGGGCTAGCAAGATAGCTCAACACATAAGGGTTCTTGCCCTAAATCTGACAACCTAGCTCAATCTCCATGACCTACATAGTAGGACAAAATTAACTATCGAAAGTCATCCTGTGGCCTTCATGTACACACACACACACACACACACACATATAGTCACAAGGATCTGATGAATATGTTGAAAGGCAAGACAAGGAAATAAGAGAATCTAGAATATTGGGGTTCTTGTTTTAAGCAATTTGATGGATCAAGTTATCATTCACTAAGATACATATGAGTTTTAAGATAGTACAATATATTTTAAGTGTTGAATACATTAGATTTTAGGTGCCTACAGACTATGCACTTGAAAGTTTTCAAGAAATCATTTCTGCAGTTCAACGGAGAGGTTACTTATAGACTCTATTTAGAAACATAGAAGCAAACAAAGTAGCCTAGGGACATCAATGATCTAAGCCAGGGAAATATCCAGACAGAGGAGATGGCAGAAAGCACAAACCCAAGAAGTCAACATTCCAGGTATAGTACAAGGAAAAATCAGATGTGGATGCTGACGCGGAGGTAGAGGAATTCAGTGTGAGGGCCAGTTTCTACAGCTCTATCAAGCTGTGTGCATGACCACTTTCCACACCTTATCGAAATTTACTTGATGGTGGTGGTAGTAATGGTGATGTATTTTTACAGTGTATTTGCAGGCACACATGCACACACACACACACACATACACACACACACACACACACACACACACTTAAATTGAGTGCAGGTATAAAATTTAAGATAAGTATATGTGCATGTAGAGGCCAGACAAAGGTGTCAGATCCCCTAGAGTTGGAGTTACTGATAGTTGTGAACTGCTCATCATGGAGGCTGGGATCTGAACCCCAGTTCTCTAGAAGTACAGTGTGCAATTTTAACAATGGATCCATCTCTCCAGATACACACACACACACACACACACACACACACACACACACACTAAGAGAAAAGCAAAGAAAAGATAAAGAAAAAGAAAAAAAAAAGAAGAGAGCTGTTAGATCCTTCTAATCATTGAAACATCCCCGGAAAGTGTGGTAAGCAAGAATCCTGTCTTTGAAATGGATTGATGGAGTACAAAATGAAAAGATGCTAATTTTTTTTTAAATTATGTGATACTTCAGTCATACATGAAAGCAGGGGTCTAATCTGTACAATGATTAGCTCTAAGTTTTGGTGACTTTATTGTCCTTATATGAGGGAAGATTGACAAGACATAGAATGATTGGCTGCCTGATTGTCAGGCATTGTTAAACCAACAGTCATGAAATGGCAAAGCTGTCTACCAAGAATGGTTTTCTTCAACTTTTGACAAGATAATGGCTCTAATGAAGCCCTGTGTTTTTATATTTATGTATGTCTTTGAAATAATAGTGTAGACCATATATTATTATTATATTAATTATTATATTAATATTATTATATTAATATATTACTTTATTGGTATATAATATCATTCTACCAAGGCTCTAAAACAGGCCATGAAAAAATATGTTTATTTAAACAATAAACTGGAATCACGTTTTCAAAAGAGGTGCCATCCCTGTTACAGAAGGGATCTAAAGCCTGCTCCTATGCTAGGCATTAACTTTTAGATGTTTGTGCTACAGCAACAGGGTTGAGGGCAATCTCGTAGAGGCATCATGGTATCAGTAAGATATCTGGCAAGAATAGTGACTGTCAGTCACATTGAGTAATTCTGGTCTCAACCTAGAGGATTATTGAGATGATTGTAATTGTCTGGCATGAAGTTTGTCACAACTTTTTAAAAATGAGAATATATATATGTGTGTGTGCATGCAGGTGTGTGCATATGTGTGCATGTGTGTATTCATGCCTGCAATGGCTGGAATGAGCTAGTTTCCTTGTGAATACTGGGACACGAACTCAGGCCTTCTGGAAGAGCAGCAGGTACTTTTAATTGTCCATTCATTCCTCCTCTCAAGGCTCAAGAGTCTATTTGGTAGAGGAAGTGGAAATATTGCAAGGTCCCAAAGTGATGGAAGACTCCAAAGAAATAGTGCCTCTCAGACATAGCAGGGCTGGCGCACATATGAACTCACTGAGATTGTGGCAACCTGCAGAAGAACTGCTCAGATTCAAGCTGGAGAAAATCCCAGCACCAAGAAGGAGAAGTGGACACCAAGTCCCACCCCCTAACCAAGAAGCTGTTTGCAATTGATAGCTGCCAGAAGAGAAAAAAAAATCAGTGTTCTTCAGTAGAGAGACAACCATACTCCAAGATGGGCTTCCTGCTCAGGAGTGATTGCCCAGCCCAAAATGGACTCCAGTGTGTGTGTGTGTGTGTGTGTGTGTGTGTGTGTGTGTTGTTGTTGTTGTTGTTGTTGTTGTTGTTGTTGTTGCTATGGTTTGATGATTTTTGTCTTTTTTTTTTTCTTTAGAACATGAAGTTGGTTGGGTAGGGAGATGAATAGGATCTGGGAGGACAAGAAGGAGGAGAAAGAACATGATCAAAATACACTACACAGGAAAATTAAATTGGTTAAAAGTATAATAAAAAGGGAAAATTGAAAAATGAGACTATGCATGCTAGTTTATTTGTATTCAGCTGGTTGACCCCACAATGTTTCCCCTAGGGCAGATATACTATGTCCTGAAGTCCATGTGTAAACTCCAACTAGACCTAACATCTTTAAGCAGTTCTTTCTTTTCATATGATGATTTTTTTCAAATATATATTATTTAATTGTCATTCTTTGTATCCACATTGAGTATATGAATTATGTGTATGTGTGTATACATTTATGTTCATGTGGGGGGGGGGCTACATGTACTTCAGTATGCTTGCATGTAGAGGTCAGAGGAAACTCTCCATGATCGACTACCAAGCAGACTAGGTGGCTGGCACCCGATCCCCGAGTGTGTACCTATTGTCGTCTATAGCACTGGATTACAAGTCCACTACCGCCATAGCTGGCTTTTTTTAACATGTGTTTCAGGGATCGAACAAAGAACCTTGTACTTGTTTGGCACATGAGTACTCTCTCTCTCTCTCTCTCTCTCTCTCTCTCTCTCTCTCTCTCTCTCTCTCTCT
>NC_034612.1:21505373-21512333 GCF_900095145.1 Mus pahari
TGTGTGTGTGTGTGTGTGTCTGTCTGTCTGTCTGTCTCTGTCTCTGTCTCTGTCTCTGTCTCTCTCTCTCTCTCTCTCTCAAGTTCTCTACATTGTTTTTCAGGTTTGCTCTTTTTGTCCTTGTAAAGCAGCCTCCAAGTATGTACAAGTGGAACACAGTTGTAATGAGAGTGTTTGCAGAGCGAACAGAAGGATCGCAAGCTAGAAAAACCTTACACTACAAAAGAGCTGTCTGGGTTATGGACCAGACACTTCCCCAACTCATCTTTTCTTTTGAGAGAGTTGTTTTCTTTCCCAAAGCTCCTACTTCCTCTGCTTCTTCCTATCAGTAAACAAACTACCTATTTTGACATTTCAGCTTCATCCTTTGGATGTTGATTTGAAGGAGGCCAGAGAGATAGCTCAGCAGTTAAATAAGTGCACTGTTCTTGAGCAGGACCTGAGTTCTGTTACCAGCACCCACATGAAGCTGCTCACAACCACCCATGACTCCCGCTCTGGAAAATCTGATCCTCTCTCCTAGCCTCCTCTGTGTGTTTGTGCTCACACAGGCATATCTTGCATGTGTGCGCACACGTGCGTGCACACACACACACACACACACACACACACACACATACACACTAAGGGGCTGGAGAAATGGCTCAGCGATTAAGAGCACTGACTGCTCTTCCAGAGGTCCTGAGTTCAATTCCCAGAAACCACATGGTGGCTCACAACCATCTGTAATGGGATCTGATGCTCTCTTCCGGTGTGTCTGAAGAGAATACAGTGTACTCACATACATAAAATAAATAAATCTTTTTATTTTTTTAAAAATAAGACAAACATTAAAAATAAATCTAAAATTAAAAAGTGGATTTATGATTGAGTCCAAAGGGTGTGAAAAAGCTCAAGGGTCTAAATTGCTGCTTTCCTTGGAATTACTCTGTTTGAGTGAGCTCAGATGAAATGAGGCAAAAGCTAGCTCTCAGAGAAGCAATCCCTGGTGAGGTAAAACTGCTCATTGGAAGACTTGAGCTTGATGAATCTTCTGACACCATGGAAACCAGCCTTCCACACCGTTGCAAGTGGCCCCATCCCCAGTCAGGAAGTCATAACCATGCTCCTGGCCTAAAATCTGGGCCATAGATACATTTCATTTGAGCCCAAAGCCAGCCTACTAGAACAGCTCGTAGTAGATGTTATGTTAACCTTCTCCAAGGGCAGAGCTGACACTATGGTCCCCCCACGATTCAAGTTCCAGGCTATGTTAGATTTTCACATGACACTAAACAATCAAGGGCACTTCAAGGCTCCCCTAAGAAGACGGGCTGTCATTGGGAGTGTGATGGTTCATGTCTTTTGTCAAGTTGACAGGACTCAGAATCACCTGGAGACTAGGTTTCTAGGTGTATATGTCAGGGAGTCTCCAGAGATGATTTAGTAGGGATGTATGGTTCATAAATACTAAATGTGGGAGGCACCACTTCAGGTGCTTGGGTCCCGGGCAGGATAACAAGAAGGAAGTAAGCGTGGAAGCCAGTCAGATGGCTCTGTGGGTATAGGTTCTTGCTCAAAGCAATGACAGCCTGGGGTCAGTCCTGAGAATTCACATGGTAGAAAGAGAACCAGTTTCTGCAATTTGTCTTCTGATCTCCACCTACATATATACACACAAAAATAGATAACCATTTAAAATTAAAAGCACGAAGCAATAAAACGAGAGCCACCACTCACCTCTGTTTCATTTTGTTTTATTATTGTTCTGTTTTTTGTTTCCTATTTTTCCTGGAACTCTGTCTGTAGACACTGTTGGCTCTAGGCCCACAGAGGTTTGCCTGCCTCTGCCTTCCTGAGTGCTGGGATTAAAGGCATGCACCACCAACCATGCTTGGCTTCTTTTGCCTCTGTTTTTTTAACTGTGGATGCAAAACACCCACCGGGTGACATCCATGCCATTATGTACTGTATCCTTGGGTTGAAAGATAAAATAAACCCTTCTTTCATTAACATGTTTGTCAGATGGTTTTTCATAGCCGTGAGAAAAATAATACAACTAATATACAGTGATATGTTTGTGTGTGTATGCTCATGTATATATATATGCATGTGTATGCATGTGTGTGATCGAAATGACATGTTTTTTAGTGTAATTAATATAGCATAATAAAGGAAAATAAATCTATTCTCTTTGTGTGTGTGAGTATGCGTGTGTGTGCATTTTTATGTGTGTATGTGTGTGCATTATGTTGCTTTAGTCTCTCTAGAAAACCCTAACTAATACAGTAAAACACTTTGAGCAAAATCATATTTCAAACACTTCTGCTGAGGTTCTTGACATCTCAGCAGTGTTTGTCAAAGATCTGTGACGTTCTCAGAGGGAATTAGAGATGCAGCCTAAGGGATTCCCAGAGAGGATGAATTCTGAGTAAGTTGGACTATCACAAGAAAAGGCATGACAACAAGAAGCGATCAAGGAACAAGTTTCAAGGTGACTCTAGATGGTTTAGTTGACAGTGCTAAGTAAAACACTGGGTAAAAAAGCAGTTTCCATGAGACTGGCGACTCTTGTGTGGGATGATCTCTCTGTTTGCAGTGTTTGGCTCAGCCTTGACCCCAAAATGACCACAGGTTCATAATGACTGGAGACTATTGTGCAACTCTGAGTTCAGAAATAAGATTTTTTTTTTAATAAGCACAGGAATACACCTCATTATTATCCCAGAAACCTCCCTTCTAGGTTTACTGAACTTTTGTAAAAAAAAAAAAAAAAAAAAAAAAAAAAAAAAAAAAGGCCTTTAGCCTTAAAGGAGGATGGGCTAGGTTATATAGACAGTCTTGAAGTGATTAACACACTGACTGAGCTGTGGAAGTAATCAGGTAGCTGACCCAGAGCAAAGAACATGCAGAGTGAAGGCAGAGGTGCCAGGCTTCATTCTGTTGCTAGTGACCTTGTGGATCAAAGTAGGAAATCAATGCTTTTAAGTCAAAGCTGTTTCTAAATGCCTGGAAGAACCCCTGGAGATCTCAGATTTTAGTCACCCAAACTGCATCTGGCAGAACTGAAGGAAAATAAGACATCTGTGTGATTCGTGTGTGTGTGTGTGTGTGTGTGTGTGTGTGTGTGTGTGTGTGTGAGAGAGAGAGAGAGAGAGAGAGAGAGAGAGAGAGAGAGCAGACAGACATCTGTTCACCAATTGATTCACCCTTCCACCTTCCTGACGCCCCATCTCTAAAAGCTAATGCATTTGGGATGAAGCCTCAACCTATCATATTTGGGGGGGGGGGTATTTCAGATCCAAAACACAAAACAAAGCAAAGACCAAAAGCTGAAGGATACTGAGATGACTTCTGTAGGGAGAGAGGGACAAAGCCACACTTTGGGAGATGTCACATCAAAGCCCACTGTGTGTGTAAATCCAGTTTTGGTTGCCAAAATAAAAAAAGATGGGAAAGTAGTCTTGCTAACAATATCTTTATTTATTTATTTTTTTTAGGTAGAAGGAAAGGCTTTTTAGATCTTACAGTTCTAGTGGGTAGATCCACAACTCTCATGGCAGGGAGGGTGGTATCTGGCAAGCATGTGTGGTACTTGAGCAGTAGCTGAGACCTCACATCTTATTGGCAAGCATGAGGCAGAGAGAGCTTACTGGGAATGTCACATTGTTTTGAAATCTCAAAGTCCACCATGAGTGACATCCCTGCTCCAACAAGGCCACACCTCCTAATCCTTCCCAAACAGTTCCACCACCTAGATCTTAAGCATTTAAACATATGACTGTATGGGGCCAATTCTCATTCAAACCATCACACTCTATTCCTGTCCTGCATAGTTTGTGACCATAACACAGTACAAAATGCATTCATTCCAATGTCAAAAGTCTTCATGGCCTTTCACAGCCTCAACATAGCTTAAAAGTCCAAAGTCCAAATCTCTTCTTATGCTCAAGACAGTCTCTGAACTGTAGTCTACTGTAAAAGTGAAAAAAATATTTTTTAAAGTTGGTATTTGTGTGTGTGTGTCCACCAAAACACACCTGTGCATGAGCACATAGAAGCTAGAGGAGGACATTAGGTCTTCATTTATCACTCTCTGACTTATTTTTAGGACAAGTTCTCTCACTGAAACTGGAACTCACTATCTTTCTATGCTGGCTGGGCTATCCCTATCCACTATTTCTGCGCTTTCCTAGTATGTTGCTATGTGTAGCTTTTTTATGTGAGAATCTGGAATTTAAATTGAGGTTGTTAGGCTTATGCAGCTCTTAATACTTGAATTGAATGTTTTTCTACCTACCAAGAAGGTAGGTTGAGTACTAGGTAAATACTGAGGCTTTAATCTCCAGCATCTACTAAGACAATTACTCATTTATTATCATTTCCCTGCCTCATGTGTAATATCAGTGACAAAACAGAGAAGTGTAAAAGAACTCATCATTCTTGTCAATGAAATAACACAGTTCTCACCTCAAAGAGGGCAAAAGAGAGTTTATTCTGCAGCCAAGCACAAATGACCGTGGCCGCCAAATACAGATTTAAGTCACCCCAAATTCCATCTTCCATTGTGGTCATGGTTTCATCATACTTTTTGTAGTGACAGAGTAAAGAAAGTCATAAAGCAAGATTATTTTTAATACACATGGGTGGGAACATGAAAGTGGATTGGCTCCAGAGCACCTGGGGAATCTTAGCCATAGACCTCAGATGCTATGTGGACATTCACTGACTCTGGGTTGGTGGAAGCCATATATTCCAAGGAATTTATCTAATTGTCACAAACATGTTAGGTCAGAAATGGAGGAGCATAATAAATGGCTGCTATTAAGAGTAAAGATGTCCAAAGACAATCTGGTCCTGGACTTGTAGCATCACAATCTCTACACAGTTACTGAAGTCCCAATCAGCTTGTATTGGGCAGGCGTATTCTTTTTAGGAATCATAGGTTTTGCTAAGTTCTCTGCTTGTATTATTTCATTACATCCTTACAAGAGCTCCACAATTATTTCCCCCATTTAGCAAGTAAGGGAACCGAAGCTGGGGAAGGTTAAGTAAACAGGGTCCCACAGTTAAGTGAGGGAACTGTAGTTTAAAAGCCATGGCCTTCCTTACTGTACACTTCTCTGGCTGTTGTCAGTCAGTGAACACTTCTGGCTGGATCTGGGTGGGTGGGCAGTACATAAAGGCTGCATGTTCTCTCCCACATCTGCACATCATGGTAACTTAAAAGACTATGTCACCAGTACTGGCCAATGAATTATAAGTAGGGTCAATATATGCCATGCCTGGGATAGGCATTTAATTGCTGATACCAGACCCAGATCCAGAACTTTCTTTTTCCTCAGACACAATAACAAGCATTATTGCAAATGATAATGCTCAGTGAAGCTTGGGCTACAAATGAGCACTCCATGATTGTTATCTTTTGACAATCTATGGTGGATATGCAGATGTATAAAGACTAGAGAGGTGTGAGTTGGGCTCATGGAATAGTAGAATTGTAACTATCTTGGCACCAGTGAGGATATTCTCATGAAAGATACTTGCATTTTTCCACAGGCTGTCAGACTATTGAAACACTAGTCCCCAGGAATGAAAAGTTTTGCCAAGAGTCTCAGACATGGAAGAGAAAAAAAAGAATGAAACTTGGTGGCAGCCAGAGAGGACTTGTCTCTAAGAAAGAGAAAAGACATGAGTCAATGGGGGGGGGGTCAATTATGGTGAGGACCATATTGACACTTAAGATCACAGTGATGAGCAGGACCATAGTGATGGGCTGGACCACGTCTTAATCAGGACTGCTCATTCATGCATACCTCTTGCCTGATACTTAAATCTAAATTTTATACCAGGCTCCCAAATATGAAGTCAAGGGGGCATTACTAAACCTTTGTTTCCTTTCCCAAAGTAGGTACTTGAACTAACTCTTTTGTTCTCTGCTTTTCACTGTAGTCTCTTTAGACAGACTATTTTATTCAGGTTTTCCAGTACTGTTGAGTATAGCCCTTTATAGTAGGATCTGATGATGTTTGGATTTCCTCGGGATATGTTGCTATGTCTCCTTTTTCATTTATGATTTTGTTAATTAGGATACTGTCCCGGTGCCCTCTAGTTAGTCTGGCTAAGGGTTTATCTATTTTGTTGATTTTCTCAAAGAACCAGCTCCTGGTTTGGTTGATTCTTTGGATAGTTCTTTTTGTTTCCACTTGGTTGATTTCAGCCCTAAGTTTGATTATTTCCTGCTGTCTACTCCTCTTCGGTGAATTTGCTTCCTTTCGTTCTAGAGCTTCTAGGTGTGCTGTGTATTCTCTCTCTAGTTTCTTTTTTGGCAGCACTCAGAGCTGTGAGTTTTCCTCTTAGGACTGATTTCATTGTGTCCCATAAGTTTGGGTATGTTGTGGCTTCATATTCATTAAACTTTAAAAAGTCTTTAATTTCTTTCTTTATTTCTTCCTTGACCAAGGTATCGTTGAGTAGAGTGTTGTTCAGTTTCCAGATGAATGTTGGCTTTCTATTATTTATGCTGTTATTGAAGGTCAGCCTCAGTCCGTGGTGATCTGATAGGATGCATGGGATAATTTCAATATTTTTGTATCTGTCAAGGCCTGTTTTGTGACCGGTTATATGGTCAATTTTGGAGGAGGTTCCATGAGGTGCTGAGAAGAAGGTATATCCTTTTGTTTTAGGATAGAATGTTCTGTAGATATCTGTTAAATCCATTTGTTTAATAACTTCTGTTAGTGTCCATGTGTCTGTGTTTAGTTTCTGTTTCCAGGATCTGTACATTGGTGAGAGTGGGGTGTTGAATTCTCCCACTATTATTGTGTGAGGTGCAATGTGTGCTTTGAGTTTTACTAAAGTGTCTTTAATAAATGTGGTTGCCCTTGCATTTGGAGCATAGATATTTAGGATTGAGAGTTCATCTTGGTAGATTTTACCTTTGATGAGTATGAGGTGCCCCTCCTTGTCTTTTTTTGATAA
>NC_034612.1:21512501-21516632 GCF_900095145.1 Mus pahari
TGAATTTGGTTTTGTCATGGAATACCTTGGTTTCTCCATCTATGGTAATTGAGAGTTTAGCTGGGTACAGTAGGGTTAGGATAGACAGACTATTGAGGACAGGTGCCTGAGCGTAAGTGAATGGGCATAGCTTGGTAGTGCATCCAGGGTTCTGACTCTGAAATAATAACTCCAATAACAGTCTGGATTAGTCTAACCAACTGTATCATCTCCTTGATCTTAAGTCTTATCACCTGTAAAATAAGCTCATAATGGTAACTTACAGAGACTAGTAAAGCATTGGAAATAACAAGTAAAATGCCTAGTTCAGTGGTTGCTCTAAAGCCAGACATCATCAAGTCATGACAATATCTGTATCCCACATCTACATGATCCAGTGTGCTCAACAGAAGACAGAGTGACCTCAGTTACACTGTAAAGGCCTGTTGATGTCTACTTCAGTGGGACTTCTCCACTGGTGACATTTGCCTGGCCCTGTATTAGTACATTGCTTTCATTGTAACAAATGAAAGCCTGAGTGTGTGAGACTCAAGGGGACACTGAGGTAGACTGTGCTTTGGGGTAAGAAGTTGAATAGAAGAGTTACCAGACAGCCATATGACAGGAAATCTCAGCAGAGTGGAAACCCTTTCTTTCAGGTCTCAGAGAAGGGAAGGATTCATAGCACAAGCCTACAGCTAGACTGTGTCTCATTCCTAGGCAGCAGGTAGTGGTAGAATCCCATAGAAAGAGTGTGTGACTCAGAAGCTGTAGGAGAAAAGGGGGGCATATTACCTATTAAATGGTTGAGGGGGTGTGTGACCACTCTGAGGTGCCAGGGAGTCTGGCAGCCTGAGATCTGTCATTCTCCTGAAATCTGGACACCTGAGGAATCTATTGACAGACTTCTAGACAGGTCCTGGGGAAAAGGGTCTTGCCACTTCCTCAAGGAAGGGCAGCTTCTACAGGTGGTCTCAGGAGCAGGCTGGCCTGGCTTTTAACAACACAGATCTGAGCCAATCAACTTATTAAGGGAAAAGGTTAATTTGGTTCCATGGCTTTGCTGGAGACTAATGAGCAGTTGGTTGGCCTTCATGGTAGAAGTGATATGGTTGAGGTAAACCACTCACCTCATGCCTGGGAAAAGAAAACTTGTGAAGTCAAGTGGGAAAGTCTCAAAATCTTCCAAGAGCATAATCGACACTACCCTAAGGATTGCTCATTAAATGCCAATTCTTAAAGACTTCTATCTCCAAGAAGCACCAACCTGAGGCCAAAATCTTTATCACATGAATCATTGGGGCCACTTAAATTCCAAATTGCTGCAGGCAATTGCAGGGTTTTCTTCTGTTTACATTAGCTTATTTATTTATTTATTTATTTAATGCTCATTCATATGTGTACAGTAGAGAGATGGGAGGCAAAGGACAGCCAGTAAGAATCAGTGCTCTTCTTCCATATCAATCCTGGGGACTGAACTCAGGTCATCAGGGCTGACCACATGTACTTTTGTCGCCAGACCATCTCACCATCATACTTGTCAGATTTTTACAGAGTGAGCCTGGTTGTTGAAATCAAGTTTTCCTAAAAATAATTCCAGCTGTGACCACTTGACTCCTAAGACGCTTGTATAGAACTCTGGGTATATGGATTTATAAAATACATATAAAAATCACCCAGTAATTGATCATAAATACAATTAAATGTATTTGAAAATGATTCTTTGACCCTTGTATAGATCTACCATTCACTAGAGATCTTTAATAACCAATTTGCATGTGTGTGGCATGTTGTGCTTTTTTTTAATGGTTACGTCAAGAGTTACATCTTGACTGCTTGATACTGCAGGATGTGGAACATCTTCAATGTTTTTCAGAGCTGGTCCATATTTTGATTTTATAATTTTCAATACTGAGAAGCCTATTTAACCTAAGTATGTATCACAAAAAATGTTTGGGGCAATTTCAGAAACTGTTGGAAATTCTGTCCTAAAGCTAAATCAAATTTATGGAGTGATTCTTTTATGAAATGCACATCAATAACTTTTCTTCCTTTTTTGTTTTCTCATTAGTATGGGCATGTTCGTCTCCATATGTGGAAGTTGAAAGAGCATAGTTTTGGGGGCGTTAGTTCTCTGCTTGCACCAAGTTAGTCCCAAGGAACAAACTCAGATTATCAGGCTTGGTGGCAAGTCACTTTATGGTCTAGCCATCTCACTGGCCATAACAGCAGTTTTGGCACCAAAGGTTCAAACACTATTTGATAATCTATAGTGAAAAATCAAAGATAAAAATATTAACATGTGTTGCTTTCTAGAATCAAACCATTTTGTTTCTATCAGAAAAAAAATGTGTGCATGTATAATAATTCAGAACATATAATAGTCTTGAATCATAGAAAAGGCATTTTGGGCAGCCTTGTCAGCATTGTGTATGTGGTATGATGGTGTATAGTGTGTAATATATGTTCAGTTGTATGTTCCAAACCAAGGCAACAGTTATACCCTACAGTATGACATGTTAGGTTCATTGTGTATTTGGCGTTTAATAATCTTCATTCATTATTCATTCAATAATCTTTCACTGTTCACAGTTTTTGTGCAACTTCTATGAGTCCATAACCCATGGTTCAAAAAGCTGTCTTTGGGGCTGGAAAGATGGCTCAGAGGTTAAGAGCATTTAATACTCTTCCAGAAGACGTGAGTTCAGTTCCCAACACCCATTTAGGATGGTTCACAAGCATCAGCTTCAGGGGATCTCTTCTGGCATTTATGAATACTTCTCTCTCTCTCTCTCTCTCTCTCTCTCTCTCTCTCTCTCTCTCTCTCTCTCTCCCTCTCTCTCTCTCATACATACACATACATACATACACACATATTATACATACATACATACATACATACATCATTCATACATACATATAAAAAAATCAAGTTAAAGGCTGTGTTGAAGAGGTCAAAGAGAGTAAAGGCAGTGAGAGGGAAATTTTATGACATGCTGTGACAGTGTGCCTGTCCATATCTGTTGTTCACACATTGAGACTGATATCAGGGAGAGAGACACAGAGGGGAGACCCAATGGTATCTCCACTATTTTGCCCTGGTTTAAGTTCCAAGAATATCCTCATGGAACCAAATTTCCAGAAATAGATTTCTCTCATAACCAAATAACAACCAGGTATTTTTTTTTTTTAAATCATGTTTTAAAAGTCGAGCTTCATTTCTCCTTTGATGAGGAATTTTGAGCACTTTCCCTGGTGGGAACTGAGGCAATGCCTCTTATTCAAGTGGATGCCAGTCTGTGATTGTCCAATTATTCACTACATTCTGTCTTTGATGGTCCAGATGTTCTCAATTTCTTGTAATAAGCTCTTTCATCTGAAAAGTCGTTTCACTCAGAAATGCAAAACTCCTCTACAGCTCGGCTCCCGGGTAGTTTTCCTCCTTGATGAGCTGGTATAATTGGCCTTCAATTTACTTATTGTTTTTCAATAGAAAGCCCAAGTTTAATTTCATTTCTGTAAACCTGGAGATAAGAGCTGATCACTCCACCATTTAAGTCATTCCCATTATAAAGCACGTTGGTTCTGCCCCTGACATCCTCCCCCACCTCAATCGTCTGGAGAGCCCTGTGCCTTTTGGGGTTTCTTACTTTTTTGCTTAAAAATTATTTGAGGTGGCTGGGGAGATGGTTCAGCAAGTTAGGCATATGTGGGGCAAGCATGAGGACCACAGTTCAGATCCTCAGAAACCCAGGAAAATGGCAGGTGGGATGTAATTCCAACCCCAGATGGTACAGATGGGATTCCCAGAACAAGCTTGCTAGTGAGACAAACCATGGCAGTAAGCTCTGGATTTGACTGAGAGTCTCTGCCTCAAGGAATACTGTTGATGAGAGATTAAGTATGGTTCCTACCATTGACCTTTGGCCTTTACACACACACACATATGCACTTTTACTTTTTGCAAAAGGGACATTATACATATTAGCATACATAGCATAGTTTATGATTCATCGTTACGAGTCACCTACCTCACCTTAAGATGTTGTACTGGATAGCTTTGTGTCAACTTGACACAGCTGGAGTTATCACAGAGAAAGGAGCTTCAGTTGAGGAAATGCCTCCATGAGATCCAGCTGTAAGGCATTTTCT
>NC_034612.1:21517635-21534986 GCF_900095145.1 Mus pahari
TTGGTTTTCTTGTGTTTTGCATAATGTATCTCGGGTATTCTAAGTTTCTGGGCTAATATCCACTTATCAGTGAGTGCATATTTAGTGACTTCTTTTGTGATTGGGTTACCTCACTAAGGAAGATATCCTCCAGATATATCCATTTGGCCAAGAATTTCATAAATTCATTGTTTTTTATAGCTGAGTAGGGGCCAATTCATAATTCACTTTCTTGAAATAGCTGGTGACATTCAATTAATGTTTATCCAAAAGCATCCATTAAGTCAGGAATGGTGACACCAACTTGTAATCTGAACTATTCAGAAGTTTAAGGCAGGAGATCCCACCTTCAAATTCTGCCCAGGCCACAAACTGAGTTCAAGTTTAGCCTGGCAAACTTGGTGTGGCTCTTCTCAAAGTTAAGCCCTGGGTGAGGTGGGGGTTGGGGGGGTTTGGGGAAATGTGGTAAAGGACTTGCCTAGACCTAGGTCCAGTCCTTATGTTTTTTTTTTAATATGAATTAATTCAACAAATGTAAGAAAATGGGTGCATATTTCAGTTGTTAGCGTGCTTGCCTAGCACTCAGGATGCCCGAGGTTCAGTGAATAAAACTGACAAATAATTCAGATACTTGGGAAATCATAGGAGAGGATAAGAAAGAAAACTCAAATGAATATGAATAATATATTAAGGACCTGACTATGGTTATATACTTAAAGATCAGTCTGTTCCCTGTTGTTTTAATTAATATATTTGAAACATTAACGTAATAAAGATTCTCTTGGAGCTGGAGAGACAGCTCAGTGGTTAAGAGTTTGGTTCCAAGCATACACATCAGGCAGCTCACCACTAGCTCCAGCTCCAGAGGAACTAATTCCACTTCCTGGCCTTTAGGTGTACTACATACACACACACACACACACACACCACCACCACCACCACCACCACCACCACATACATACCACACACATACCATACATACACACATACCACACACACACACATACCACACACAACCACCACCACATACATATCACACACATACCATACATACACACATATCACACACACACACACAACACCTACACATACATACCACACACATACATACACACCACACAAACATACACATGCACCACACCTACACACACATACCACACATACACACATGCCACAAGCACACACACATACCACACACACATACCACCATGACATACACACACCACACTACCACCACTACCACCACCACCACATACATACCACACACATACATACACACACACGACACCTACACACATACCACACACACGACACCTACACACACATACCACACACACACATGCCACAAACACACACATACCACCATCTCATACCACCATCTCAAACACACACTACATCATCACCACCACCACCACCACCACACTTTAAAACAAATCTGTAAAGAATATAAAAATAAAATTCTCTTAGTCTCACAGATGATGTTATTTCCAAGACAGGAAGAGATAGTGGTTTTCATCAGGTCGAGGAACTGATTTGTTACGCATTTCATGTGTGTTCTGTGCACAAAGAGATCTCAGGATATCACACCACTGTCTCTTGAGTCAGCATGTGTTCAAGTCTGTGTCTGCTTGCTCATCACAAGAGCTCAGTCACGTCATTTACTCAAAACAAGAGCCCCTTCTGTGTTTGTGTTCAAATGCTTGGTCCCTGGGCTGGTGGCATAGTTTGGGGTACTGTGAAATTTTGGGGATATAAGCTACTAGGGGCAATCTTGAGAACTGTAACTTCCCATCCTGTGTTTGCTTTCTGCCTGCTGCAAACATGTAACTAGCTCTTAAGTTCCTACCACAATAGACTGAGCTGTTCCACCATGCCTTCTGCTCTATGACAGATTCTTATCTTCTGCCAGGTGTGCTCAGTGTCTTCAGAGGAGGAAATGAGGCTAGCATTTGAAAGCCTCGTGCTTGAAAGACTACATGATCGAATTACAAAACAAAACCCACATGTTTTAAGTAACTATTACTTCGGAATTTTCTATTCAATTTTAAAATTATATATGTATATATATGTACATATATATGCATATATACATAAATATGCATATATATGTATATATACAATATGTATGTATATATATATGTATATACACAATATGTATGTATATATATGTATATACATATGTATGTATATATATGAGCGTGTTTGTATATGTGTGAATGCATGTGGATGTGTGCAAGTACGTGTGCATACACATTGTGTGTGTGTGTGTGTGTGTGTGTGTGTGTGTGTGTGTGTAGGTTCAATGATAAGCTTGGGAAACATCCCATAAGCATCATCTACCTTTTTGGAGACAGGGTCTCTCTCACTGGGATCTAGCGCTCCCTGACTAAGCTAGGCTGGCTTGCCAATGCCAGTGAGTTCCGGGGATCTTCCCCTCTGCTTCCCCAGCTGGGGTCAAACAATCTCATTCTGCCATACCAGGCTATTTAAACAATTTTACACTTATTTACTTATGTACGGTTTGGTTGTGAGTGTGCATTCGTGCGTGCGTGCGTGCGTGCATGCATGAAGGAGCCATTTCTCTCTTTCTGCCACTTAGGTTCTGAGATCCCAACTCAGGTCCTCAAGAGTGGTGCTAAGTGCTTTTATCCGCTGAGCCATCTCACTAAGAGTCCAGTCCCTCGGCTTTTGAAGAGTTAAGTTTAGGAGTTTGTGTTGGGCTGCATTCACGGCTATTCTGACCCATACTCGCTTCATGTGGCCCGTGGATTACAGGTTGGACACTTCTGCAGCCACGGCCAAAAGAAATATCTCCCCTCTTAAGCCGTTTGTGTCAATAATGAGAAAAGTAACTGTGGCATCACCCCCGCACGACCATTTCCTGATTGATTGGGACCACAGGAACTAAGGCGTTACACAGTGTGACGGGCACAGGGTACTTGAAACAGTGCCCAGCTCACGTCCATGTGTTCACTGGGTTGCCCTAACAGCTCTCCTACACAGACACCCGTGGGGATTTGCATTCACAATGTCCCCTCCCCTACCAAGGCCTCATCTCAGGACGTCCCCTTCAAAAGCAGATTAACCCCTCTTACCGGCACCTAGCTGATGTGTTCATTTCCTTCTCTTCTGTGTCTCACTCAGAATCTCATCATATCCACTCAGTGGAAAATGACTCTGCTGGGTCCCACACGGATTCAAACAGAGAAAGTAGAAATAACCATAAATTACTCCTACTACCGAAATGTCAGGTGGGTCTGCATGGGCCATTCTTTCGAGAACATTTTTGGTAATTCTGTAGATAAAAGAGGATTCTGAAGGGTTTGTAAGCTTTTCTTTCTTATTTTTTTTTCCCTCTACCTCTTCTTCCAGATGACAGGAGCCCTCAACAGACCTTTCTCCAAGAATAATTTTCCAAGGCTACCAATTTGGATCTCAAAAGCCCAGACTCAAAGGGACCCTCAGTTTGCCATCTAAAATAAATGCCTGAATAGATATCAGCCGAGATACATACAGAGCAGACGGGAAATGGATTGTTACATTACTGGTGGCTCTGCGAATTGAAGAGGCCTTTGTCTGAGGACAATAAGCAATATGAACAAATACTCAGGTTTTCACTCACAGGCCAGCCGAAGGATCAAGCGAAAAATCGAATTAAATTGAATCAGCAACGCCAGCACCATTACTACATAATAAATGTACCACTAGACATCCTGACCCAGTTCTTGGAAATGTGGCTGGAAGAACCAGGCCCCTAGCTCAGTCAGCAAAGTACCTTTCATGCCAGCAGGAGGACCTGAGTTCAGAGGCCCAGCACCCACCCATTCATGTTAAAATGTCAGGCATGCTACTAATGCATGCTTAAAATTCCAGCCCTGTGGAGGCAGAGACAGTACAATTCCTGGGACTCTCTCAGTACCTCATCTTGCCAAATCAATGAACTATAGGTTCAGTGAGAGATGGTCAAAACCTAGGATAGGAAATGATAATGAAAGACAGCCAATATTGACCTCTGACCTCCATATATATGTGTCTGTACCACCCGCATCTCTCATACACCTAAGATTTGCAAAAGTGAAAACAGAATAAACAAAAAAGAAACGTAACTATATTATAGCCAACTTACACCTCCAACTATTTTCTTGGTTAAGTATGAATACACAATGCTTCTAATGAAACGGAGTTGATCCATAAATGTGAAATTGCTCCCCTGTGCATGGCAAGAAAAACAAATAATCTAAGACTCCACATGCTACCAGATAGGACAGGTGCTCGCCTTCTTATTTGTGACTAAATCTAGGCTCTATCATCAGGATGACCAGGTTATATAATCTGTGGCCCTTAATTGTGCTGCTGTCAATCAATTTAAATCACAAGTAAGTTTTGACATTGCCAATAATTTCTGTGTCTATATTTTAATGTAAAGTAAAGAAGGAAAGTCTGTCCGTCTGCACCTGGGTATCTTCATTTTGCTTAGCTCTGCTCTCCCCTCATGAGCCCTATTTCAATTGACGGCACCCGTCAACATCCAATACGTCATCTCTGACACATCCTTCTCCTTCCCTCTTGCTTACATATCCAATCAACCACAAATCCAGACAGTTCCATACACAGATTTAATACTCCACTTCTCCTGTCCTTCACATGACCACATATTCAGGCATGAGCTATGAACTGTCATTGGTAGGTAACCCCCAACAGGCAAGCATTCTCAGGGTTTCTAGCTCAAGGCAATGAAACCTGGCAAAGATAGTCTTTAGTCCCTAAATACCTCCACTGGTAAGAGAAATTAATCCATTTTAAGAACTGTCTCTCTGAATTATTTAATTGATGATAACTTGGTAAAAATAGAAGAGACCATCCAGGACAGAAGACCGTACACAACATTGAAAAGAAGAAAGAAAAAGAAGACTTTGTGGTTTCTATGCAGTGGTGAATACCAGTGTTGCCAGAATATTGAGAGAAGAGGATTGTGAGTTTGAGGCTAGCTTGGGCAAACAAGTGAGATCATGTCTCTAGCACGAATAAAGTCAGTGGCCTTAGATATTTGATTTGAGGCTTAAAGAAGGGCAAAGAGGGCAGGCAGTATAGTGTAGTGGTAGAAGTCTGGACTAGAATCTGCCTATAAGGAACTGAGGTCATAACTCATGGTAGAGCACCTGCCTAGAATCCCCCAGTGAGGAGCTGGGGGCGTGGCTCAGTGGGAGAGCACTTGCCTAGAATCCCTCAGTGAGGGTCTGGGACTATAGCTATGAAGGGAGTATGGAACACTAAAATCCCCAAATAAAAAGATAGTAGCATGGATTAATGGTAGAGTACCTGACTAGATTCCTCCAGCATGGCTGACTGGCAAAATGTTTACATTGATTCATAATGATGGGCTGGGGCATGGCTCAGTGCTAGAGAGCTTGCTAGCTAGCATGCAGAAGACCTTGACTTTAATCTGCAGCACTGCAAAAGTTCAAGAATAAATAACAAATGTATACTCAGAACCAGCAGCTCTAACAGCTATTAAATGAAAGAGGTAGAGGTCACACAAGCTCAAATGTAATAGTTTCTTACTAAAGAACCGACCATATAAAATTATGGATTTGATGCCATTGTTTCCCAGGAGCAAATTGATTAGCAACTATCTGAATGGTCTTTCTACTCTCATTTTAAGTTGATTCACACTCTGGGCTCTGGTCTGGACAATTATTGATTACGTGTAATAGGAGTTGTATTTGAGTGCCTCATGTCACTTTTATTCTAAGAAGTGCATTCAAGTACCTTAAGAGATGATGACTATAATCAACCCGTCATAATAATAACAATTACGGTAATGATAACAATATCCTTGTATCCTAGTTCATAGTTGATACAATGCCTGCCTTCCAATATACTTTCACATGCACACTCTCATGCACACAATGATGATTCTCAATGTGTTTAATCACATGGGTTGTGAAGATATAGAGTAGGTTCTAAAGAAAAACAACAACAACAACAACAAAACAAACAAACAAAAAGCAACCTATAAACCCAGCAAAAGTGCAGGCACATTGTGGTCTTGAGGGCAAGTCTTCTTTGTGCTCTTCCAGAATCTCTGGATTCACTCACTATATTTGTGTATGCCAGGCTGTCTTGCAAGACTCACCCTCTCCATCTCTGATGGCTGTCTGGGCTTGAGTTGTTCTAGACCTACTCAGTCCATTGGTTAGAGAAGCTATACGACTCTGGGAATTAGCATCTGTCTAGACATCTATATCCTTAACTAATTATTGGTTGATTTTGGTGTGTGTATGTGTGTTGTGGGGAGCTGAGGAAGAAATCTAAAAGAGGGAGGGAGGAAGGGATGAACAGAGGGAGGAGACTTAGGTGTATTTAGTATATTGGGCATACACTCTACCTTAGAATTTTGATACCTAGGGTGTCTAGATTCATTGTTATTCTCCTAGATTCTGAATATCTAGAGAGTTTACAAACTCACATGGGTGGTTTCTCTCTCCTTGTAGCATGTGTGCTCCATGTGATATCTATATCTATATCTATATCTATATTTGTATCTATATATCTACATCTACATCTATCTATCTATCTATCTATCTATCTATCTATCTATATATACATATATATATATATATGTATATATATATATATATATATATATATATAGAGAGAGAGAGAGAGAGAGAGAGAGATCCCCAACTCTTTACCTTTTGGTTAGCATATATTAGTGATTCTCATCATTGATTGCAGAACACGTCATAAAAGCGACTTAAGAACACAATCCCAGAATGTAGCCCCTCATGATGGAAGGAATGAGGACACTACTGAGTGTGTATGGGACAGACAGACACACTGCAGCCACATTCAGGAAGTAGAGAGGGGTGAATGTTTGTGCTAAACTCACCATCTTCTTCTAATTCATCCCAGACCACGGGATGGCATCATCCGCAATCAGAGTGGGTCTTCCCACTTCAATTAATCCAATCTAGAAAACTCCTTTGCAGACATGCCCAGAAGTCTGTTTCCATGGTGACTCTTGTTAGGTTTGTGCCATAGGCTAATCAGATCACATTTTCCTGCAGTGTTACAGATATTAGCAGGCCCCCCACTATGAATGTGCCTGTGAGTTTGTAACAAGCTCCTTGGGCACCTGGACTTCAGGAAAGCAATGATAAATCCCTGAGACAAAGTAGTCTTGTCCTTATTACTTGATTCTAGGATCCCTGCTGCTACAGGGAGAGGAAATCAACCCATTTGAGTTTGTAAACCCTGTAGATATTCAGATTCTAGGAAAATAACAGGGAACAACAGGGAATGATGAAGGTAGACACCACAAAATCTATATACCCCAGTCCACTGAATATAACTAAGGTTCCTCTCCTCCAGCCCTTCCTACATTCTTTAGAGTCCTTCCTCACTTTCCCATTGTACAAATACTGACCCCCCTTCCTCCCAAATAATCCCAAATGACTTCAAGTAGCCTCTTGAAGGTGGTCTGAAGTAGCCTTCTCTCTTCACTGGGCCCTGCTACACTCTGTAGCTTAAAATAAATCTGGTGGTGTGATGGAACAATCCCCGTCTTGATGTCTTCTATTGTATCTTTGACCTTTCAATTCTAAATCTCACTGAGCTGAGAGTCACGATTCACAACCACAGCAGAAGTCCCAAGTGTGTGTGTTTGAGCACATCTGCACAGAACTGAGACTCCAAGGCGAAGGTAGCAGTTGAGGTTCAAGGGCATTCCATTCTATCCCCTAAACCTTCCCTCTGTAACCATTCCCTGTCCCTCTCATTCCCAAATCAACTCTGAATCATTAGCCCTCTTCTCAGAAACTTCTGACGTGAGTCTCGTTAAGACAATGATGAAAGAATTCAGGACACTCTGAATCAACAGCCACCTGAACTCTCTGAATAAACACCTGCAAAGAGTTCTTTCCTTAATGATCCCTCGGGTGCCCATAATGAAGTATATGCCACTGTCATTAGGCCTTCATTATTACAGTTAAAGTATTCAGCCCTGAGTGGGCAACAGTAGGCACACTGTGATTAAACATAAAGTCATTAACCTTATCAGCATATTGGTTAGGGTCAGAGCCTGTACCCTAGCAGCCTGCACATGTCAGACTTGGTCCTAGGTCTCCAACAGGTCAATTAAAGAGACATGTGACAGTCAAAGGGAGAAGGAGGAGATGTTTGTAAAGGTGGTCAAGTTGGGAAGACGAACAAAGAAGTCTAATGACTGCTGAGGTTCATCTTTGTGTTTCCCACATGAAGTTTAAGATTAAGCCGGGCGTGGTGACACACGCCTTTGATCCCAGCACTCGGGAGGCAGAGGCAGGNGGATTTCTGAGTTCGAGGCCAGCCTGGTCTACAAAATGAGTTCCAGGACAGCCAGGGCTATACAGAGAAACCCTGTCTCGAAAAAACCAAAAAAAAAAAAAAAAAAAAACACCAACAACAAAAAGATTAAATAGAGAGCAAGAGATACGCATAGCTAAGATGTGCTGAATAAGGTGTGGCCCTGACCATCACTAATCCATCATTGTCTCAGTGATATCTCTCCTGCAAAGTGGTCTGGAAAGATTTCCATTTTCTTTTCTAAACTGGCTTCCTTAATTTTTTTTTTTTTTTTTTACATATTCACTTTACTGCCTCCCTCTCACTGCCCCCCTCCAAGTTACCCCTTCCCACAATCCTTCTCCCATCTTCATCCCTATCCCTTCTCGTCAGAGTGGGTGGGGGCCATCTTGGGTATCCCCCCCACCCCCGCACCCCTGGCACTTCAAGTCTCTGTGAGTCTAGATGCTTCCTCTCCCACTGAGGTCAGACGAGGCAGCCCAGCTAGTAGAATATATCACACAGATAGGCAACAGCTTTTGGGATTTTTGGATAGCCCCCATTCCAGTTGTTCAGAATTCACATGAAGGTCAAGCTGCACATCTACTACATATGAGCTGTGAGGCCTAGATCCAGCCCCTGTATGCTCTTTGGTTGGTGTTCAGACTCTGAAAGCCCCAAGGGTCCAAGTTAGTTGACTCTGTTGGTCTTACTGTGGAGTTCCTATCCCCTTCAGGGCTTGCAGTTCTTCCTCCTATTCTTCCATAAGAGTCCCTAACCTCCATCCATCTTTTGACTGTGAGTATCTGACCTTCTGCTGGATATAGCCTCTCTAGCCAGACTGGAACCCCAGTGGAGTGATGGAGACACCAGCCCACCCACAAAACTTTCAACCCAAAATGTATCCTGTCTACAAGAAATTTAGGCACGGAGGATGGAGCAGAGACTGATGGAATGCCCAACCAATAACCAGCCTATCTTGAAACCCATCATACTGGCAAGCACCAATCCCTAACATTACTAATGATATTTTGTTATGCTTGTAGACAAGTTGGCTTCTTTTATATTGTTCTTGATGTCCCTCTCCACATTTCTGTTTACCTGTCACAGGAACATAGATTTCTCACTTAACACATCACAGTCTGCTCACAGAAAAATCCCTCTGTAGCTTTAACTCCATCATCAGAAGGGGTATTAATAAGACATCATCTAGTGATCAGATAAACAATGCCATAGAACAAGAAATAGCCATCTTAGTCAGTCCTCGGGAGAGCTCAGCCTTTGTTACGAGCCTTATTTTTGTTGTATCAGGAAAATTGATAATCCTCAGCCAGTTTTTGTAAGATCTGTCTCCAAAGACAGAGTGGCAATAGACAGGTGAAGTCTCATCCGTGTTTTGTGGGGAGATAAATGCCTTCTACAGTGATGCTTTGAAGAACAAAGAGCGGGTGCTTCCTCTATTTCTAGACCTCACAGAATGGTGTCAGAAAGATATGCTCACTTCAGGGTAATGTCTGCTATCTCCCACCTATTCTTTTCAATTTGCAATCATGAATAAGTTAATCTGGGGGAGGGTATAGTATTTCCTTATTCAGTAGAACAAACACATGAGCCTTCTTTAAGAAGCCATATAGAACACATAAGAACTTTCCAGAAGAGCTGTATCAGATTGATGGTGGCTTCTACACTAGTTACTAATGTTTTGTCTAGGATCAGTCAATCACATGGGATAAGTGAGGGGTGGGGGGATGTAAACATCAGGCTGCAAATCTTCAGTCTCTACTTGTTTTCTAGACAGCCACATTCTGCACATCTCTCTTGATGCTGTGTAGATTCCCTTAGGCTTGAGAATGGTCTTTATTATAGTTAGATGAAAGAATAGCTGGAGTTCAGAATAGAATATGAGCAGCTGTGAATTCTCCCCATTTGCAGTTAGGATCAGAGAAGTGAGCATATCTTTTTAGTTGTGACAGGGCCCTAACAAGCTAGGTCCATCCTCATCAGTCCAGTTGAAGACACAATAATGAATAGGAGGAGGGAGAATTATCTAATATGGGCAGGTTGGGAAAAATAGAGTGGTCCAGTGGATCCCACCCTCCCCCCCCCTTGCCAGTACTTATATGAGGTTTGGGTTTAAACAGAGGGGAAAAGATATGCATAGGCCAGCATTCCTGGTCATAGTGTGGTTGTGTCCATCACTGACCTATCATTGTTTTGTCTCCAGTCTCTCCTGCAAGATGGCCGGACAAGTATTAGAACTGTAATCTCTTCCAGAGAGACAAGTTCCTCCTCTGGCTGGCACCAGGCTGAATCCCTTTCCTTTCCTCAGGAGGAGACTCCTGGTGAGATTCTAATTCCTGTGGGTGCATCATCTCAAAAGTCGGATAATCAAAAGGCAAAGGGCATAGGCATCTCTACAAAGTATTTTCATTTCTTCTGGGAAAGTTACACATTTAGCCACAAGGGGTGGGTGATCTGTATAGAATTTTATTTCAGGTCCATTAAGATAATGTCCATCTGCCCAAGTATGACCCAAGACTGACAGTATAAGGGATATGTCCTTTGATTGCTACAGACTGTCTGCTGTTGTGATAGACCATAGACCGCCCCCAAACATACTTTCATGTCATTGTCCATCACTGAGGGAAATTAGTACATGAACTCAAACTGGAACTTAAAGCAAGCAGTAAACCTAGAGGGATATGGTTGGCTGAATTCCTCGCTGGCTCATGACCAGCCTGCTTTCTTATACAGATCAGGATATCCAGCCGAAGGAAATGGTGCTGTCTTGGTGGTCTGGGTCCTCCTACATCAATTAAGAATCAAGACAATCACCCACAGAAATGCTCAGAGGCAAATCTGATCTAGACAATCTAGACTTTCCTCTTAGATGAAGATAGGTTATGTCAAGTTGATAACTAAAGGTAATTAGGACTCACACCAAAGCCAAATTTGACTGTACTCCATGTGTCGAGTTCTACAGTTCTAAACCTGCCTTTATATTTATTCTACCAAGCCTTGAATCTTTTCTTCCTGGAACAGTTGCTCTTGTCAGTTACCACTGACCTTCATGTTACTGATGCTAGTGGTCTATTATAGTCCTATTAGTTTTTTTATAGGTCTTTAGTAGGCTCCATAGGTCTATTAGAGGCCTGTATCACATTCCATCAGTCATTTATCAATCATTCCTATGTTCTTCATTTATTCATTTACTTTGTGTGGCTTTGAGAGACCAGATCTTGGGTTCAGATTCCATCTTAGAGAACCCAACCCTAAGGTTAAGCTGGAGTTAACTAACAGCTAAGTACCTAGCACCGATTTCCAGGTTATTCCCAAACAAGACCTGCATCTAGCACCAGTTTCCAGGTTATTCCCCAACAAATATGCACCTCCAGGTTCCTAACAATCCAATCAGGAGAAAAAGCAGAAGTTAAATGTATGGCTTGTCTCCCAGCACCAGCCAATTATGTTAAAGGACAACAATAGTCCCCCAATTATATGCTTGCCAGGTTAGAAACCCTTGCTTGCCATTTCCTATAAAACCTCGTCCGGATGAGAGTTTGGGCTGCTTCACCAAACTATCCCCTGGGTCAGCAGTGAGTGAGCCCAAACTTGAATTTGTACAAAAGAGACCCTAATGTGATTACATCAGAGTTGGCTCCTGGTTGTTTTGGGGGGCTTGCAAATGCAAGCTTCCAAGATTCCAGATTCTATCTCTTCTAATATGTTGTCCTCTTGGTGTGTTTTGGTTGAATTCTTTCTCTCATGTCATTAAGCCCAGAAAGGCTCAAGTATTAGCCTCGAGTACTTTTTTGCTACATTTGGTTCCAGCCACTGAATTTGTACGTGTGCCTGTGTGTATATGTGTGTGAGTGTGTGTTTGTGTGTGTGTGTTTTCGTATGTGTAAGTGTGTATGTGTCTGTGTGTATATGTATGTGTGTGTGCATATTGAATATGTATGAGTGTATGTACATGTGTGTACGTATGTATGTGTATGTATGTGTGTGTATGTGTGTATATGTATGTGTGTGCGTTTTGAGTATGTATGTGAGTGTATGTATATGTGTGTACGTATGTATGTGTATGTATGTGAGTGTGTGTATGTATGTTGTATGTGTGTATATTTTGTATATGTGTGTATGTGTGGGGTGTGTGTGTATGAAAGAGAGACAGAGACAGAGACAGAGACAGAGAGACACAGAGAGACTCCCTTCTCTGTACCCGAGCTCACTGATTTGAGTATACCAGCTGGCCAAGAGCTCCCAGAGATTCTCCTCTGTATGCATCTTTAGCTTTATAGAAACATGCTGTAGCTGGTCTTTGCCACTTTGTGAGGTTTTCTTTCCACCTTTATCTCCCCTTCCCAGTTTCTTCCAGTTTGTACGCACACACATATGCATAGCTTCTTCCACCTAACCCTGATAGGAGAAAGAAACAAAGATAGAGGGGGGAGGAATTAGGAAAATCCCTAAATGTAATTTTTTTTTTTATTTCTTCTTTGACTACAACTACTAACACACTGCAACCAACCCTAAATGACCAACAACCACTACTCACCCACCCCCTGCCTCCCGGGGGCCCTAGTATTTACATACCCTCTGAAAAATCCCCAAATTTCCAAGCATCACACAATCATAGGAACTATCTGCAGCTGGCAAAACACTGCCTCCGAGCATAAAGCCAATCTCAGTCAGCTGCTGTAGTCAGTCGGAGGCAGCCCCATGTCCCCACACCTGGGATTAAAACAAAATTACATTCTTTCTGTTTTTTTTTTTTTTTTTTTTTTTTTCTTTAAGAAACCAAATTTCCAAAATGTGTCGCTACACTAGGACCCTCACCAGATTCCTTGCTAGGTTCTGGGAAGTGAACTGAGATCCTTACACTGGTACATCGAGTACCTTACTGAGCACACTCTCCTCCTACCTCCCAGTTTTAAATGTCTTCAGTAAGTTAAATTCATAACCCTTACCCCCCAAAACCACATCCCTAATCCTAACCCTAATCAGAACCTGAAATAACTCTAATTATAACCTTAACCCTAACCCCAGACCGAACACTAACCCTAATCATGAGTCTATAATTTGGACTCATCTTATAAATTTACACATCCGTGCTTGACTTTGAGTTGCCCCCCCAACACCACTCTGCCCACAGTATCTCTCTTCTGGTTGATTGCGTTTATGCTGGCCAAATATCTGAAGATGTTCATGGCTTTTCTTTTTTTTTTTTATCATTCCACACTCAGGCCTACCCTCCGATCATGGAGAATACACCCCTTCACTGTATCTGCAGTCTGGCATTTCCTTATACCTAGTCCATCCCACCTATGATGGTCAATATTGATGGCTAATTCAACAGGATCTAGAATCACATCTTTGGCAAACATGTGGATATGTCTTGGAGGGTGTTTCTAGACTGGATTAATT
The DNA here is from genome assembly GCF_900095145.1 of Mus pahari. Taxonomy (NCBI): domain Eukaryota; kingdom Metazoa; phylum Chordata; class Mammalia; order Rodentia; family Muridae; genus Mus; species Mus pahari. Next base: position 21,531,367 of record NC_034612.1, read on the forward strand.
GAGATGGAAGGACCAGCCAACATTCCAAGGACTATAATCACAGATTGAATAAAACAAGAGAATGTAAGCTAAGCAGTGACACTCGCCTCTCTGCTTCCTGACTGTGGATGAAATGTGACCTACTGCCTCACACTCCTCTTGCTATGCCTGCCTCACCATGGTGTACTGTATCCTCTGAAACTGTGAGCACAAATAAACCCTTCTCTATTTTTCTTTTTTCTTTTGTTTTGTTTCATAGGTTTATCAGTTTGTGACACAGTTTCTCTTAATAGCCCTGGCTGTCCTGAGCTCTGTAGAACTCAGAGATCTGCCTTCCTTTGTCTTCCAAATGCTGAGATCAAAGGTGTGTACCACCACCACCTAGCCATATTAACCTTTCTAATGTTGCTTTCATTGTCTACTTTTATCACAGCAGTGAGAAGAGTCACTAACAATGTTGTTAATTCTTCTGCTTCTAAACTTGTCCTTGTTTTTTACATTCAAAATAGAGCCAGAATTCTTGTCTTGAAATGCATAGCATAGCATTTATACACTATGGGTTAAATTCTCTACTGGTTCCCACTTAATGAGAACAGTAGTCAGTATCAACTTTTTATCTCTCTTAATTGGGATGTTTCAGCCACACTTCTCAGATACCCTTTCCCATTTCTCTTGTAAGCAACCTCAATAAATTTACTGGTTCACCAAGTTGGACTTTGATGCAATCATTTCTTTTGTGGGTTCCCTCTCTGGTATGAATAGACTTGTGTCTATGCTGTCTCCCCAGAACACAACAGTTCACCTGAAGGAGTTCCAGGAGATGACCTTCTTTTGGCTGTAGCAACTCGAATGAGTTCTTTACCCTCCTACCAAATCATACTCTAGAAGAATATTCACACTCCATCCTGTCTCTGAGCCAACAGATGCTGGTTATGATCCAGTAGGTGAGCTTTAAACTGGGTTCGGGGCTTTGTTTCATGTTGATGAATCTTTCAGCTATCTAAGCTCTAGTTAATCCTAGTAGCTTATCTCTTATCAAATAACAACAACTAAGAAGGCTGCGAATACAATCCGTAAAATCTACCTTTGAAAACAAAACCATTATGTGATGGTTTGCACTTGTAAAGTCTAGCTATGGTGAGACAGAGAGAGACACATGTAAACATGAACCTATGCTTATGAATTCACATATATACACACCACAAACACACACACACACACACACACACACACACACACACACACACACACACGAATGTACATACATGCAAACACTCTAAGAAATTAAAATGGAAAAAAAAATGTTCCAGAGAACACTCATTATTTTACTATATATTTTTTTGGAATTTAATTATAACCAGCTTATCTGATTATGTTTTTCCTCCATTGGAAAATGTTGCCTCACTACAATAAATGTGTAAGCAACTTGATAGCATGCATAGCAACAAGAGCAGATATTTATTGAGGTGATGTGTGCTGCTTTAATCTCTTCTGTGTGCTAATCTCGCTAACCATCCAGATAACCTGATATGATATGATATGATATGATATGATATGATATGATATGATATGATATGAAAGGGTATGATACGATATTGAAGGGTTTCTAGATGTGGAGTGTGGCAGGACAGCAAATGAAGGGCAGATGTCCAGATAAGCATATCAAAGCATCCCTTAGCATAAAGACTGGGATTCCCTCCCAACCAGAGCTAGTTGCAACAAAACAGAACCCCTTCAGAAGAGGCTGTACAGTCTCTTGCACAGGCAAAGACTAAGCAAGTGACCTGTTAAGGGTCAGAACTTATGAGGCCAGGGCATTTAAAAATCTCTTTATACAGCTTACTAGCCCCCTTCTACTCTTGGGAATACTGTCTCTCCTTGTTGTGATGAGTAAGTGGGTATGTATGTGTGTGTGTGTGATCATGTGTGTAAACAATTTCTGGGAGACTCTGACAGGCAGATGTGCCTAGAGGAAACTGCCAATCTTATTGAGCAACCTCTTAGCCATGTAGGGCCTTCCAGGGATGCATCTTTCTTGACTTACTACCCACACTTGGATGGGTTTTTCACTAATGTGTCTTCTGGTGACTTCTCTCTGCCCTGTAAGTAACCCTTTACCTGCACTCCTAAAAAAAAAAAAAAAATCCTAATAAAATAGTTGGTTCATCAAGTTGGATTTTGTTAGAATTGTTCTATTGGTCTATTGTTGGCGCCCTGGCCAGATTGAGTAGAGGTCTCCCCAGGAGAAGCCACACAATAGTTATCCATCAATGCTCCTTGCGGCACAGTGCCAGGGAACCCGATTCTCGACCTGCTCACCTATCGGATGCTTTTTCTGCTAAGGATGTCCTTTCCGTGTCACCCAGGCTAGCTACAGGGTTACTGCTCTAACAATGCGACATTTCCTCCTAATTAGAACATCATCATTATTTCAGAATACTTGAGATGAAAACATTCTGTTGCATTTCGAAACGTATTTGCATAATCATAAGAAGCTTCACCATTCCATTTGTCATGGCAAAGAAAGAGGAGCCGTTAGCGCCTTTAAATGCATTTCAACGGCAGTGGATTTGTGAATGGTTGTGAAAACATGGTTTTTAAAATGTATCACTTACCAGCATGTAAGAAATTTTTTTTTTTTTTTACTGATGTCAACTATTAAAAATTTGAGACCTGGAGGTGTGGCTCTGTGATAGAGTATCCTCTGCCTAGACTCCTCCAGAGAGTAACTAGGGTTTGACTTACAGGTAGAGCCCCTGCCTAGAATCCCACAGTCAGTAGTTGGGGGTGTGGCTCAGAAGGAGAAGGCAAAATGCCATGTTCAGTCCTCAGCACCCGCAACCAAAACACAATATGTTAAAAGATGCAATAGGAAAGTCAAAGTGAAATTCTAAAAATACCCAAATAATCGTTTGCACCATTATCTTCCACTGCTAAATTTGAACAAAAGGGAAAACAAGATAGCAGAAAGGAACAAATATTGGGGAGGGGAGTAAAATGGTAGCTGTATACCCCTGAAGCCCTGGGTTCTGTCTTTATCATCACCATCACTGTCATTATCATGAGCATCATCATTAGCAGCAACAACAACTACATAATCAGCCACCCTGAATTAGATGCTATTTGAGGGCTGGTGCTAGATTATTACAAGGCACAGTGTATCCTTACCAGTATGAATACAATGGAACAAATGTAGTATAATAACGTCAAATCTGTGAGGTAGGAATGATACACAGTTGTAATTTCAGCACTCAGAGGCTAAGACAGGTAGATCACCCTTGTGAGTTCAAGTTCAAGGCAAGACTAAGCTACATTAGGAATTTCAGGTCATCTTTGACTCGAGAGAAGACCCTGGTTAAAATAAACAAGCAAACAAAACACAACAAAAATAGAAAAATGTGGTGAGATACATCTATAATCTCAATACTCAGGAGACTGAGGCAAGGAAATCTGGAGTTTGAGGCCAACCTGGGCTATATGGTAAGACTTACAAAATACAAGAAAACCAAGAAAGAAGACCATCGCGTGGATACTTCATTCCTCCTTAGAATAGGAAACAAAATACCCATGAAAGGATATAGGTACAGAGACAAAATTTAGAGCTAGGATGAAAGGATGGACTATCCAGAGACTACCCCATC
>NC_034612.1:21535281-21560225 GCF_900095145.1 Mus pahari
CTAGTCAGCCATCATTGGGAAGAGAGGCCCCTTGGTCTTGCAAACTTTATATGACCCAGCACAGGGGAAGGCCAGGGCCAAGAAGTGGGAGTGGGTAGGTAGGGGAGCAGGGGCAGGGGGAAGGGTATAGGGAACTTTCGGGATAGCATTTGAAATGTAAAGAAAGAAAATAATAAAAAATGGGAAAAAAATAAAAGTATGACTAATACAAATAAATAAATAAATAAAACAAAAGAACAGTGACAACAAAAACAGACCAACAAATAAAACTATTGAAGCCAAGCTAAGTATTCATCAAAGTCTTATGGAATTGAACTAAATTGATAATAATACAATATCCAGAGAAATGTTTGAAAATGTAGCAACCTATTTATAAATAATCCATACACAAAAAACTACAAAAAAATAAAAATAAAACATAATCTGAGCTGAGTCACAATGGAACTTCAACATAATAAAAAATATCAGCCAAAATAGAGTTTAATGAGTTTTGTTATTAGTATATTATGTATTCACAGGAACAGGGGCAGAGTTTGTGTACATGAGTGCAGGTGCGGGTAACAGCCAGAAGCAGGTGTTTGGTCCCCTGGACCTTGAGTTTCATATGGTGGTGTGTTGCTTGAGACCCAGACCAAGATCCTTGGGGGCTAGAGTAAGAACGTACAGAGTCAACAACACCGACTCCGGGAGTCAGGCAAGTGGCAAAAGCTGACTTGTGTATTGCATGAACTGAGCAAACATTTATAGCCCCCTCCCAGCGTCTCACTGGCTCTCAATTAACCAGATGTGGTTCTGTCTCCTTCTCATTGGCTCTCATGGAAATGAATACTTTTTAGTCTTCATTAAGTTAATGGATATGGGAAGACCCAGTCCACTATGGGCAGCACCATTCTCTAGGCAGAGTGTTCTGAGCTATATAAGGGTGGAGAAATACAGCTGAGTATAAGCAAGCAATAACATAAGAGTGTATGCATTCATATTTCAGTTTTTGGCTGCGCATGTGATATAACTATTTGCAATTCCTGCCATGATGAACTATAAGAGAAACCCCTCTTGCCCTAATTTGAGTTTTTGTTTGTTTGTTTTTGTTTTGTTTTGTTTTTGGTCAAGGCATTTTATTAAAGCAGCAGAAATAAAACTTGAACACCTTCAATTTTTAAGTAATCTGTGTTTTGTATTCCTACTTGAATTTTCAAAATTCACAGATATTCTGCCACTCTATCTCCATGCACAGTCAGAAGTGGCATGAACTTGTACACATAACATCTAAGCAGTTCTGTAAAATGCTTTTCACACTTAAACAAAACATCTCACACACACACACACACACACACACACACACACACACACACACATGCTATACTTTGGTGACTATGACACTGTTTTCCCAATATCATGATTTTCCTTATCCCAAAACCTGATAGCATTCTAACATGCCTAACAACCCGCCAATTTTCACACTGTTCAGTGGAGATTCTACACATCATAACATGAACATTCACTCTGGTGCATCCATTTGGAAGAACTGAAAAGTTGGTATACAAAATAAAATATTATATAAACCAAAGGAGGTGTATACTTTAGCACCTTTGAAGTAATTTCAATAAGGAGAACCTTTAGGGTGTTCCTGGATGGTGGTGTTCCAATGACTCAACTGTACTCCACTATCCAGCATCTGATCCAGGGATAAACTAGTTAACTCTATCTTACAAGTGATGGGTTAAACAAGTGGGTTAACACAGTCAACTGTCAGCTAACTCACTGAGAAATCATGGTAGAAAGTTTTGCTAGAAAAATGTAGAGTTCTATTCAGTGCCTCTAGATGCCTCATAAATTTATTGTCCAGTCAATATTGGGGAAGTTATAATCATATGTTTACAAGCCAAAATGAGGCATGGGAAATAGGTGTATTATGAAAGTTGGCAACTGAGAAGAGCTAGACAAGTTATGTTGGGTGTCCAGACACTAGTAAATGGAGCAGAGAAACCAAGGGCAGAGGTCTTTAACCAGAATAACAAAGTAGAACAATACAGTATCTCCCAGGGACTGTCACACAGCTAATGATATTAGGAATTCCTTGGCAATGAGACTTCCAGCTAGAATTTTGAGGACTACTGACCTCATGCAAACATGCATGGATACACACAAAACAATGTAAAATGTACATAAATAAAATATAGAATGACAAAAGTCTATAAAATAAGAGTTAAACGGGAAGCTATCCCATGAGCATGTATAACTCTTTTTTAATTGCAAGATCTACTATCTAGTTTTTCCCACACCTTGGTTTTATAGCACTCAGATAAAATAGAGACATAAATTTATTTCATGCTCTGTGCAGGCTACTGAAAGTAATGGCCAAATGGAAGTACTTTCTGTCCCCCCCCCCCCAGTGGGCTAATGCTATCTAATAGAAGCAAACAGCTCAGACCTCATTTTCCCTCTGAAGTCATGTGATTTTCCTTCACCTAACTGTAGCACTGCCTGTTGAATTGCAACTTCTGTTTACAAAAGATCTATCTTCCCACATAATGATGTAAATACAAGAAACCATGCCGTCTCCTCTCGATCCATACACTCCATTTTTCTTCTCAGAGGCACAACATAAAATTGCCATCTCAATGACAGAGTCGATAATTATTTAATTCATGCAGAGCATCCTGCCCTCATTGAAAAGCCACCGGCAAGCAGTTCTTGGCCACTCCAAACAACAGGAGCCTCCTGGGTCCAGTGACACAGCCAATTGATTTCACTGTAGATACAGAACTCATGGAGGTGACGGGTAAGTAAGGAAGGGTGGAATTTAACAGCTGCCTCTTGTATAGTGTGTTTGTAAACAGAGATGTGAGAGAGATCAATTTAAAAAAAAAAGCAAACTCAAGAAGAAGGAAGGGGGACTGGAGCAATGGCTCCAGTCAGAGTGGGAGCTGCTCTTGCCAACATCTGGAATTGGTGCCAACATCTGGAATTGGAATCCCAGCACCCATATCAGGCAGCTCACACCCACCTGTAATTCTAACCCCAGGGGATCTAACCTCTAACACCCTCTTCTGTCCTCCATGGGTGTTTGCATTTACAAGCGATCACATTGCATGTGTGCATTCACGTGCACACATGCATTTAAAAGGCTCTGGGGGAGCGGGAATAAAAGAAACAAGGGAGTGACGAATGCTGTCAAGAACAAGAAGAGAATTGAATGATTTCTAAAGAAGTTACTTACTCTTAATCCTAGAAAGACCAGAAACTCTGTTTGGTAGATGGCCATCTATTTGATGGACAGAAATAAGAATGTATATTACTTAATAAATTACTTAAATTTACCATGCTGATTAGATAAAATTTTTCAAAAGGCGATTTCCATAGTTCTTAGATAATGCATCAGAGAACTCAATTTTCTCTTGTCTGGACCTTAGGTCCAGGAAGATTCAAGAGTTCCATTCTTCCTGTTCATCCTTAACTTACATCTATTTTTCACATTTATTTGTTTATTTATTTGTGTGTGGCAGGCCATGCATTAAAGGACAAAATGTGGGAGTTGATTCTCCTAACATGTGGGTTTCTAGGATCAAATTGTAGTCATTTGGCTTGGTGGCAGGGACATTTACCCATTTCTGTGATTTATATAAGAGATGCACCCCAACCCCACTTTCCTCCAGGCAGCAATGGATCTGGGCAACCACAGACTGACATCTACAAAACCATGAGGTAAAAAGCATCCCTTTTCCCCCTTAAATAGCAACAATTGCATGCACAGTTTTGGCCATGATTTTCTATCACAGCAATAGGAACCTTAACTGAGACACACACACTTAGACCAGCTAAGTTAGCCTGCTTTTAAGTGGGGGGAGCCAGGAAAACAGCTAACAGATTATAGACATGCCTCTATGACTACTAGATAGGCTAATAGGGATTTTAACATGCCCAATTCTGCATGTCCTTGACCAGGGCTATGCCTCAGGTATGATAAAGACACTCACAGGGCTAATCAATGTAGATATAAATTTAATAAAAACAGACAACCCTTTGCCTCTCTGCCTGTAGTATCAGGAACCAACCACAGTGGTGCTCCCTTGGTCCTGTCAACAATGCAGAATACATATCCAGTGAGCAATTGAGTTTCATTTCTCTTGGTGACAACTTCAGGAGGTGTTGGATTATGGTCATGGCAGCTAGAAATGTGCTTCTTACAATGGCAATGGTCATGCCTACAGCAGTCTGGAACTTTATTCCCAGTCATTGTGGTATTAATTGTGTGGGAACGTAGTCTAAATTTAAAGGGAGTTGCTTGATGAAGATCATATGGAGAAATTAAGGCACTAGTGTCTTCTAGAGGAATATTTTCAATTAACAAGGGACACTTTATCATTCTATTACAACCCTTTGTCCCCATGAACCAAAGACAGGTTTATAAACAGGTTATGGGGTGGGTATTGGAGGTACACAGAAATATCATATTATGTATGACATGTAGACATGTGATGGGCACATGTCGAGGGAATAATCCCATTTGAATCTTTGCATAATATCAAAAGCCTTTTGCTAAGAACTTTTCTGATATTATTGCTAGTGCTATTGATGTTGCTAGGATTTCTTTTAACTTTTGGCCATGAAGATGGTCTATTCAATCACCCTTCGATTGGTCTTGCATCCCCAGGTGGTGTAAGAAAACATTCTGAGACACTAAGATGGACAGATAGTTAAGGGCATATGAGGATCCATATAACCATTTGTGGCAGACATATTCACACAGAGATGAGATTTGTTCTCTCAAATGGAAGTTACTCCTAATAGAATTAAGGTACATTTGTTCCTGAGATTAGGGGAAATAATGGTGGCTTAAAGTCACAACTTTGAGATTTTTGCTAGGAAAGGTGGATTGGGTTTAGGATACCTAAACTTATAGGTGTGGTTACTGATAATGAACCTACCCAAATGCATGCTATTCTTATCACGTGGCTGACTCATTCCCATGTTTGGACTGCTCAATAGATAACACAAGAGGAAAATGGGACAGCTTAAATTCCTGTTACAATTATTGGATAAGGGACTTATGAACACACCCATTAGCCTTGAGATGCTCCTATTTTAGTCATATCAACGTCATCAGGAAAATGGCAATGGCTTCCAGTCATACCTGCTGCAAATAAAGCAATGCAGGTTTGCCGTCACCCACAGCCACTCACTCCTACAGCTTGGCCTCTTATTGTTGTAGATTCTAAATATTCCTTTTTTGCTATTCCTTTAAGCTACAAGGATAAAAACAGCCTTTTTGTCCTTAAAAATAAGGAACCATTTGTGAGCTTTTCCACTGCAAGTTCCTTCCTCTAGGTATGATGAATAGCATCACCATGTGGCAGCAGTTTCTTATTCATCCACCCATCAATCCCCATATGACAAAATTATCCACAGGTTTGTATAACTCACTATATGAATAATATTCTTTTCACCTACAAGACAAAAACTCTTTAAAGTCATTATTTGATCTCCTGAGACAACTGGCTTTAATTCTACTCCAAAAGAAGGTCAGCAAAGTCAACCCTTTCGATTTTTAAGCTTTATTGTGGTTTCTTGTACCAACTGCCATCAAAAGGTACAATTACAGGCACACTCCCTTAAAACACTTAATGATTTTCAAATTCTATTAAGAGATATTAATTAGATTAAACTATCTTTGTTATATCTACAACAGACCTACAACCTCTTTTTGAGATCCTTAAATGTGGCACTGACCTCGCACTCAAAAAGGAGGCACATAAAGTCTTATCTCTGAATAAAATGGCGACACAGAATATTTAGACTATAAAAATTGACTACCACTTACCTGTGTGTTTATTTGTTTTAGATACGCCTTTGCTTCCACCAGGCATTATGGCTCAATGGACTCTGCCCCTTGACATCATAAATGGATACATTTGCCATCTCAACCCACAAAGGTCTATTATTCCTCTATTAACCTAATTTCATTTCTCATAAAAAAAAGTAACACAAAAGGTCAATTCAATTACTAGGGTGAGACCCAGATCTTATTTTTGTCTCTTTTGATATCTCACAAGTTGCCTCTTTATGCTTTTGATCTATCATAAAAGACACCATTACACTCTACTGCAGGACAAACCTTACAATGTAAACCTAGCGATAAAATTCCACAGTTCGTACAACACACCTCCTTTGCTATTCCTACCATCTCCTCCTCCTCCCCTCTGCCTGATATCCTCACACTTTTTCTGACCATCCCTCCATAGGTAACATGGCTTATTGATCCCAAGATAAACACCAATGGCATCAAACTAATTACTCCTCCACACAGCTGAGTAAATTCTTGGCCATATCTATAACTCTTAAAATCATAACGGATACTGAGCCTAGACATACATCTAAAACTTCCCAAACATGATTTTCATTTCAGAGTATTACACAGAAAACTGCCATGCTTTACAATCCAATAGAACAAGTGATTGTTAAAAGGACCAATAGACTGTTGGAATTATGACTTCTAAACCTGAAGGAGCAACGCCTGCCCTCACATCCCAAGCATGGATAAACTTCATGTTCTATAGGTGATGGTGGCTGTTCTATGAAAAGACGCTGTACAAGATCTGCCTCTTGTTTTGGCCCTTACCTCACAGATTTTCAAAAGATCCACAGGATAACATGGGAAGGGGGACTCTGAGACCTTCTTATTCAAGACAGGGAGGCATGCATGCATAAGTCATGAAAATAGCCGTGTTTGGGCTCCAGGAAGGAAGTGTCCAACCCTCGTCCAAGAGAGTCAATCTTCAGTTGAATGCCATAGGTCAATCAATGATTAATTGACCCACCAGAAATGTAGATGGTGCCATCCCTGACGTCCCTGAAGATGTCTCATAAGGCAAGGCGTGAGTTAATAGACTTTGACTAACACCTTTTCCCTGAAAATATTTTTATTATAATGTTCTCTGTCATCAACACTTTAGTACGTTCTCCATATGGGCAGACTTGTTGGGTACATGTTTCCCAACCCCTTACAGCTACATCATATCACTTTGTTTGATGTTTCTCAATTGTATTTTTAAATAATACTCCCTATTTTCCTTAACGCTTACCTCTCACAGGGTCTATGGCTATGTTCTTTTACAACTATATCAGTTTATCTTTTCAATATCTGCTATCCATTGCTTCAAAGAGCTTCTTTGGTTATCACCCAGAACTATAGATTTGACTGGCCTGCTTGCCCAAGAAACACTATCACGAGGCTATGCTAAACTTTGCACCTGCTGTGGATATGGACCCAGGGTCCTCAGCAATGTTCTTTATACTCTGTGGTGGTTTCAATAAGAATGGTCATCATAGGCTCATGTGTTTAAAAGCATGAGGTCCCCAGTTGGTGAGCTTGATTAAGAACAATTAGGAGGTGTGGCCTTGTTGGAGGAGATGTGTCACTGGGGCCTGGATTGATATTTCAAAAGACTCATACCATTCCCAGTGTGCTCGCTGCCTCCTGCTTGTGGATCAGGATGCGAGCTCTCAGCTGTTCCTGTTATCATTCCCTTGTTCAACCATCATTGACTCAAATCTTCTAAAACCATGAGCCTAATGAAATGATTCCTTGTATAAGTTCCCCTGGTCATGATGTCTCACCACAGCAACAGAAAAGAAATGACAACATTCTTCAGATAGAATTTTTGTGCTAATTATAAGCACTAGGACACCACATATAAACTTTTAAGATAGTCTGTGATAGCACACATCCTCATAATACAAGCATAGCTAAAAGAGAAGTAAAGGGATGGGAACTATGCGAGAAATTTAGGTTTTGGGAGAAGACTAGATATCATAAAATTTAATTACTCTTATTGCATGGAGACCCATTACAATACTCTATGAAATGGGGGCTATATGTGGTTTAGACATCCTCCCTCCTCTTAGGATGGGATTTGGACTTATGCAGGCTCTAGCTAGAAGCTGAGTGTGGGAAAGTGGCTAGTCATATTATAGAAGGGAAATTATCCCTGGGATACAACCCAGAATGTTGCCTATCTAAACATAACCCCAAATAATCACTTGTGTGTATTGACATGTTTACCTGATCTCTATGTTATTTTACCAGGAAATATTCAAAGAATGTAAAAAGAGTCTTGATGTTTATCTCATATTACCTAACTTAACTGATATTTACAACAATACATTAACTATACTCAGTGAGAAATAGGTCTCTGTGATTCTTAAAATACCAGGATCTGCCTAGGTTCTAGTCCATTTAAAAGAGTTTTGGCACAAGACTCCAATTATAGCTTTTGCACAGGAAATGATTAATCACCTATAGAGATACAGCCAAAGGTTTATATGATATATAATTGCTGGAAGTGTAATCTTAGCTGGTATTGCTATTACAGGTGAAAAACAGCTTCTTTTTTTTTTTTTGTACAAGAATTTTAAAAGAACTTTCCTGAAACATGACAAACCCCAAATTCCCATCAATCAAGAGATTCTCAGTGAGCTCCAACTGCTAAATGACTCTATTATTTGATTTGCATAATAAGTACAGGACATGCATTGGTCACAAGATCCAAGATTCCACTTTAATGTAATTCAATATTGTGTTGCCCAAGTTCCATATAGTGAATCAGAACACGAATGGTCTAAGATTAAAACTCATCATTTAAAATTGAATCTGGTTCACAATACATGTACTAAAGTTACAGTCCCTGGTCTTGGCTTTGGCAACAACTAAGGCCTCTGTGTTGGAAAAGGAACAACTATGGGAAAGATTGCCTGAAGGAATAATGTCCCTCAGTATCTTTAAATATCTTAGAACTTTGGTTTTGACCTGCTTGGTTTAATGATTCTGGTATTGTTTATGTGCTTCCTCCTTTGTAGATTCTGTCAAGCAAGTTTGAAGCCATGAACTAGACAGGAAGAACTAGTTCCAAAATTAGTCATGTTAACTTTCTTACAGAAACAAAAGTGGAGGAAATGTTGCCAAGGCAGACCCTTCTGAGAAAGAAATGCATTCTTCATCTAAGAGCTTGCTGACCCTAGGCACACGAAGAACAAAGGGCAATGATCCGCACAACAGGCTTTCCAGCTCAAGGATACAGGAAGATACTATTTCATAAGATGTATGAGCCCGTTATGTTCCCATATACTTTTCTATTCATATATTCTTCTCTCTTTCTCTCCCTGGTGATCTATTAAGCCAAACGTTCTATTCCTTGTAAACATGCTTTAATGACTGTATAGTTAGTATCTTTACATGCAATTGCTTCTAATAAAAATTCAACCCTGGAGACACTGAACTCTTAGAGGGTTTTTTTTTTTTTTTTTTTTTTTTTTTGCATGCTTTTTGGGATCCCCAGTCTCCCTCCATGAAAATTCAAACTTCAAACTTAGAGTTTTATATCATGGGCTGAGATACACTACGTGAGATAAATTAAGCTGTTACGTAGGAAGATCCAGACCACTGGGGGCGGCATCATTCCTTAGGTCCTGACCTCTTTTGGGTAAAAGAATTCAGCTGAGCTCAAGCAAGCAAGAGAGTGTGCATGCATTCATTTTTCCCCATTCTTGACTGTGGATGTGATGTGACTCCTTGTTTTTAAGTTTCCACCACCTTGAGTTCCCTGCTATCACAGATTGTAGTCTGAAACTACACGCTAAAAGAAACCCTTTCTCCCTTAAGTTATCTTTTTCTCAAGATACTTTAGCACAGCAACAGAAATAAAACTAAAAAAAAAAACCATCAATTATTTTATATAGAACATTTTCTAATTAATAAGAACAGTCTTGACAGCACTTAACATGTCTGTATAATTTGAAAATATTTTTAGAACATATTCACGATCCCACTGTAAACACCTAAAATTCTTTTAAGTCAGGGAGAAGGCAGTTGTAATTATGCCCATGAAGTTCATGAATGAGTTCAACTGGAACCATGCAGGGAGTTAGAGAGAAACACGGAATTGGGAACAGGTCTTCCATTTGATGTTGTAGTATTTGTAAAGCTAACACACCTTAAGGAAAGTAGATATTTAATGAAAATATAATATTAAATATAAAACCTCCACAGACCCTCTTAGAAGCAGAGAAGGACGCACTAGTGTTGTTCATCCTATCTATTGCCTTTTACATGGCTATGGCTTAAATCAGTGGCTCTCAACCTTCCTAGTGCTACGACCCCTTTAATACAGTTCCTCCTGGCGTGCTGACTCCAGCCATAAAAATTATTTTGCTGCTAGAACTTTGTAAGTTTGCTACTGTTATGAATCATAAATGCTAATATTTGATTTGTATGTCTGATTTCTGATACGTGACCCCTGTGAGGAGGGGTTTGTCTGACTCCTGTGAAAGAGTTGTCCGGCCCTTGAGGGGGTCAAAACCCACAGGTTGAGGACCCATATGTAAATGCACCTGTCCCCCATTTGCTCATGTATTGGAACAATTGGATCCCTAGCTAGTGATGGTGTTTTTAGAGGTTGTGAAGGCTCTGGGATGTGGTCCTTGTTGGCAGAAGCAAGCTACTAGAGATGAACCTTTAATATGGTATTACCTTCCAACCTACCCGTCTCAGCTCTCTGCTTCCTCATTGTCTGCCTCAGGGTGACTAGCTATTTCATACTCCCATTAACTTACACCGAACTTCCTGTCACTGTGCCTTTCCCATCCTGGTGAGCTGAAATTCCCTGAAAATTTGAGCCAAAAATGAATGATTTCTCCTTTAACTTGCTGCTGTTATATATGTCTTTGCAGCAATGAGAAAAGTGACTCCTTTGCACCTTCAAAATCACAGTTTACTCATATATTAAACAAGACAAGGTGTTTAGCTCTTTGTTAAACATGAGACCATCAAGATGGCAGGTAGATAAAGGTGCTTGCTACCAATCTGAAGACCTGGGTTCAGTCCCTGGGACCCACATGATGAAAGGAGAGAGATGACACCTAAAAGTTGTCACTGACCCCCACACATGCACAGTGGCAAGCAGGTAGTACCACCACCCTCTATATAGTTACCTAAATAAATATGATATAATAATAATAATAATAATAATAATAATAATAATAATAATGTGTTATCTAAAAGAGGTATTTCTTCTAACAAATTAAAAAAAATAAAGAATTGAAAACCACCTAATTTTCAGTGACTTCTTAGTGACTACGACTAGATCAGATGGGCGAAATGGTTCCCAGTGAAACTGTCCCTCCAGGTCATTAAACAGATAAACATGTACGCTACAAAAAGTCAACAAGACTTGAAAAAGTGGAGTCGATATCTAGAGTTACTATATTACACTATGCTATGCCAAATGTCCGTCTTTCAAAAACATTATGAGATATGCAAAGGAAGAAGAAAATATAACCCATAAGCCTTAGGAGGGGCACGTATATGGCTACCCTAGTCCCATCTGTCCCAACGCTTCCTTTCTGTTCCTCATGCAAAACACAAAGAGGCCTTTGACTGTTCTCTGATCTGCAATCTGAAGGTTTGGTTCAGTCAGTATAAGCTAAAGTTAAAGACTTGGAGATTATCAGACTCAGATAAAGGTAATGGACTGTTACCCCAAACATTAAACAAAGCCCGTTCTGAAGGCTGAAGTGATGACTTAGTGGTTAAGAGTGATGGCTACCCTTGCACAGGACTCGAGTGTGTCTTCCAGAGTCCATATCAACCAGGTCACAACCATCGGTAACTCAGGCTTCAGATAATCCAATATTCTCTTCCGCCTCCTGTAGGTATCCACTAAATAAGCATGTATCCCACCCCCAAAACTCCCTCTACACAGATACATGTAATTAATTAAAAGTTTAAAATAACACCCCCATATACATGTAATTAAAGATTTTTAAAATAAATCATGGTTTAAAATCTCTTAACCATGGTCCTGGAATTCATGAGATAGTCCATTGGCAAAGGTAATTGCTGTCAGGCCAGGTAACCTGAGTGTGATCCTCAGAACCCACATAACAGAAGGAAAGAACGGGCTTGTACAAGTAGTCCACTGGCCTCTCTGTGAGTGGTCTGGTGCATGCATATAAGTTAATTTAACAAAATTTTAGAAATCTAGCATCACCCCTAAGCCTTCATATTAAATCTTTACCCTGATTGCACTGTAAACATACCTAGGAATAACAATCCTTCTGACTCACTGGCTGTCCTGGAGATAATATGTCATACATTACCCATAAGATCTGCTAATAAGCACCTAGGAGTGATAACCCTGGGGCTTGGTGTTTTTTTTCTTTGGAATACAAGCCAGTTCCCGCTCAGGGTTGTTTTGGACACCCCCCTGTGGGTATCTCCAGGGTTAGGGATAACTCCAGCAGAAGATTTGACAGGCTAAAGCAAGAACTGGAAAGGTTCCAGATGTTAACGTTGTAGACAAAGATTTCAAAACAGCCGTTTCAGATACATTCAGGGAACCAGAGGAGCATTGACGGTGGGGGTATATAATAAACTTATAATCTCAATGCTGAAGAGGCTAAGACAGAAGGATCATGAACTGAAAGTCAGCCTGAGCTATATAATGAGGTCCAAGTCACCTTGAGTTACATAGTCTCAAAACCAAGACATGAATTGGAGAAAAATATGTTGGAAGAAGTAGAGGTATATTTAATAATAGTGTTCCATCTGAGGGAGTCTATGAGTGAAGAAGAACTAATGAGGCCATAGAGATGGCTCAGCAGTTAAGAACACTTGCTGCTCTTGCAGAGGGCCTGAGTTCAAGTCCTAGCACCCACACTGGTTGACTCACAGCTGGTCTGGCCATGGCATTCACAGTCCAGAGCACAGAGAAATGAATGCGCCCATGTTGCCTTCATGCTTGCTCTGCTGGATTTTCTCTCTTATATAGGTCAGGGCCCAGCCTAGAAGATGGTGGCTCCCACTTCCAAGGTGGGTTCTCCTACCTCAATTAAAAATCAAGCACGCCCATGGCTCAACTTGACAATGAAAGTGCCTGAATTGAGGCTTTCTTCTGGGATGATTTTAGATGGTGGCAAACTGGCAATCAAAAGCTAACCATAACATCTCCTGTATACTAGAATTCTGGGATTTGCAGATTAATGTGGAAGTAGGATTAAGAAATAATGAGTAGTTTAGAAGATCGCGGTTCTTTCAGAAACTCCAGACACACTAGGTCAGATTAGACTGGTCCTGAGAGTTTCTTCAACATGGTCAGAAATAGTATAGGGCATAGTTCTACTGACAGATTTCTATTGAGATAGTTTTGAACATAGTATGTTTTTATCTAAAAGTAAAAGTTCATTTTCCCATAATATTGTCACAAACCATCATGGACTTTCAGAAAGATTAACAAGGACATTGACAATGAGCAGATTATTTATATAAAGTGACAAAGACAAACATTAAGTCCCACAGTGAATCTCTGTTGTTGATGAAAGAACCTGGAATTAAATAAAGACTTGGAACTGTAAAAGTTGATCATTGAATGAGGAACGCAGAAATACTAGAGTAGGTGAAAAACTTCATCTCAAGAAGGGTTGGGGAAACAAGCTCTGGCCGCAAAGGCATTATATGAGTTTCTTTTCATTTCACTGTGACAAAAATCTGACAAAATCAATCTAAAGAGGGAATGTTGCATTTTGGCTCACAGTCCCTCATGGCGGGGAAGGCATGGTGGCAGGAGTGTTTGGCAGCTGGTTATGTTGAATTTATATTCAGTAAGCAAAGATAGATGAATGTTGATGATCAGCTCACTTTTGATATTGTTTAATTCAGTCTCAGACCTCAGCACATGAAATAGTTATCACTTTCATTCGGAATGAGTAGTCCCACCTTATTTAGACCTCACAAACATAGCCAGATGTGTGTCTTCTAAGTGATTCTAAATCTAGCCAAGTTGACAGTTACAATGCCTACTGCCTAATTGTCAATTTGATGATACCTGGAGTCACCTGGGAATGGGTCTAAATCGAGTACTGTCTAGATCAGGCTAGCCTGTGAGCATGTCTGTGAGGGGTTGTTTTGATTGCCTTAACTGAGATGGGAAGACCTGCCCCATGTGGGCGGCACTATTCCTTAGGCAGGGTGTCCTGAGCTGTTTAAGAGTAAAGAAAACAGCAGCATACTAGCATGTTTTTGTTTTCTGCTGCTGATGGTTTGAAGTTTCTGCCTTGACCTTCTGAAAACTATCAACTGTAACCCGGAATTAAGCTATTCCAATTACCTTTCTACCATAAGTTCTTCTGTGTGTGTGGGGGGGGGGGGCAGTATTTTTATCATAGTAACAGGAACAAACCAAGACAACATGATTCATCATCATACTGATCTACAGATAAAGGCTCACCAAGGGCCTTATGGGACAACTGAAATATTTTGGGATCCCAGAGGCAATATGGCTCTTCACAGTGAAAATATGTTAATCACTGCTGACCCATTATATAACATTTTTGGGTCTTTGACCCACTGAAGTGTAATCCATCACCTTCTAGAAAAGTTTCCACTCATATCTGATTCACAACCAAAATCATCTAAGATATTCCACATGGTTTGTAATTAGAATCATCCTTCATTGATAATAAATAATGTCTTCCAGTGTGACACATCCATGATGGGCTATCTACTCTTCATGTTCCAGATAGTTCTTCCCCCTAGGGAAATAAATATTGTAATCCCAAATTTAGCATGCTCGTGATATTTCTTGCTATTCCAATTGCCTGGTGTCCAAAAAAACAAAACAAAACAAAAAAAAACCACTGAATTTTCATCACTGGGAATAAAAAAGTACCAGCCTCACTGATCTATTAGGGAAAGGATAGGTCGCCCCAAATCAAACAGCCATATATTGCTGCTGTTGCTCACAGAACGAATTGCTACTCTTGAGAATACTCCTTTCCTAAATGGCTATAAAGGCCCCACGCTCCAGAAAAGTCAGAAGAAAAATTACCTCCCAGCTTGTGCATTTATTTTTATGGCTGTCGCTGATCATTCCCTCCTACTCCTGCCTACAACATACCCCAGAGCCTGTCAATTCCCAGACCTAATCCTACACCAGTTTTCCAAATCCCCACCGAGTCAGCTTACTGAAATGAGATGATCTGACCGGCTTCTTTGCTTCTTTTCCAAGTCAAGTGTTATAAAGTGAACTGAGTCTCTCTGTCTTTATAAGTGCATTGTGAACTTTATAGTTTAATATTAAACTTGCATCATAAAAAATGGCTCATAAATGGCTAATAAAAATCCAGTTTACAGCTTATAAAGTGCATCAGTACTTTGCACGGGTTTGCTTAAGAAGATTTATGTGCAGGCTCTTTTGTCTTCAAGACTGTTTTCCCAAAATCATTAAAAAAAAAAAAAAAAAAACTGTTGAGAAAGGAGGCCTGGTTGAACTCTGTGTGGTACCAATTTTGAGGTCTACTGGAAATCCAGGCATGAGATACCACTATTCACTAATGTAACAGGAAATGCCTGGGTTCCAGAGCTAGAATGCCCATGATGCACGGCAATGAAGGCGCCTTCAGAGGCTCAGATACATTAGCAGAGACCTTCAGACCAACTAAGTTCAGGATAGTTGTTCGAACGAAATCATTGGAGTCCTGGGATATATAGCTTAGTTGGCCTCATGCTTCACTTATGTCCTAGATTTCTCTCTGTTGCTGAGATAAACGCCCTGACCAACAGCATATTGAAAGAGAAGGAACGTTTCTTTCATCTTAAAGGTGACAACACTCCATCATCCAGGGAAGTTAGGGCAGGAACTTGAAGCACAAACCATGCATAGGTGCTGTTTACTGACTTGCTCAGTTACCTTTCCTATACATCTCACATTCACCTGCCTAGGGATGGTACCGCACACATTTTGACTGGATCCTATATTAAATAGAAATAAGAAAGTGCCTTACAGACATGGCTCCAGTCCAAACTGATCTGGGCAAGTCTTCAGTTGACTCTCCTTCTTCCCAGGTGACTCTAGGTTCATGTTACATTAACAGCTGAAGGTAACCATGGCACTTTGCCAGAATGCGGGTCTGAATTCAACACCTAGCACACACATAAAAGCCAAACCTGGTGGTATGTGCCTATAATTCCACTGATAAGGAGGTGAAGACAGGAGAATACCTTGGGGTCACTGGTCAGCCTGCCTAGCCAAATATGTGAGCTAAGGCCCAAGGAAAGACCTTTTCTCCCAAACAAGGTGGGCAGCTGAGGTTCTCCTCGAACATCTCTCCCACCCTCAAAGAAATCACATGTTAGCCCCAGTTGGTGGGCACGAAGAGCCTTCCAAAACCTGGAGAAGTGTCAAGATGCCAAGCCTTAAGCCGCAGATTCATCAGGCTCCCTTGAAAGCACAAGGCGTCTCCTCTAATGAGTTCCAGGAGATGACTTGATTCATCCCTCCTTCCTCTCACTGTCTCCTCTGCCTAATGCATCCATGATCTATGCGGCTGCAGTGTGCTCACACCCCCCCCCATCTTATTTCATATTTTATTGCCCATTGCGCTGCTTTACCCAGGTTTATATACTTCATTATGGTCTCTCCTGTCACCTCCATTATTTCATGTTTGATTTTTTTTTTCTTTTAAGCTCACTGGATGGCAGCTACCTTGCCTTGCCCTCTCCCCACTGCCCCCAACCCCGCCTCCTCCATCCATCTGCACAGTCTTCTGAGGTAAATTGAGTGCAACACTTGACATGTCGCCAAGGAGGCATCATGACCTGGATTCGGACTCTGAAAAGTGCAGCCCCTGCCTGTTTTTGAGAACGTAGAGTGCTATGTGGGAGTTTAGGTACCTATGACACCTTGAGGCATTTAGTTAGTCTGTATGTGGGGTGATGGATATGTTTACATGTGTACACATGTTGTTCGGATGCACAAGTGTGTAGATGCCAGGAGTCAACACTGGATATCAGCCTCTATTACTCTCCCTCCAACCCATTTTGAAGCTTTTATTTTTTTATGTCTATTACTGTATGAGATATATGTACATATGTGCGGGGGAAACAGAGTAAACCATTGAAGTCTCTGTAGCCGGAGATAAAGGAGGTTTTAAACCACCCTATGTGGGTGCTGGGATCTGAATTAAAGTCTTCCACAAGAGCAGGAAATGTTCTTAACCACTGAATCATCCCTCCAGTGTTTCCACCTTATTTTTTGAGATAAGATCAATCACTGAACCTATAGCTCACCGCTGAACCTATAGCTCACCACTGAACCTATAGCTCACCAGTTCATCTAAGCTGGCTGACCAGAGATCACCCTCCTCACCCCACCTGTCAACCCTGTTGGCATGAGCCATCCCTGCCTGGCTCTTCTCACATGGGTGGTAGGGATGGAACTTGGGTCCTCATCCCTGTGTGATAAGCATGTTATTGACTGAACTGTCTCTCCAGCTTCTTGGTTAGCTTTTAAGTGGGTCACACGGAAACAGAACAGATAGATGGAACTGATCTCCAAAGAGCTTATATAAAAAAAAATGAATTTAAAAACCCAGTATCCCACTTCCCACCTAAGATTACCACAGGGGCTGGATGAGATTACACTGTTCAGAATGCTTTGAGTACTATAATGTCCTCACAAACCATACAAGATTGTATTAGTCATGACAGGATGACTTTATCAACTTCCTTGACAACATATTATCATTTATATCTTAGAATAAATCAAGAATTATGATTCCCCCTCCTGCACTTTTCTTTTTCAGGGAACATCCTCGTGTTTTATTGAGAAAGGCATTTCATCATCCCTATCAACAGAAGCGCATCTAAAGCTAAGAACTGGAGGGAGACGATCAAGGTTTACAGAGTCCAGATTCTGCCTTGGCTCGGCTTTGTCAGACCAGTGGAGAAGCTATGACACAAGAAATAACACACAAGTGGGAGGGGAGAATTGCACGGGACTCTGCTAGCAAAGGACAAGCCTAAATCTGCATACATATTTATGAAGAAAGACTTCCTCATAATCCCAGGGTAGCATCAAACGAGTTTTAATCTTTAGGAATTGGAAAATAGGAGAGATCTATCTCTGGGGCTCATACAAACTAGACGGGGTGGACTACTGATGAACAATGTCCATATGCCTTCATTGGGAGAGTCCAGGCAAGTGTTCTACCATTGAACCCACCACCCATAATCCTCATTGGAGGATTCTGGGCTCTAGGGCTGAGCAATGCCCCACCCACCCACCCTATTCTGGGGTATTCTAAGCAAGTATTTTACCACTGAGCCATGCCTCCAGGCTCCCACCGTTGAGTTCTAGGCAATAGTTCTGCAATTGAGATGCCCCACTCACTGGAGATTCTAGACAAGGATTCTCGTGCTGAGCCTCACCCAAGCCCCTCGGGGGAGGGGTCCTAAGCAACAGTCTTACCACAGAGCTCCAATCCACCCCAAGTCCTCTCATTACTTTTTATTTTGAGACAGGATAGCATTCAGTTTCCCAGATAACTCACTCTGCACAAAAGGCAGGTCTCAAACTTCCAATTCTCCTGCTTCAAGGTGCTGAGCACCTGGGACTGTAGGTATGTGTCACCATCTCTGACAGAGGAGTTTCCCTTTAGTGAAGTAATTCAACTCTGACCACAGCTGTTTGTGCTTGCCCCAAAGCAAAAGGAGAGAGAACCTCCTATGTTTATACTTTAAGATTTTGAAGAAAGCCACATCTCATAAACTAGAGTAAAAAAAAAAAAGTAAGATGTAGCTTGCTCCCTGCTTCTGTCTTAGTCCTCTTGCCTTTGCAGAACTTCTTCATCTCCCATTACAAATGACACTATAGCTCACCCAAAAATATTATGAGTTCAGCCTTCCAACAACTCTAAGTCACTACAAACTCAATGGTCTACATTTCCAACTGGCATGGTCAATATGATAGGCAAGGAATTTGATGTGACAGGGGAAGATGGCATTGGAGAGCCCCTAGGACTCCTGGCTTCAGTCAGCAAGGAGTCAATGATGTCATCAAAGAACATCACTGATGCAATGAAAAAAAAATATGAGAGGGAATGCAGTCAAGCCCCCATTTGGTGGATGCAGATTTGAAATGCTGATGGAGTCGAGAACCAGAATGTCCACCCTGGCTGATTGTTCAGAAACTTGAGCTCATGGCTTATCTGTGTGTAGCAGCACAAAATGATGTGGTCACACCATTTGTGCTGCCACCAACTTATTAGAACCTTCTCCCCATCAAGGGGGATGGGGAGATTCAGGGAGGGGTAGAGAGTACAGGATTATAAACAGCCTCACCTAGAAGGAAGAATGGTGGACATTCAAATGAGCTGTCAAATTTTCTATCACCTTTTTTTCACCAAGCAATTTCAACTCTTGGTGTTTATTCTAGGGAAATACACTGCGTGAGTGAAGTGCCAGCATTGTTGAAGCAGTAAAGTGGGGTGAGGGGTGGGGGAGACTGCCAAGTCCATCAGAAGAAAACTGGTTGAACACACTTTATTATAGCTATACCACGGAATCCTCCTGCAGCCATCAAAAGAGAATGGTGTGCTTCTTTATGTACTGTTACAGAGAGACTATTGGAATCTATTATTAAATAGAAAAAAATGATAAGGTTGTGGGAATATCTCTATGATATCAAGTGCGCATAAAATGTAGAAGCAGAAAATGCTACACATCTGCACAATTATGTTTTCATTCACTCATTCCTTCAGTCAGTCAACAAGTAAATACGGAGTGCCTGTGGTGTGCTGAGCAACGTCTGGGTGACAAAAAAATATTTACAACAAGTGGAAATCTTTGCCCTCCCGGAAGAGAGAGACGTGGATCTGATAAACAAGGAAAAGATGCCATATTTCCTAATGATTCTGAGAAATGGAGAAAATATGTCAGGGTTAGAAGAAAAGAGGCAGGGAAGTCTTGTGCAAGGGACATTGACACCTTGATTGCTTGCTTCAAAGAAAGCAGACCCCTGAAGCTGAGGTGAGGGTCACATTAACGCATATGCAAAGAACATCTCAGGCGAGGGACAGCCAATGGCAAAAGGCACAGAGCCTTGGATGGGGCCCTAGTAGGAAATAGGATAATGGACAGTAGTAGTAGATGCCACATCTACTAGCGCACTGACTCATCTTGATAGTCGGGTTGCTTAGATCTAGGACGGCCTAGGAGATCATGGAAATGCACCCCTGAGTATGTCCATGAGGGCATTCCTTAAATGATTAGGTCATAAGGACTCGGACAAAACATCCCCAGGTAAACAAAGCTCTGAAATTATCAAACCGGGATTTTGCCCAGATTCCTGCCCCACTTTTTGAGCTGCACAAATTCTTATGGTTCTATGAGAGAGGTAAAGGATCCTCTGAGGAAATGATTCTGTATTTTTTTTAAAATAAGAAAAGTTGAAGTCTCTCTCAAGACTGAAGATGTAGATAGAACATTTACTCCACATTGAGTTGGAAGAGACCATGAGTTGAGTGTGTTGGAAGACATATTCATATGCTGGTAGGCCTGCTAAGAGAGCAGCAGGATCCTTAAGATACAGCATAGTTGTATGGCCCATAGGCTCTCAGTTTATGGTCAGTATAGAATTTTCCACCATTAGTAGATTCATGGTGGGTGCAGAGATGGCTCTGTCAGTAAAATGCCTATTGTGCAAGTGCAAGAGCCTGAGCGGATCTCCAGCACCCACCTACCAGATGGGCATGAGAGTGTGTGCCTATAATCCCAGCACTGGTAAGGTGGAGACAGACAGATTACTTAGGTTCACTAGGCCAACTAGTCTAGCATAATTGGCAAATAGCAGGCTTAGTGAGAGGCCATGTGATAGACAGCTCTAATTGTCAATTTGAAACAGCTTAGAATAACCAATTTCAGAATGAGAGGTTGTCTACATTGGCTTGGTCTGTATATGGTATACCGATGAGGGATTAACTTAAGTTAATTGATATGGGAAACTCCAGCCCACTCTGAGCAGCACCATTCCCTAGGCAGAGAGTCCTAAACTGTTTAAGAGTGAAGAAATACAGTTGAGTTCAAGCAAATAAGCAAGTGGGTGTGTATGCAGTTGTTTTCCTCTGCTCTCAACAGTAGATGTGATGTGACTAGCTGTTTTAAGTTCCTGCCTTGACTTCCCCACAATGATAGGCTGTTACTTGCAATTTTAAGATGAAATAAACTGCTTCCTCTCATGTGTTGTTTTTGTTGTTGTAAGGGTATTTTATCACAGCAACAGAAATGAAACTAGACCAAAATGATAATTGAACTGCAGAGTACTTGAGGAATGTATCCAATGTGCGAAACCCTAGAAGCAAGAAAACAGGCACATATATGTATACACCTGCACACACACACACACACACAGAAGGACAAGGTACAGCATAATTTAGAAAAATGACAAAAGCCCAGGGGCATGATGATGAGCAACATGAAGAAGAAGAGCACCTGAGCCAAAAGGACATTGGCAGTGATGGTTAGTTTCCTGTCAATTTGACCAAGCTAGAGTCATCTGCAATAAAGAACCCTCCATTGAGAAAATGCCTCTAGCAGATTGCCTATAGCCAAGTTTGCGGGGCATTTTCTTGATCAATGATTGAGGTGGGAAGGCACAGACCACTATAGGTATGGCTACTCCTGGGTAGGTGGCCCTGGGTTGTTTATAAAAGCACTAAGTGTCTGATATTAGTGTTGTGACCAACTCCACCAAGTTGGGGCTTAGCATCAATATTATGTTAGGATCCAGATACAGGGTATGAGTAGCCTGTATCCTTGTACATCTGAGATAGTGACCTTAGATACATCCTCACAACACAATGAAATGTCCATCAAAGCCTCTCAAAGAACATAGTGCAAAGAGAAATAAGAGGATTGACTTAGGGTGGAGCATGAGATTACGTCTCCCACAAAGAGGCCATTTTCGCTGGCTGTTTAAATACACTATCTTCTTCCCAAAACATAAAAATTATCATATTTGTATAACTATCATTTCTCACATATCCCCTTTGGAGTTGAACTCTATGCAGCTGAGATTAACCTTGAATTCATGATCCTCCCGCCCCCACCTTCCAGGTGCTTGGATTACAGGCAAGCACCCACTGTGCACAGTTTATGCAATGCTGGGGATACAACCCAGGATTCATACATGGTAGGCAAGCTCTCTATCAATGGAGCTACACCCTCTGCCCAACGAGCATTATCTTTTTAATACTCACCTCATTTGGAAACCTAGCTATTGGGATTGTGTTACTTAACTGGCAAAACTTAAAAGGAGGAATATACCAGCCTGTCATTTGGAGGCATCAATCCTTCCCAATTAGGGAGGGTATGGCGGAGCACAGCAGCTCACCTAATTGTGGGAAGCAAAGAGGAGAGGACCAAAGAGCATGTGTAACTTTCAAAAGCAGCCCTGTAGTGATATACTTCCTCTTGCTAGCCCCTACTCTATACAACTTCAGAACCTTCCAAAACAGTACCACCAACTGGAGACCAATCATTCCAACACAAGAACTTGATGAGGTACAGGTCATATTTGAAACAGCACTGGAGTTTATGTGGGGGCTGGGGACTGAACTCGGGCCTTTATGTTTATACAACAATTGGAACACAAGAACAGTAGCTGGACCCTCCCATATGAATTACTAATCAAGAAAATGTTCTACAGACTTGCAAATGGAGGCATTTTCTCAGTCTGTTTCCCATATCAATACATTTATCATTCCCTTGTGATATATGCAGACTTCATCTTTTGCACTACTAAAAACAATTCCTCATGAAGGATATCAAAGTATTTTCCTTCTACACAGAACTATAGTTTAAACATACTAAGGAAAATAGCGATAAAGACACATATCTAGGAGCTAGAGGGATGGCTTAGCAGCTGAGAGCACTGGCTCCTCTTCCAGAAGACCTGAGTCTGGTTCTCAACAGCCACATTCTATGGTACATGATGGTCCTAAACTCCCCTCAAAGGGGTCCAATGCTCTCTTCTGGCCCCCACACATAGACACAGCATAGACAGACAGACAGACAGACAGACAGACAGACACACACACACACACACACACACACACACACACACACAAAAATAAAACTTCTCAGAGTTTCAATATTACTTTCCTCTTTAACTTGCTTGGTGGGCGTGGGTAGCCGAGGCTAGGTTTTCCTGACTGACCAGACTCTGACCCTACCAACTACAGTAACACTTCTTTCCTATATTCTGTTCATAGCAAGCCCCTCCCTTATGTCTCAGTTATTCAGGTATGAGTGAGTTAAACTCACAACAAGCACCCCCATGTAATTTATGGTCCCAATGCAAACAGGACAGACAGGCAGGCAGGCAGGAAGGCAGACAGACAGATACAATTTCAAGACAGCACAAGCAGAGTATGAAATGCATCCTGGATGGAGCCCTTTGCTGGATCTTATGAACTTATAATAGTATCAATATTGCAGCTCTCTGAAGCTCACCTAAAGTCCCTTTCTAAATAAAGTCCAAAGCTAAATGGAATTCAATAATGAGATTATCAAGGTTTCTTGGAGTGGATTCCAAAAAGAGAGTGGGTCTTAGGCCAGACCAGAGGAGGTTTCTTTAGGCCAAGGGGGTATGGGTGGATTAGCAGCAGCGGGGGTGGGGGGAGCAGTGAGGTCATCACACTGTGCTGGGAGTGGGGAAGAGAATGTTAGAAGAACCTGCCAGGTCATGAGCTGAGGGAGAGAAAAATTCACTTAGGGAATGTCGTCATTTAAATGTGAAATGTCCCCCACAAGTTTACATTTGGTCTCCATCTGGTGGTTCGATCTATCTATCTATCTATCTATCTATCTATCTATCTATCTATCTATCTATCTATCTATCTATCTACCTACCTACCTACCTAAAGACTATTGAAAGTTTAGGGACTGGGGAAAGTAGGTAACTGAGAGCAGATGTCGGGGGGGGGGGGGATAACTATTCAGCCTTGTTTCTTATCTGCTTTCAGCGTCCAGACTGTGGATGCAGTGTGACCAGCTGCCTCATATACCTGCCGCCACGCTTTCTCTGCCAGGATGGACTGTACTATTCTTAAGCCATGAGGAAGAAGCACCTTCCTGCCTCGTATTCCTGCTGCCATGCTCTGCCCAACCCCCATGACAGACTGTACTACTATTCTTAAGCCATGAGGATGAAGCATCCTCCTACTTCATATTCCTGCTGCCATGCCTCCCCCAGCCCTCATGACCGACTGTACCATTCTTAAGCCATGAGGAAGAAGCACCTTCCTGCAAGGGCTCTTGCTAGTTTTTTTTTTTTTTTCTTTCCACAATAACAAGGAAAGAAACTAATGTAGTATCTTATGGGCTTGTATTGGTTACTTTTTTTCTGCTGTGGTAAAATAAAATAGCCAAAAAGAGAAAGCGTTTATTTATTCTGGTGTGTTGTTCCAGTGGGTTAGTGACGTGGGTTAGTGGTGTGGAAGGCATGTCATGTCATAAAGATCGGGAAGCTGGTTGATTGCAATTTCATCCACACCAGAAAGAAACACGACAGGGAGTGGGGTAAAGCTATAAACCCTCAAAGCTTACCAAGAATGACAAAGCTCCTCCAGCAAGAATGCACCTTCTTAGGGTTCCATAACCTCCCCAAACAGCACCACCAACTGGGGACCAAGTCTTCCTCAAATACATGAGCCCACATCAATTCTCATTCAAATCCCCAGTGACACAGTTCAGGAAACGTTGCTTTATTCAATAGTGGAGCTGAAATAAAGTGGAGATCTCATGATATTCTCAATGATGGGTCTGAGGAGATGGTAAAGCATTTGATGAGCTTTGAGTTCAATGCTGTAGAACCCCAGAGCATGAACCTTCCCACTGAGGTGTGCTTGTAGCCCTAGTATTGGAGAAGCAAAGAAAGACACTGGCTCAGCCTCTGCAGGAGCAGCAGGTGCTCTTAACCATCTTTGAAGCCTCTGAAACATATTCTTTTTAGCATCAGATTCCAGCAAATTAATAGTCACATCTACCCCCTGGAGTTGCTAAGCCCCAGGATCCTCAACTCTTCTTTCCTCCCCCAACCCTGGCCCCCAAGCTG
>NC_034612.1:21560381-21573439 GCF_900095145.1 Mus pahari
TCTTCTTCTTCTTCCTCTTCCTCTTCCTCTTCCTCCTCTCTCTCTCTCTCTCTCTCTCTCTCTCTCTCTCTCTCACACACACACACACACAAATACATAATCAATAATCATTTTAAAAGAAAACGGCATCCAATATATATTTACATAGTCAGTAAATGTTCTGTAGAACTAAATGTCATTCTCTAAGAACCGGGAGGTCACTTTTCTATCTGAAATGTTGTACTGATGATGTCAGTACATCCACAGTCTTAATAGCAGACAACCCCCTACCCCCTTGCATCAGGACCAGGACTCAAGATAGGAATAGAGAACATTCCAGTATAGTCCAACTGTCATTGCATAGCAGTTGCCTCCAAATTGAATCATTCTTCCTGGAGATAAAAAGGTGACTCATGAGACTCTAGAAAAGAACAAAATTCGCCTACCTGAAGAAGCTGAAACTTTCAAGATTCCTGAAAAGCTATAGGATCTGTAACAGCTGAAGTGGGTAGAGACTGGAACCAGCCAAGCTATTGAGAGGAGATTCTTGGACTTGTCTGCCTGCAATTCCTTCAGAGGGCTCCAGACATGCAGCTTTCAGGGATCACCTCCCATGTTGATATGGGCCTTTTTGGTGGTGTTTCTGCTTTTAAGTGGCCCCTGCTTCCTTCTATAAGTAACCCATCACATCCAGACTCCTCTTCAGAAGGCCAGTAATAATGCACTGATCCACCAAGTTAGATTTTGGTGTAACCGTCACTCTGGTCTGTCATGTGCTCCCTATCTGTCATCTACCTAGGAAAAGCCTTTCACCCAGCACTAGTTCAGTATCTGGTCTATGACAGCAGCATTTACCCTGTCTCCTTGCAGCCTCTTCGTTTCCTCTACTATTGATGTCTCTTAGACATTCTTGGCTCAATACTTCTATGCCCAAAGTCACCTTAGGTCTGGGAACACGAGGCATCTGTAAAACTTATACTTGGAATCTTGTATTTTTTTTTTCTGGTACTCTAGCTTTAGTTATTTCATCCTCTGAAGCCTGAACCCCACGAAATCCTTTGACTGGGTTCTCAGTAGACTTGACTCACTGAAAACCTATTAAGTTTCAGAGGACTTGGAGCTGTATCTTCAGGGTTGCTTAGTTTATGCATGCACACACACACACACACACACACACACACACACACACACACACACAAAAGAGAATCAACACTTCTAAACTCTATATATGAATGCAACCATGCAATGTCTGTGTTATTTATTTGACTATAATGCCTTCCAGGCCTGTCTGAGTTGTCACATGTTACAGGAGGTCACACTTTGCATAGATGAATACATCCATTTTGGTGCATGAGTGTGTATCCCATTGTGTGTATGTGTGCATGTGTGCCCCTGTGTCTACACATTTTCTTTCTAAGGTTGGCTCCATACCTTGGCTCTTGTCAATCATGCTGAAATAAAAATGGAAGTATGTATGTATGTATGCATGCATGTATGCTCACACATTTGGATATCAGAAGACAGCTGTGTAGTTGGTTCTCTCCTTCCCCCTTTACATGGGTTCTGTGGATCAAATTGAACTCTGATCCATGCAGCAAGTGCCGTTACCCACTGAGTCATTGCACTGGCCTTTGAGATATTGATTTCATATCCTTTGTATATATACACACAGTAGTAAATGAAGAAGAGAGAGAGTAGTGGGGAAACATGGGCAAGGGGACAGACTAGGCAATGTGTGTGATGGTACAGTTAGGAGGCCTTTGTCCTGATGCTCTATTGCACATTAGTGTGGATAGAATTATTAATGAGCCATTGCAGACTTACAGTAGTTAGAAGACATGACTTTGAGTGTTCATTCCACAAAGAGATGATAAATGTTTAAGGTGATGGATAGACTACTTAAATCACATTGTACCCTATAAATGTACTCAATTATGTGTCAGTTTATACAACATGCAGTTAAGTGTCAATCAAGAAAAAGGAGCCAAGCATACTGCTGCTTCCCTGTGATCACAGAACTCAGAAGTTTGAGAGATGAGTAGCGGAGGTTCAATAGCATTCATGGCTATATATCAGGTTTGAAGCCAGCCTGGGCTACATGAGACCCTACCTCAGGAGATCAATATATAAATTAATTAACTAATTAAAAATTAAAGACTTTACTATAATAGCATGCTAGTCTGTTTCATGAATTAATCTTCAAATGCCAGTAGTTGAAAGTGATTTGATTATTATACTATATATGTACTATATATGCTCATCAAGTTTTATACTATATGGTACCCCATGGTGTACACAATTAAATGCTAATATATAAGCTATATGCACAATTGTCGATCAGAACTAAACATTTAAAGGGTCAGAGAGATGGCTCAGTCAATATACTTACTTGTCTTGCAAATACAAGGTCCTGAATTCAACCCCAGAACCCAAATGAAACCAGTCCCACACTGGAGATGCAGAGACAGGAAAATTTCTGGGGTTGCCTGCTCAGTCTCCCTTGTCTAGCGGGGAGCTCCAGGCCACCGAAAAACTGTCTCAAATGAAACAAGTTGAGACAGTTAACAAAGGTTATTCTTTGCCCCCATGAACATACATATATGTAAAGGAATATGAATGAATGAGTGAGTGAATGAATGAATGAATGAATGAATGAATGTGTAAATATTTAACATTGGAGGCTGGTCATGGAGCTCTGTGGTATAGCATTTGACAGGATGTGTGAGACTCCAGGCCTGATCCCTATCACTGAAGACAGAAAAACACTTTAAAATTGGAGACCATGACACACCACGGTCGTTTAGCTTAAAGATCAAGTTTCTAAAATTACAGCTCAGCTGTGGCTGCCTGAAACGGGCCTTCACCAAACTGAACCTGTCAGCCAATCATGGTTCAGGGAAGGGCTCCTGGGAGCCTTACCTCTCCCTGCTGAACTATAGGCTGCTGATGGGTTGTGGGGAAGGGATAGTCATTGCCTTCACTGTAGGAGGCCACCAGGCTCCAATGGACAGTTGCAAAACCCTGGTCACACAGGTGATCCTGTACAGTGGATTTCAAAGAGGAAAAAAATAAACTGGTCAGAGTGCAGAGGACCAGTGTCGGCAGAGTTCTCTGCTGTGCATGGGGCGTTTACGTCACACACCCTCCCCGTGAGGTTCAGGGAACTTCGGGGAAGTGGAGGCAGAAAGGTTGGGAGAGTCAGGATTCAGGGAGGATTGAGGTGAGACACTACCTCCTCAAAATGACAGGCACTGCATTCATGAACTCTCAGCAGTTATGGTTAGCTAACAAGAGAACCTGACCACCACACTGAGGCCAAATGGCAAAACCCACACTGGCTGTCCCCAAGAGAACAGAAAGTAACACTGACCAAAAGGAGTTTGGAGTTTTATAGGGTGCTTTTAGTAGGGCAAGAGAGTAGCGGGAGGGCATTAAGGGGAAAGGAATTGCTGCGGGCACGGGGGGAACTTCAGTAAGCAAACATTTATGGGGGACGGTGGAAGTAGAACAAGAGACAGGGGTATGGGTGGGGTTCTGACCATTAAGATAGCAAGAGGTTGAGGTCAAGCATTTCTTTTGAGACTGTGGACTCCTGAAAGGTGCAGTACTTTCAGTTTCCATTTCTGTGAAGGGGCTGGGTCCCACACAGGTCATCTATCTTGGTGTCTTAGGTGACGCTATCTTGAACCAAAGACCTGATCCATCCAAACAGTTCCCTGCAGAAGATGGACACAGGATCAAGGCAGTCAACATTCCATTGTGGATACAGGAGGGAGCCACAAAGCTCTACCCCTAGCGGAGACACCACAATGACAATGGCTTCTGAGAGAGGGAGAGAGGGAGAGGGACAACAGGAGTGGGGGAGGGAGAGAACATTCCAGTGGCTAGCCCCACACCAGTGAGCATATGGAAGCACTATTTGACTCACCTGGGGTTGGGAAAGAAAGAGAGAATTTGAAGCATGAAGTTGGGACGTGGTCCTGCGCAATGGAGCTCGAGGAGAACCTGGAGGAGGGAAGTGAGGGTGGATATGATTGAAATACATTGTATGAAATTCTCAAAGAATAAAATAATTATGTCATTTTTTCTTCAAAGGATATGAATGTGGGAGAGGGACTTGAAGGGTGGAAGGCGGATAACGGCAGTGGGAGAGAGATTCGACGGAATGGGGGCTACAGAAATCAGGATGCACATTGTACAAGCATGACATTGCCAAAGGACCGATTCAACAAAAGTTTCACAAAATGCAGCCCAGGACTAAAACAGCAGTAACGAAAGGTGCCAACGGAGGGGGAAGAGAAGGAAGCCGGGGTGAACTTGAACTCTAACCATGAGTCCCAAGAAAGAGCACCCCTTTAGAAAGCTACCCTGCTGCCCTCTCGTACGAAATGAAGGAGCCAAGATGAGTTAAGTTTACTGAAACTTGAGATTGTTCACTTCATGGAAAATGATTTGATAAAATTAATTTAATCTGCACTTTTGATTTTCAAGCAATAATCACGAGTCCTTTGGCTAAAAGGCCAGGCGTTAGGGGAGGAGAGAAACTTTATTATCACCAAGTGGGAATATTCCCCATCCATTCTCACTTAGATTCTGTAGCTGAACCCAAGACAGCTGGCAATTCAATAAAAAAAAAAAAAAAACCTGAACTTGATCTTTAACAAATATAGACATAAATGTGGGGAACATAAAAATCTCTCTTCGGAATGAGCTTTAATGGGCCGAGGTGACTTTCAGAAGCATTTTCTAATGAGCCTTTGGACACGAAGTGATTCCAATTTGTGATGCATTTGAGGCAAAATGGAGAGGAGAAATCACTTTCACCACACACACACACACACACACACACACACACACACACCACTGAGCTGTGAAGGAGTGACAAGGTTCACACTCCGCTGTGGGCAGCGCTCCCCTGGTTCAATGCCCTCACTTGCAGGAGCTGGCACCAGTAAAAAACAAATCCAGTGGAAACCTCTGTGCCCAGTGTGACACCCTAACAAGTCCCAGACAGCCCCAGGGGAATGGAGGGCCTATGTGTACCAGCTAAGCACCGTCTGAGGAAGGAGAGAAAAGCTGGGGTGTGGTGGTGGGGGGGAGTATACACATCGCAGGTGGTAATCCCAGGGTAGGAAGGTAGATACAGGCAGAGCACAGGTCCTCATTGGCTAGTCAGCCAAGCCTGATCAGGAAGATCTAATCCAGTGAGACACCTTGTCTAAATCAATAAATAAGTAGATAGATAGATAGATAGATAGACAGACAGACAGACAGACAGACAGACAGACAGACAGACAGATA
Source organism: Mus pahari (assembly GCF_900095145.1). Lineage (NCBI taxonomy): Eukaryota > Metazoa > Chordata > Mammalia > Rodentia > Muridae > Mus > Mus pahari. The sequence continues at coordinate 21,565,662 of NC_034612.1, forward strand.
GATAGATAGATAGATAGATAGATAGATAGATAAAATGGGGCTGGAGAGATGGCTCAGCAGTTAAGCAATCATGAGGACTGGGGTTTTGCATCTGGCACCCATGTAAGAAAATGGTCATTCCACAAATGCCTGTAACTCCAGTTCCAAGGGATCCAACCCATTCCTCTAACCTCTGCGCCCACATAGAGATGGAGAGGGAGGGGGAGGGGGAGAGGGAGAGGGAGGGAAAGGGGGAGGGGAAGAGGGAGGGGGAGGGGGAGGGAAGAAAGGGGGAGGGAAAGGAAGAGGCATAGGTATAAACATATGAGGGTGCATACACCCACATATATGCAACATATGCTCACACAGAAATAAACAAAATAAATCTTTTAAAAAGTAAATCTAAAAAAAAAAGACAGTGAGCAATGTTCTGAATAATGACACTAAGCTTGACCTCTGTTTTCCATATTCATAAGTGCTTGCATGCACATACTCATACACATGCGCATGTACACACACACACACACACACACACACACACACACGAGAGAGGGGGGGGAGAATTTGTTGTGTCTCACGGTTTCAGAGGGATCAGTCCATAGATGCTTGTGTGCATTTCTTATGCGTCTGTGGGGAAGAAGAGCATCCAGCCGGAGAGAGGATAGGTGGGTTAAGTTGTTCAGTTCATGGCAGCTGGAAGGAGAAGAAAGAGGAGACAAGGAGAGACAGAGAAGGAGAGAGAGGGGAGAAAGAGAAGAGGGAAAGTGGGAAACATAGAATGTCGGTCACCTTGATTTATCAGCACACATGGCACATGCAGCTTGAAATATCATACTGCAACTTCCTTGTAAGACTAGACTGCAGCCCAGACTCTGAGGGTAAGCATGCCTGGGACCACACCTTACCAGGACAGGATCCCTAACCTCTATGCACCTCTTGCCTTTTGTTTAAACCCCAGAGATGAACATAAAGGACCTTTAATTTGCTCCTCTTCCTAATGTGACCACCTTGAATAGACCCTTTTCTCTGCTGCTGCTGCTGCTGCTGCTGCTGCTGCTGCTGCTGCTGCTGCTGCTGCTGCTGCTGGTGATGATGATGATCTTGTCTGTTCAATTGGATTGCTGAGCATGGGTATCCAAACCTAGCTCATTAGGGCTGTCAGAGTCTATGCTTTGACCATAATAAGGCCAGTAACTGTATGAACATCAGCCGGGAAGGGGTTCCAAGTGTTTTCAATGAGACCATGAATAGTAATTGTTATACATTAATTAAAAGCAAAATAAAGAGGCTGGATGGTTTAATGGTTGAGAGCAATTACTGCTCTTGCAGAGGACCCAGGTGTCGTTCCCAGCACTTGAGTCGGGCAGATCACAACAGCCTGTAACAGCCTGTAGCTCCAGTTCCATGAACTGGTTTCCTAGGACACCTGCAAGCGTGGTACACATTCAGACAATCAGGCACACACACACACACACACACACACACACACACACACACGAAAATCATCACATTCATTTTAAAAGAACACATTTAGCATTCATAAAGCCCTGGGTTTCATCCCAGCACGACTTACATACACACATGCACATATGCACAAACACATGTGCCCGTGCACAAATGTACGCACACATATGTGCACACTCTTATGCACGCATGCATGAGTGTGCACACACAAATAAAAATGGTTAGTTGAAAAGATGTTTCCCCGGGCAGGTTTTGGGGTTTTCCTCGAGTCTCAGCAACTGGCATAGGAAGATGTGCGCTTTCCGTTTCTGACTTGTTCATGCACCCAGTTGGCACCAGCGACTTAAAATTTACCTCGTTCCCGGACTCGGTGCCAATTTACCCTGTGCAATGCAAACTCTGAGCTAGGCTCGTCTATGCTGTGCCAAAATTGAGCAAGTTTCAGCAATGAAGAGAGTGGCTTTGGAATTCCAGGCTAATTCCAGTCACTTTTCTGTTTCCTCTCCAGTTTGCACAGCTGTAGAGACAGCCTGTTGGCTGCCGGCCAAGTACTTAAGTGGCTAAGAGAGACGGATGGAGTCGGAGGAAAGGTCAAGGAAAAGGCATTCCTAGGCCTTGGGACTCTTCCTGGTGTCTCAGAGTAGTGTCTCCTCTGGGTTTGTCACCTCCAGGCTGAGGGCAACTCCTTTGGGTTCTGTTATGCAAATGTGACAAGTGACTCCATCCATCCCAGTTAGGGTTGCTGAGATGAAACAGGGCGACCAACTTGGGGAGGAAATGGTTTATTTCACTCACTGTTCCTTACCACAGCGACTCATTGCCAAAATCAGTGAGGCCAAGAACTCAAGCAGGGCAGAAACCTGGAGGCAGGAGCGGCTGCAAAGGCCATAGAGGGTGCTGCTTACTTAAGGCTTACCACTCAAGGCTTGCCCACAAAGCTTTCTTAGAGAACCCAGAACCCCCAGCCCTGGGTTATCTCCACCCACAGTGGGCGGGGCTTCCCCTCTCACCTACTAATTAAGAAAATGCCTGATCTTTCAAGGTATTTTCTCAATCAAGGTTCTCAATCATTTCTGATGACCCTAGCTTATGTCAAGTTGACATGAAACTAGCTGGCGCAGTCTCCTCCCTCCGACTAAATTAGAGAGTGAGTCAAGGATCCATAGCTAGGAGGGTCCCTGGCTCTTGAGGCTTCCTTAGGATGGGCTCTGTCCCATATCTAAGGCATGGATTCAGGACCGGGCTTCAGCCCCATTCACTTTTCAGCCAAGTGTTATATTCAGAGTTCAAGGAACTAACTGTTGTTGAAATATTTAATCCCAATCGAGGGTTTCTACACCAACTTTGATCATTCAGTTCCTGGATAAAAGACCCATAACTTTTATATTTACAATAAGTCCTAATCAGCATTAGAGCTGGGCAGATATTTATCCTCTATGCTGTTATATCTATTTCCCAGTCAACAATCTTATTATATAATTTGCCATGTTTTGCCTAGGCTGCTCTTAACTTCAATTATCCATCCCACGTGGCCATTACTTTAAGACATGGTGGCTTCTCTTCTCTCCAACTCCTTCTCCTCTCTTCATGGCCTGGAATACCAAGCCCTGCTTTCCTCACTTCTGCCCAGTTATAGAATGTAGTCATCTTCTATTTACTAATCAGAAATAACTTGGGCAAGGTCACATAGCATCACCTGGGTCTATGGGCAGACTCTCTCACCTCTGGGGCAAACAGGTGTTGGGGGCCTGCACTTAGCATTACAATTCATAGCTACAGACCAAACCCCCCAAACCCCGACAGCTAATGGTACTCAGCGGCCTTGCTTTGGGAACCGGATGTGATGACAGTTGGTCTCAATTGTCAAATTAAGACTAGATTTAGGAGCACTTGGAAGACACATCGCTGGCTTGTCTGTGAGGGGGTTTCCAGGGAGGGTTAAATAAGGGAGGGAAGATCCACTCTGTGTGGGTTGCTCCTTCTAAGAGGCAGTCCCCGGTAAAATGAGATGCGAGCAAACAATGCATGCCCTGCCTCCTCTTCTCCTCAAGTAACAGTGTCCATCATTGCTGCTCTCTGCTAACAGCAGACTCCAGCTTCTCAACATGGACTCCATAGCAGCACTTCTCCAGGGAACGTAAAGACGTTTCAGCATCACATTGGGATGGCTCAGACGTCTAGCTACTTGGCTTGAACAACTACCTGGTTCCCAGCCTTCCTAGCGAGCAGAGAGCCATTGTTAGACTACCTGCTCTTTATAATGAATAAATTGCTCTCTCACACCCATTTATGTCTAGGTATACATATTCACTATTATTTCTGTCCCTCTAGATTCTTATGCTTTGGGTCACAAGACAGAATGTGGGGTTTGGAGTAGATCTGGCAGTAGTAAAAAGGTTTCTAAATGCATACCAACCAAAGACAACTCAAAAATCAGATATATAATGGATCTAAGGTCTACCCAAGGCAGGACTCAAACTGCGTTGCTTCCCGAGGCTTTGCTGCAGCCTTGGGCACTATTCATAAGTATGCCTTCATACCCACCAAGAAGCATTGCCAGACACTGTCTGTTGTGAATCCTGATGTTTTTATGGCACAATTGAAACATACTGATTTAACCACAGAAAACAAAGACTCCTTTGTCTTTTGCCATCATTCCCCAGCATGTAAGTATCCAATCAATTATCTTCGGACTGTACTGAGTGAGAATGCTTGATCTTAAAAACTTCAGTTTGAGTTGCTGGCTTGAATCTCATAGACCTCTTTAAGTGACCTTTGACTTGAAATGAGAACAGAATTCCCGACCATTTTTGAAATGGTCACATTGTGTACCACATATGTGTGTGAAATGGAATTCTCAGCACTGACAACTATAAAATCAAAATACCCATCAACTCTGAAAAGCATCCAAGATCCTCTGTGTCCTTCAGTATCATATATTCAGTCAAGATTTGATTTTTCATGTAAAAATAAACAAGCATATCCAACTCATGAATATGCAAATTTGCTTACATCTTTAATAAATGCTAAAATTATATGTAGACTAGAGAATTGCTTTAAAATAAAATTCTGCATGATTGAATGCCACTAAGTGTTCCATTTGTAATATATACATATATACAAAAATATATACATGTATACATGCATATATATATGAGCCATAAGTAGAACAAGTTTAATAGCCTCTACTCTAGAGCCCCTGCCTAAAACAGCTGTGTTTCTACTTGTATTGTAAAGACCGTATAACAGTCTTTTCTGAATTACACATTCCTCTAGGAGAAAGGAGGAAGGATTCTGGGATTCAGGAAATAAATAAACTTCACATGTCTGCAGAAGCTAAGATGCACCAAGTCCCTTTCCCTGTTTGAGGAGACTCTGATCAGATAAGCTGCAGAATAAAGAGAAAACCATCGGAATGGGATGGTGGAGCTGCCTGCAGGCTGTGCTGGAGCTCCGGGGATGAAGCTTTCACAAGTGGGTACCCACGCTCGTGTGGCTTTTTAGCGATACAGCTGCTTATGAGTCATCTCCGCTCCTGTAAGTAACCCCTCACCTATACTCCTGTCTGCATTAATGAACACTTTGGTTCACTAAATTGGACTTTGGTGTAGAGATTAAGTTTGGTCTACCATGAGTTGCCTATCTAGAATAAATAGATGTGTGTGTGTGTGTGTGTGTGTGTGTGTGTGTGTGTGTGTATGTGTGTGTATGAATGTATTGTGTGAATGTGTGTATGAATGTGAACATGTGTATGTGAATGTGTGTATGTATGTTTGTGAATGTGTGTTTATGAATGTATGGGTGTGTGAATGTGTGAATGTGTGTGTGTGAATGTGTGTATGTGTGTGTATGAATGTATGTGTGTGTGAATTGTGTGTGAATGTATATATGTGTGTGTATGTATGTGTGTGAACATGTGTATGTGTGTGTGAATGTGTGCACATTAATGTATGTTTGTGAATGTGTGTTTATGAATTATGAGTGTGTGAATGTGTGAATGTGTGTATGGGTGTGTGAATGTGTGTGTATGAGTGTATGTGTGTGAATTATGTATGTGTGTGAATGTATGTGTGTATATGTATGTGTGTATGAATTGTGTATATGTGTGAATGTATGTATGTGTGTGTATGTATGTATGGGTGTATGTGTGTATGAGTGTATGTGTGTATGGGTGTATGTGTGTATGGGTGTATGTGTGTATGTGATGTAACTTTTCAGAAAAACTCTTATAATTGAGTCCTTGGCACTTGTTCCTTCTAAACTCATCAGGGTAGGGGGTTCCCTTGTTGTTGTTGTTGTTGTTATCATTGTTTTTGTTGTTGTTGTGCTCTAGAGCAATGGTTCTCAACCTGTGGGTAATGTGGTTTTCAACCATTTAAGGTCAAACAACCCTTTCACAGTGGTCACACAACAGATATCCTGCATATCAGATATTTACATTGTTATTTATAACAGTAGCAAAATTACAGTGAAGATGGGGGTCACCACAACATGAGGTACTGTTCTAAAGGGTAGAGAGACATTAGGAAGGTTGAGAACCACTGCTCTAGAGGAATCTCATTAAAGGAACAGAAATGATAGATTGGATTTTGTTATAACAAGGTACTTATTAGACTGTTTTACATGTTAGGGGCTGGGTTCTCAACCCACAGGTTGAGAACCATGGCTCTAGAGAACAACAACAACAACAACAACAACAACAAGGGAACCCCCTACCCCGATGAGTTTAGCAGAAACAAATGCCAAGGACTCAATTATAAGAGTTTTTCTGAAAAGTTACATCACATATACACATACACACACCCCCACCCCGCCCTCCACACACATTCATCTGCCAGCCGTGAAGTGGGGATCCTGAGAACCCTACAGCTGCTCAGTGTTTCTCAGAAGTCCACAGCTGGCCCTGAAGGCCTAGAGAATTCCTCACAAGCTGCTGGTCTCCACCCAACATTTGGAAGACTGAAGAAGCTGGAAGCTGACATCTGAATAAAATAGTGGTAGCAATAGTGAGGTAGATGCGCTCAACAACAGGAGGTGAAGACGGACAGGCAAACAGCACTACTGTTCCCTTGGACCGCTGCACCATGGGACCGATGCTGCCTTCTGTTTCTCTAGGCTGAAGGGAAAGCACGTGCATCTTAGTTGATTTCAGATCTAATCAAGTTAATCCCTCAAGATTAACATTCATAATCCTGGTCTCCAAAAGTTAGCAGAACTGTTCAACAGTAGCCTCTTGCTCTCCCTAGACAATCAACGCTCAGTTCATTTACTATTACCACCCAGGGGTGCTGAGGAGGGGGGGCACTGTGTTTCCAGGTCCCTGAGGTGCAAACATTCAGAGTCCTAGATAGAGTGTTAGTAATTGTCTGCAACTTCATACCAAATCGGTTAAGAATTTTACTAATGCTGTGGACTGGAGAGATGGCTCAGTGTGTGTGTGTGTGTGTGTGTGTGTGTGTGTGTGTGTGTGTTTTGGTTCTTTCTGTGAGAAGAAATACCACCTTTCCAAATCATAACCAAATTACCTGGGCAAACAAATAATTAAAGCAAGCTTTTTTTTATTCATGAACGCAGGCTGCCTCCTCCTAAAGCAGGGCTCAAGAGGTCAGCATTGGGCAGTGAGAGAGGTAAGGTTTATATGGGTCATGGGTTTGGGCTTCTAAATTTGACAGGGAAATAGGCAGGTTTACAGAAGCAGAGGTTAACAAGATTGTCGTAACAACGCATCATCGTCAAAACAACCTTTAAAACGAGGGCGGGGCTGCAAGATGGTCGTCACAACCTCACAAAGCAAAAAAGCTCAGCTGCAAGTTAGTCATAACAACTTTTCCAAACAGAGACTTGCTTGCCAATTCCTGGAGCAGGCAGTGCAGAACCATTTATAGTTAAGGTTATGGGAGGGGGGGGGGCATAGCCCAATCCTGGAGAAATAGGTTTAATCCTAAACAGAAATGAACCTAGTGTATCTTTATTACAAGATGGCTTCCAAACCCAAGATGGCTTCCAAACCGAGGCTGGTGCATCACTTCCACGTTGTGGGGGATTCAGTGATGAAACTTAGGTCTCCAGTCGTGGTAAGCTGCCTCGCTGGTGCTCATAGTGAGGGTTTTCACTATAGTCCTCAGCAACCTAGGGGCTATAAAGGGAGAGCTCTATACCTGTCCTCCCACTAGAGTCTATCCCCCCCTCTTTTTTCAACTTCTTTTTATTAGATATTTTCTTTATTTACATTTCAAATGCTATCCCGAATGACCCCTATATCCTCCCCCTGCCCTACTCTCCTACCCACCCACTCCCACTTCTTGGTCCTGGCATTCCCCTGTTCTGGGGCATAT
>NC_034612.1:21573519-21587531 GCF_900095145.1 Mus pahari
CTTCAGCACCTTGGGTTCTTTCTCTAGCTCCTCCATTGGGGGCCCTGTGTTCCATCCTATAGATGACTGTGAGCATCCACTTCTGTATTTGCCAGGTACTCTATTCCCTTTTTTTACCCTCAGCTTTTGATCACATTTCTGCTCTCTTGGCAACGTTTACTAAAGTCCTTTGCCACTCTTCCCTTTCTCTGTCCTGATCTCCTCACAAAGCACTGAGGGAAATTTTCGAAAAACAAAATACTACCAAGATCTGCATTCTGGGGATAGCCAATGCAAAGATCACACCGCATCTTCCTCCTTGAGCAAGGTAGGGCTGTCCCCCTAGGCTGTCTCAGCTGTGTCCCCCACATAATGACAATTGGAATCTAAGAGCAAAGATGTTCTGAGGGGGGACACTTGGGGTCCACCGTTTGATCATCGCACTATTGAAACGATGGTGCCAAAGATGTTAGAAATTCCCCTGGGGATCTCATACTGGGTGAGGGCAGAGGCTGCAAGTGTGGCACTAGCCCCAGGGAGAACTTGTCCCACAAATTGTAATACCACCTTGCAAGAGACACAACAGCCCAGACAATGAGGGTAGACACAAGAAACCTAAACTGAAACCTCATTTGAGAACCCGCAGCTGAATGTAAATGATCTCTTCAGTTGTCTGTCTTCCCAATGTCCTTTGAACAGGACCCTGCGCTCTGCTTTTCATTATGACCTTGCCTGTTCAATGGCCTCGCTGAGCATGCTTCTCTGGGCTGCCAGAGCTCAGGCTTTGACCCTAACAAGTCCATTCAGTATATGAACATCAGCCAGGAAGGAGTTTCCTGTGTTTTCAGTGAAACCACGAAGCTTTAACTGCCCAGCAATTGCATTCAATAAACGTTGGTTCTTGCAAATCTGGGGTGGTGCTTAGGCCCTTGATCCAGTTCAGCTTCATTTTCCCTTATATCACAGTAAACATCAGCCTCTATAAACCCTTGCCTTTCGGTGTGAATTTTTCTTTCTGCCTGGTTTCCCTCCTCTGTCCTTCGTCTACCCCCCCTGTGTTTGGCTGATGGCAAATCAATGACACATTTTTCTTTAAACAGCCTACACTTGGTACTTTACTACCGACCACAAGGGCCCCCGCCTTTTAATTACTCCTGCTGAGCCCAGCACTATATATAACACTAATGTTTCTGGGACTGCCAGCAATTAAAACCAAAAATAAATAACACATTACAAGCTGCAGACCCAGCTAGGCTCAGGGAAGGCTCTGGATAGAGTGGAGGCTTTTCATTTGGAATCGTGATTTTCTCCAGGCCCTTACTGAATATAAACACAGGCCAAGCAGCTGTCTGCCAGGGGTTGGGAGCAGAAAGCCTCAACTGAACTCTCCTTTCTAATGTTCCTTTCCTTGCCCTGGGCCCTAGGAAACAGACTGACATTCTTCAACCTGTGTTTCTCTATGCTGATGGGAAATATGGGAAATGTTCTAGAACAAAGCTGACTTGACTGAACACACACACACACACACACACACACACACACACACACACACACAATGAACATGTTGCTGCTGGCCCTGTATTGAATTGGAAGCAGATTTATTGATTTTTTTCACTGCTGTTTTTATTTTTTATTTTTTATTTTTTCCACCTCAAATAAAATACTGAAAGAGCAGTTCTGTGGTGGGTGTGTCTTACTTCATTTTTTTGAAGGTGTGAAGCTGGCACCGAAGAAGAACAATTATAAAACTCTCTTGTGGGGCTGGGGCTCAACTGGTAGAGTGCTTGTCCAACACATCACAAGACTTTGTTCAATCCCCTTGGGGTCACTTAAACCCACCTGCAGACCCAGAGAGCTCTCGCCTATCCTGTCAAGGTGACAGCCATTATCAGCCACCACAGGTCAGGAGTGTCCACTTCTGAAAACTTCTGGGTGCTTCTCTTAAAGGTTGTTCCAGGACAGGCTCCTCCTAACGGCTAAAAAAAAAAAAAAAAATTTAGAAAGGCGAATCCCCTTCCCCACTGTATAAAATCCAGTACCTGCTGCTCCTGCAAAGACTTCTGTTGTGGTTAAATCTCTCCTCCTCGATCTCGAATCCTAGGCTGCTAAGAAGTACAAAGATGCAAAGCCATGGCAATGTTCCCTTCTCTGCCTGGGGGCTTGCCTGGAGTCAAAGCATCTCTCCTAAAAGCAATACACACCCACCTCCGCCCTGGACGACAACAACAGCACAATTGAGACAATGCTGATGCCAGGATGTCACCACTGGATTTTTTTTTTTTTTCTTTCTTTCTCTGCTAGGAACATGAGCCCACTTTAAGCCAGAATGTCTCCACAGAGAGCAAAGCTGATTACTGTGACAGTGGCTTTATTGTAGTTATTGCTGGTGGAGGTAAACTAGTATAAGGCCAGTGGGGCCGAGGTGAGCTGTGGGGGAAGAAGCTCCTAAGGACAGAAGAAGCCAAGAAGGACCACAGCTCAGCTGCTCAGTGGCTTCCACTGAACGTTAATTCCTCTTAATAGAAGGGAGCTGTGAATGGCTTTTGATTTCAGAAGAGCCTGCCTTGTTTATTGAATAAGAATCAGCAGGATGCGGAGAGGAAAGGGGTCACTCAGTGGTAGAGCACTGGCCTAGTGTGCCCAAGGCCCTGTTTCTATCCCCAGTACTGAACAACCAAATCACCTGTAGCAACTGTGGAGGATTTATAGTGTCGGAGTTGTCAGGGTCCAAGCCTGGGTCCTGGCAGCCCCAGGAAGCCATTCATCCCCAAAAAACCAATCAAAGAGATGCATTAAAAAAAACAAAACAAAACAAAAAACCAAAAACCAAAAACAAACAAACAAACAAAAAACACAAAAAGGAGATTTGTTCAATATGGCTACATTGGGAAGAGGAGCAGAGAGGTCCTGTGATTCCCTGTTGATGATGATGGATGGGATGTAAAAATAGACCTCCAGGTTTAGGTTTAAGTAGAGAGGGGAAGAGTGTCTGTAACTAAGCAGTCCAGGTCAAACTCTGGTTCTGCCCAGCACTGAGGCATTGGTCTTTCCTGCGAGGTGATCTGACAATATTTAGAAGCTACCTTCCTGGGACTACCTTCCTGGGAGACAAGCGGCCCCTCTGGCTGGTGCCTAGTGCCAGCCCTTTTCTTCTTGAGATTCCCCTGAAAATGCCAATATCCTTGGGTCTATTGTTTTAATAGTCTGATAAGCCAAAGGGTAGTGACTCTTTAGTACACGACTCCTTAGTACAGTGCTCCTCAACCTTTCTAATACTGCGACCCTTTAATACCGTTCCTCACGTTGTGATGACCTCCAACCATAAAATTATTTCAATGCTGCTTCATAACTCTGATTTTGATACTGTTCTGGGTCATAATGTCAATTTCTGAGATGCAGGATACACAACCCCCAAAGGGGTAGTGACGCTCGGGTTGAGAACTGTTGCTTTAGAATGTCTTCATTCCTGTGAAGGAGTTTCCACTTAGAAGACAGCACTAGCTCTCTCCTTACCCTTCCCCATCACCCTTCAAGCTCTAGACAAGTTTCCTGCTTTAGGGACACGCTGGGGACAAGGGCAAGGGCTACTCTGTCTGCCGCCAGTTGTCTGGCACAGCTCAGTGAGAGGCTCTGGCTCCCCTGCCTGTCCATCTATTTTTAAGACCCATCCATCTTCATCCTTTTTTTCTCCATGGCAGGCTCCTGGCCCCCACCTCCACCTAGCCTGCCCTCTGATTGGCCTGCTTTCCTCAAACAAATGTTTTATTTCTCAAATTGATGGTTGCCCTGGCGCTGCAGCCCCTGTTAAACGCTGGATTGAGCATCATACCTATTGAATGCGAGTGGAGATCATTTTTCTTTTGTAAATGTAGAATGGGATCTAGTTCCGAGTCACAGCTCATGGTGCTATTTGTTAGGTAAGGACACACCATTTTGTAAAGCTCCTCTATCTATCCTTGGTTGAACTGTGGCCATTGCCCTAACTTCAGTAATCAGGTCCCCAGAACTAAAGTAGCCTGTTTCTCTAGATCCTGCATTTCCTGCTCAACAGACTCAAGTAATGTCTGCAGGAAAGAAGCTTGCTGATCACCTGACATCCTTTAGCTTACCCCTAGCCAAGGCTAACTAACTGCTGGCCAGTAAACTATTTTCAACTTCTTATCCCACTGCCCTATAGCTACTCCAATTTGTAAGCCAATAGTGAGCTCTGAGTCTTATATAGACCTATTTTGCAGGTTGTTCCCTGCAAGTAAAGACCCGCACTGTCAGCAGGTCCCTCACTCCCTTGCCTGTCTTGTATTCTCTCTGATTTTTCACTATGAAACATGTTGGTTGTTTGAGTATTCTATTCTTTAGAGACAGGTTTTCAAAAGGTTTGGGATGGGGGGGGGGTTCAAAGAGACTCCAGGACAGACTGAGAGGGCTAAGATGTTATTTAGAAGATTTATTGATGTAAGGACAGACAGTATGACAAAAAAAATCCAAAGAGGATCAAGGTCATGAGGTAAGAGTTGGAGTCCCTTTTTTAAAGGTCTAGGAGCAAGAGTAGGGGCTTCACATTATGATCCTGCAACAAGGCTGTCCATGTGTCAGAGAAGGGTAACAGGGCAGACCGTGGGGTTACCAGTACCCCTTTTGATGAAAAGCCACTTCCCCAGGTGAGAAAGTGTGAGGCTGTGATAGGCAGCCTATTTTGGTTGAAGGAGGCTTGCTCTGGCAACCCAGTAGAAAACTCTACAAGGGACGGGAAAGGCGAGCCACGTTCCCAGAGTCAGGTGCCTGACACCATAGAGCCCCCAACTCCATAATTCTGTGACTATCAGTCACGCAGACAATGTCCGAAGCTTCTGGCATTCTGGCTAGATTCCACCCCCATAGCCAGGTATGCTCCTTCCCACAGTTACCTGATAGTCCAGCCCACTATAAAAGGAGCTGCTTGGTCCCTCCTCACTCTCTTTAAGTTCTCACCTTTCTAGCCCCCCTCCTTTCTCCCCTCTCTCCACATGACCATGGCTGGCTTCTTGCCCTCTTTGTACCTTCTCTCTTTCTCCCTGCCTTTCCACAATAAAGCTCTAAAACCATAGACTGTCTCTGCTTATCAAGGCCCGCTGTGCTTGAAGGACGGGATGGGATAGGCTTTCCCCTAAAGAGGCTTGTCTAGCCTCCCACTGGAAGGCCTTCCTGTGCTCCAGCCATGGACCAGACCAAGGACTCTTGCCCACGTGAGGACCACCCAGTGCTCCCCTCTCCCCCTGCCCTCTCCTCCCTTCAGCCCCCGGGGGCTGACTGAGCCACCCCCGGGGCCCTCATTCTGTTCTCAGCTCTTCCGAGGTGTCCAGAGGTGTCTGGGATCTCCAAGGCTGAGGACCTGGTACCTAGGACTGACTGCCCCTTGTCTACCACCTGCTGAGCAGGGGCCAGTGGCTTCACACAACCAGACACCCACCCAGGGCTGCGTGGAAAACATGTGGCAGTCCTTTAGCATCTGCCCATCCAGAGCACCAGAACTCTGGTGGGTGGCAGGTTTTCCCCCACTCCCTTTATTCCCCTTTCTGGGGCTCCCACCCCCCAAGAAACCCTAGTACATTGAAGAAATCTTTTTGCTAGAAATTCTTGGAAAGTGCACTCTGGTGTACTATAACATACCTTTGAGAAGGGAAAGGTTGTTGTAGGTATTGTGACCCAAACAGTAATTTGGTGTAGACTCTAATATTACTAGTTGATCTCACCTAATATTACTAGCCTGGCCTTGAGCAACCAAGCCTTCATGAATCTTGTAAGTTTCAGGGCCTTCCTAAGACTCACAAGCTGTTTATTTCCCGAGTCTCATGAGCCTCCCTCACTCATGGACTCTTTCAACCCAGTGGAAATTGCTATACAACTCTAAAAACCCTCTATAGGGAGAAAAAATCTTAACTAAGAGACTGTGGATGACCTTGAACTTCTGTTCTTCCTGCCTCTACCTCCTGTGTGCTGAGATCGAAGATGTGCTCAACATGCCTGACTCTACTGAAGATGAAATGAGGAGCTTTGTGCATACTAGACAAGTACTCTAACAACCAAGATGAACTACCAATACCTAGTTCCCCTCCTTGTTTTTATCTTACTGAAGCTTAAGCATAAATGATTCACAAATAAAAGTTATCATGCAATGAAAGCAACAAGACCAAAAGTCCACACTTCTCATCTAGAGTCATAAAAGATGATATAAAGCAAATATTCTTCTAGTTTTAACTGTCCTGGATTTAAAAAAAATTGGCAATATGTTTAATAATGAAAATGAAAAATCCACTGTAAAGCTTCACAGCTTCAGAATGGCTATTATAACAATACATAATATATACCATATACAATATATTGTAAATATATATATATATATATATATATATATATATATATATATATATATGAACATGTGAACTCCCAAAGACAAACAACATTTAGGACATACCCACTGACTTAGGAAAACATCATGGAACCTTTTCAGCACCTATTTCCATTGTACCAAATTGTAGCTATGCTGCAATAGATATTCTGTAATCAACCTAACACTATGCTTGGCCCATAAAGAAACTAATTGGCCTTTATTTCTTTTGCTTGGAAACCTTCCACAGGCTTCACTTACATGAAGCAAACAGTAGAGGTAGAAATTACCAAGGCAGGTAACTTAGCCTCTTTCAGATGCATCACATTCTGGGAAATCAATAACCTGAGAAAATTCAATCAGTGAGAGATTCTCCCTGGCATCCATCCCCTTGTTTGTTGTATGAGACATTTTCTCAAGAGTCATGACACTTTACATCCATTCACCCCACACAAGCCAAAGTAACGATCACATCAATTCCAACTTGGTGAATCGATGAGTTTATTGAGCTTACTTACAGGAATATGAGTGAGGGATTAGTTATGGAAGCAGGGACAAGGGAAGCTGTACCACTGAAAAGAATCTACCTCAACATAGCTGTGGTGGTTTAGGTGAAAACTGTCCCCTACAGATTCAGGTATTTGAACATTTGGTCACCAGTGGATGGTGCTGTTTGAAAATATTATGGAAACTTTAGGAACCTTTACCTTTGCTGGAGGAAGTGTATTACCAGGAATGACTTTGGGAGTTGATAACTTAACCCTACTTCTGGTTCATTCTTTCTCTGTTTCATATTTGTGTTTGAAAACATGATCTCCCAGCTTCCTGCTCTGACTGTCTGTTGCCTTGCCAACCCTGCCTTTATGGACTCTCCCACTGGAACCATAGACCCTAATAAATTCTCCCTTCTAGAAGTTTACTTTTGTAATTTTTTATCATAGCAACAGAAAGGTAACTAATACAATGGAAAGCTCACTCAGGAAAGCTGCATCCCTGGAGTCCTCTGCAAAACTTACTGATAGTTTCATAGGTCAGAGAATGTTCTCCAGGCTGCACTACTGGTAAGAGTCCCCTCTTCCAGTAGTCGTTTACTGTTCTCATAACCTTGAGGAGGGCATTTTGTGAATCTTGTAAGTTTCAGGAACTTCCTAAGACTTGTAAGTTGTTTATCTCCAGAGTGTCATGAGCCTCCCTTACTAGGTACTGTTTCAACCCAGATGAAATTGCAATACAACTGTAAAAATCCTGTATGGGGCAGGGGAAATTTCTCACTTAAGAGATAATGGGAAATTGACTTTCTAATATCATTCATTCATTAATTCATCCATGGATTCTTGGTAAGTACCTCCAAAGTGCCAGAAACTATCACTTTATTTTATTTTTTTCTTTTGGGATCCTTTGACTTCTCATCCAACCTTATTGCAAGCTGTGTTGTCTGGTGTTCAGGTTTTACCCAGATCACAGATGTACAAGAAATCTATGTTCTTCCACCCATAAATATTGATCAAATGACTTTTAAAATTATTTAATTGCTAATTGCACATCTGCTTAGAAAAATCCTTTGCCCAATCCTCCTTCTAACAGCTGCACAAGAACCTGAACTGTAATTTCTCTAACACATCCATCAACATTTACGCCCAGCTCAGTACCACCTACAGAAATGTTCATGGCACTTAAAACCCACAGCTGGTTTTCAGGACTTACACACTGTAATTCCCCAATTAACCAGGCTTAAAAAATCATTCCAGGGTGGACTAGAAATTATGTAAGCCACAGATGTAACAGTGATTATACCTAGCCCTTTCTGGATGGCGCTCACCCTAGCCACAGGAATCATTGCACAAATGCTAATTAGTTACATTCATCAGGGATGCCCCATGTGGAATGCAGCAGTCCTTGGAAACCACAAAAGTCCTGGGCTACTTTCTAAAAGGAAAAGGAAGGCCAATGGCAATGAGCCCAGCTTTATACCTTGTATGTACCCAAAAGCAAATGAGATAGCATAGAGGGGTTTTGTTAGATTTTTGGGCTAGGGGATAATCAGGCCATGTCCATCTGAACAACCTCTTCCTCCCTCCACTCTGGAAGCTGCTGAAAAGGAAGTGGAGGAACCCCTTAAGGAAGAGATCTTATCTGTGAATCTGTGATCATCTGACTCCCCAGATGACTGGATTCCAGAAGAGTAGCAAGATTTGCATTCCCCTTAGGAAGTTTATAGACCTCAGCTACCAGACTTAAATATCAGAGGGATGTGCATAGTACTCCCCCCACCTGTATAATGGATACACCATGACTAAATGTTCCACTTCTCTCCACCTCCTCTATAGCATCAGACATCCCTTCCTCCTTTCTTTATGATGAAAAAAATCTCCCATCTCTCTTCCCTGCCACCCTAAAATCAGAGACAACAACTATAAGCTGTACTCATAAACCAATGCCAGGAAACCTCTTCCTTCTTCTGAGACCTATAAAATGAGAAACCCCACTTTACCTCATGGACTTGACCTCTCTTCAGAGCCTCCAACACGCTGTGTACATGGCACTGGGGCCTGAACATTATTCTTAGACCCAATCATGCTGTCTTCCCATGGTATTAATACCTCTCCTAATTATTTACCCAGAAGAGCAATTTGTCAGCGTACCCCTTGAGCCCCAAATATGAGATCCTTCAGTCTTGTGAAAAATGCAAATATCAACAGAAAAAGAATAGGTAGAAGGCTCTTTACATCTACACAGAGAGCAGGAAACTGGAGCAATCTCCATGGAATTGGGAATGAGGCAGTGACAGCCTGAGTTAATGTCTATCTTACCCCATTACCCACACCTGTTTCAATATTGCTAAGCTTCCAGATTAGCAATTCTCAATCTGATGGTCACAACTTCTGAGGGTCAAATGATCTTTTTGTAAGAGTCACCTAAGACCATCAGAAAACACAGATATTTACATTATGATTCATAACAATAGCAAAATTACAATTATGAAGTACCAATGAATATAATTTTGTGATTGGGGTCACCACAGCAGGAGAAACTGCATTAAAGGGTCACATCATTAAGAAGGTGGAGAACCACTGCTCAAAGACGATTGGTGTGTTACTCAGCATTTCTGTAAACTCAGTACTTGGGAAACTGAATTCAAAGCCAGCCTAAAAAATATAGACCCAGATTGAAAAAAAAAAAAAAGGTGTACATACAGTGTGTGTGTGTGTGTGCGCGCGCATGCACCCAAGTATATGTGCATGTATGTGCACATCTGTGTGGCTGTCAGAAGTTAACCTTGGGTATCATTCCTTGGGCATCATCTTCCTTGTATTTCAAGACAGATTCTCCCTTTTTAAAAAAAGCATACTTAAAATTGTTTTATTTCCATATGGTTTCACAATAAACAGGTACCATGGTTTATCTTTCTTTGCCATCTAATTTAGAAGACATTTTTAAAGTATAGCAGCTTAGACATTCTTTGAGAAGCTCACACAATGTATTTTGATCTTCATTATCTCCAAGTCTCTCCACTAACTTTTCCTAGTCCCACACCCATCTCTATCTATCCCAACTTTTGTGTCCTCTTTCTACTTTCTGAAAATAACTCACCAAGTTCAAGTTGTGCTAATCATATACCTCTGCACGTGTGGCAATCCCTGGACCATGGTTGACCTACCCGGGAGCAAAGCTTTAAAGAAAACTCTCTCATCCCTCCCCTAGAACTCACCAAAGATTACTATTGCCTCAGTTAGGGGTGGCGTGTGATCCCTTCCTCATCCATGTAGGAATGTGACTGATTTGATCTTGTATAGATCTTGTGCACATAACCACAACCACAACCACAGCTTCTGTGTGTTCATGAGTGCCAGGGCTCTATCATGTCCAGAAATTTCTTTGACTCTTTGTCCCTCTCAATCTCTGGCAATCTTTTTGCCTTTTTTCTCCAATGATGCCTGAGCCTTGATGAGATATGATGTAGATTCATGGCTGAGGACTCCACTGAGTCTCTTAGTTTTATTGTGAACTGGCAGATTCAGTTAGCCTTCATTTAAAAAAAGGAAAAGAAAAACAATGAAAAGAAAAAAGAAAGAAAGAAATGAGTACTTCATAAGACTGAAGTCTCTTTCACTGACCCAGTGTGAGATATGGATGGTTGGGTATAACTCAATTGTGTATTTCTTCTGTAATGAAGTTTATAGATGACCACATCATATAACAATATCAAAAGTTTGGACAACCTGATTACAGAATCTATATCTAACTAGTAATTCTTTTTTAAAAGATTAATTAATTAATTAATTAATTAATTTAATGTACATATGTGAGTGCACTGTCACTCCCTTCAGACACACCAGAAGAGGGCATCAGATCCCATTACAGATGGTAGTAAGCCACCATGTGTTTGCTGGGAATTGAACTCAGGACCTCTGGAAAAGTAGTCAGTGCTCTTAACCGTTGAACCATCTCTCCAGCCCTCTAACAAGTAATTCTATAGAGAATTTTTTAGCTCCTTCCCTTTCCCTGCCATGTTCACTGGATGGCATGTCCCTCCACCTCATGTATGCTAATCTCTAAACTTAGATTCATAGGCATCAAATCTTCCTGTATCCTTCCAGCAATGATCTTGTGTTCCCCGTCTCTACCCATGATTCCTGATAACCCAAAGGACTTGACCAGCCCCTGTATAGCCTGTTCCTCACAAAGAGTAATAAGAAAGGCACAGCTACAGCTTGTAGCCCCAGGCCCTTAGCCAATGTCTTACACCAATATTCGCAATCTCCCTTGCCTATAGAAAGATCAACATACACGAGGCTTCTAGCTAAAACCTTGTCAACCAGAGAGATTCAATTTTATTCCATGTGCACATACTATTCAAATACACTCCAACACTTACCTTTTTCATAAATCTTTGTGTGTGTCACGTGTGTTCAAGTTTGTGCATACATCCTATGGTATACGTGTAGAGGACAGGGGACAACCTAAGGTGTCAGCCCCAATCTTCCACCTTGTTTGAGGCTGAGTGTCTCCTATTGCTTCCAACCCAGTATATCAGACTAGCTAGTCATGACTTTCTGAGATTCTCTCACTTCCTGCTATCTCAGTGGAGAACTCCAGGATCACTTACATGCATTACTGCATCTGGTTTTCATGTGCATTCTGGGATTTGAACTCAGATCTTCACACTCACATGGCAAGCCAATCTACTCAACCCATCTTGTGTTTTCCTCCCCTCAGTAAAGGCCTGTGCTTCCCTGGCTTATATCCTAATTTCTTTCTCTGCTTCAAAGAAGCCCTGAGACTAAAAGGAAATAGTTTGCCTTCTAGTCAAAGGAGTACAGCTTCCCTTGCTTCCTGAAAATGATGTTGACATTTGCCGAAAGCCTGAATTGAGATGCTTCAGAGTGGTTTGCGCATGCAGAAAGGCCCTTGCTCTGCTCCTGTCTGTCAGCCTCACCGGAGATCATATGCCCCATGTCTCTTCTTCCACACAGCCGATCTTGGAGCCAGCCACCACGCAGGAGGCAGGAATGGAGCCAGCTGCTTGACGACTTTAATGTTAAAATGTGTTGAACATTCACAGGCCACGGAACTCTGCTAAGTGAACCAAATGGGCTTCCCTAAAGCCATATGCTCCCTCCATCACCTCCCAGCTGCAGCCCTCCTGTGCACCGGGAATAGGCTTGCTGGGGATGGCTCAGGAAGTGCAGAGGGATTTTTCTTTTTCTTTCCTGTTGAGCTGCTAATACCAGATGCTGATGTCACAATCAGAACTGGCAGAGAAAAGTCAAGCAGCAAGCAGAGCATTCCCCCCAGAGAACAAGATTGTACCCTTTCTCTAATGAGTGCGTCTGAGAGACATCTTTCCATGTTCACAGCCCCGCTGCATCCTTAGTTAATGAGATCATTACAGGACTACTGAAGAGATGTGGTGGGGACTGGCTAAGCTGTTCAACAGAACACTCTTCCTCTTGGATAGACAACTGCTCCAATCTTCCTGTGGCTATTGGGATTCAAGGCATGATATCCATGGGGTTCAGTGACATAGGTATATAATACTAGATACTCGGGCAGGCGAAGTAGGAGAAGTAGGTTCAAGGTTAGTATGAGCAAATGAGCGGGTCTCTGTCTCAAAATAAAATTTAAAAGGCAGGGCTAGGGCTATAATTCAGTGCAAGAGCCTAGAATCCCCCAGTGAGGGGCTGGGGGCGTGGCTCAGTGGGAGAGCCCCTGCCTAGAATCCCCCAGTGAGGGGCTGGGGGCGTGGTTCAGTGGTAGAGCCCCTGCCTAGAATCCCCAGTGAGGGTTTGGTTGTGTGGCTCAGTGGTAGAGCCCCTGCCTAGAATACCCCAGTGACGGGCTTGCAGTGTAGTTCAGTGGTAGAGCAGCTTCTTAGAATCCCCCAGTGAGGGGCTGGAGGTATGGCTCAGTGGTAGATAGAGAACCTGTCTAGAATCCCAGTGAGGAGGTGAGAGCGGGGCTGGCTCAGAGGATCTTGTTCCATTCTTGGTACTGGATTACCAAGTCCGATAGTTCTGGCTAACATGGTAGGCTTCTTTCTACATTTCTGGCTCTACCACAAGCCCTTGAAATTTCCCCCAATTCCACAAAAGAGAGAATGCCTATCTTTACGCTGCTTATGGGGGAAACTAAGGTGTGGGCAATGTAAATGTTAAGTCCAAGGTCACAAAACTGGAGCTAGGGTTTGAAACCAGACAGTCAGACTCCAGATGCTACAGATAATTACTGTCCTGTACCATCTTCCTCGGGGACCAGAAAAAAAAAAATCTCTGACCTGAAAAGAAAGATCCAAATATAATTATTTTAGACAACTACTACTGTCTAAAGGCTCTCATTCTACAAAGGAACATTTTCTATGTAGTTTTAGTTATAAAATCACAGCAAAAAAGAGGACTTACTAAATGGTCAATCAATTGTTAAAAGATTCCCCTTGCCATAATTCATGCTATGTTGGGGTCTCTCACCTCCACTNACCACTCTCCCTCTAAACATTATATTGCGCCCCATGCAGACAGACAGGATTGCCGCTAAGAGGACCTCCCCAGATCTCCCAGAATGCAGCATCGTCAGACCTCCCTACGTCGTCGTCGTCCTCACCGCCCACTGTCACCGCCCACTGACGTCGTCACCGCCCACTCATTTGGACCCGCCTTCTGGACACAGCTCCGCTCATGATTGGACCGCGCGGGCAATATAGAGAGAGACAGAGAGAGACAGAGAGACTCGGGGGAGGGCTGAGGGTCCTTCCTTGTCCGATTAGCGCAAAAGCCAGGGCATTCATTTCCTTTCGCAGACCCATCTTCTTTAGGATGTTTAGCCCTTCAGTACGAACCCAGAGAGTGCTTGTGCGCACACAGAAAACCACAATGCTAAATAGCAGAAGCTCTGTTATTTTTCTACCTCGCCTTAGAGATACATGATTCTGAGAATGAGTAGTTGTCTCTTCCAAACCTCTCTGACTCCGAACAACAAAAGTTGGGGAAACACCCTTACCTTCACTCACCTTCAGTGTCCTTACCTGAACCAGCAGAGGCAAGAACAGAAACTTAAAGATGCACAGTGCTCTTCACTATTGTGAAACTCAATGAAAGGTGGCGCGACAGAAGATGCAAGAATGCACATACCAGCAAGATTCTGCTGAAGGGACCCTGATATTGCGACCTCTTGT
>NC_034612.1:21588556-21593390 GCF_900095145.1 Mus pahari
CACATGTATACACAAAGAGATGGACAGACAGACACACAGTCAGACACACACACACACACACACACACACACACACACACACACACACACACACACCCCTAACCATAAAATTCAAAGGAATCATACCAAATGACTATTTTACTCCTCCTACAAGCACCTCTAGCCTTGGGCTTTGAGATGTATGTCACATCTCTTTTTCCATCTTCTTTTTCTGTTCTCCATCTGCCATAGGATGGAGCCGTGGGAGCATAGGCCATAGAGCTTGTGGTTTTCACTTTTAGTTTCTTCTGTTTATCATCGACAATTGAATGGCGAAGGACATTTTTTTCTGGATGAACTGAAGACATCATTTCAGGGTGAAAATCCTTGCTGGGGTTACAGTCTGTTCCCTATTACTAGTGGGAATATCCCAATGTTGCCTCTGTCATCCATCCCTCTGACTACAGATAAGTTCTCATTGCCTCTCCTGAGCAAGCTCTTCTCCCAGGGCTAAACTCACACTAAGAACCATTACAGGCTCGGCGTCTGAAATAAAAACAGCAGACGTCCAATTTACAGTGAGGCATTTAGAGGCTTCAGGAATGCCCCTTCTGAGCAGGGAGGGTATGTTGCATGGTGTATTCATGGCCTGGTTGCTGTGGTAAGTATTTAACCAAAGCACCTTAAGGGGGCTAGAGAGTTGACTCTGGCTAAGAGCACCTGCTGCACAAGGATGAGAACTTGAGTTCAAATCCCTAGCAGGTAAAAAAGCTGAGGGGGGCTGGGTATGCACCTGAAGCCTTAGTGTTGTGGGGTGGAGATGATGAAGATGAGAGGGTCCCTTTAGATTTAGACTCAGTGACAGTCTCTGCCCTAAAGGGAGTAAGTTAGAGAGGGCTAGAGCATGGCACCTGGCATCCTCCTGTGTCCTCTGAGAACATACACAGGCCTGAGCGGCTGCACATGTACACACACCATACATATGACATGTGCTCATACAAAGCATCTTCGAAAACGTCATTTGATTTTGGTTTCAGTTTTAGGGTACAGGACGTCACCATGGAGAAGTCACAGAGGGAGGAGTATGAAACAGTTGGTCACATGGTACCCTCAGTCAGGAATCAGGGAGGGGTGCTCGCTGGCGCTCAGCTCGCTTTCTCCTTTTCATCAAACCCTGGGCCCTGCCCCGTGGGATGATGTCAGCCACTGTCAGGGAGAGCCTCCCTATCTCAACGTCTTAGTTAGGACTTCTATCGCTGTGAAGAGACACCATGACCATGGCAACTCTTTTTTTTTTTTTTAATATATAATTATATTTTTATTCATTTATTTATTTATTTTTATTATTATTATTTTCTTTATTTACATTTCAAATGCTATCCCGAAAGTTCCCTATACCTCCCCGCCCCTGCTCCCCTACCCACCCACTCCCACTACTTGGCCCAGGCCTTCCCTTGTGCTGGGTCATATAAAGTTTGCAAGACCAAGGGGCCTCTATTCCCAGTGATGGCCGATTAGGCCATCTTCTGCTACATTTGCAGCTAGAGACACAACTCTTATAAAGGAAAACAGTTTCTTGGGACTGGCTTCCAGTTCAAAGGTCCAGTCCATTATGAACATGGCAGGAAGCACGGTAGCATAAAGGCAGACATGGTGCTGGAGAAGGAGTTGAGAGTTCTACATCTTGATCGGTAGGTAGCAGAAGAGAATGTCACACTGGGCATGGTTTGAGCTTTTGAGATCTCAATGCCTACCCCCTGGTGACACATTTCCTCCAACAAAGCTACACCTACGCCAACAAGGCTATACCTCTTAATAGTGCTACTCCCTATAAGCCTATGGGGGCCATTTTGATTCAAACCACCACCCTCAATTAACCCAATCTAGAAAGTTCCTCTCAGACACATTCAGAGGTTTGTCTCTCAGGTGATTCTAGATCCTGTCCAGTCAATAGTTAGAACTGTCACCTACGGACCAAGTGTCTGAGACCTTCAGAATGGAGCTACCAGTGGGACTTGGAATAGATAGACATCTGCCCCCATATTAGAGGTTTATAACATCTGAAACATCCTTCAGCCACAATTCTTCAGCAAATCCCCCTTATCCCCTGCTAGGGAGGAAGCTTTATTTCCCCGAGAGATTTCCCTAGAGGATGAGGTTTTCCTTTACAGTGGGGATAGCTACGGTGTGACCAGCTAACTGCTGGAAGGTGAATAGTCAATGCTGTGGCCGTCAACTGCCGTCTCCTTAAAATGACTCTGCGGCATTTCTGCCGCTCTGATCTATTATGCATCCCCATTAAAATTTAATCTTCAGAAAGCATCCTTATTTCCCTCATTTCTCAAGTCAAAAAGAAACGACTCACTTTGGACTTCTAGGACAATTAAGTGCGACCGATCCTGTCTGACTTATGCTTGTGGCATAGAAACCTTTCTTAAAACTTCATCATCTAAGGCTATGCTTAGTACTTACTGGTGGTGGTCTTAAGGCCTAGGTCTCCGGGGGAGCTGTTCAGGAAGTTTGTCCACATGGTTCCTTGTGCTTAGGAAATAAGCCATGGGAACCCCTGGGATAGTGACATGGGTAAGGGCACTTGCAGCTAAGTCTGACAATCTGAGTTCCAGCCCTGTGACCCACGTGGAGGAAGGAGGTATCCAGTTCCCAAAGGTTGTCCTCTGACCTTCACACTTACACCATATACCCGTGTGTAGCTAGACTCATATTTGGAATGTCTAGAATAATTGTTTCCTTTAGGACACTCTTCTCCCCAGCAGACGAGATGAATCATATCATCTTGAAACAGCTGAATAGGAATCCCAAGTCTAGGTTTCCTGGCAGCAGAGACAGGGTCTGAACTCATGCCTGGTGAGATAGTCCATTTCTCTGGCACCAGCCTGGTGGCAATTGCCTACTATTCACATAGGAGCTGTTGTGCCCCGCCCCAAATAGATCATTCTAAGAGACAACTGTGTGGATGTTTGTGGTGCTTTGCAAGCAATAGGAGTGAAATGTCTGTTGGCTATTCACCACTCTGAACTAGCTCCTGTCTCCAAATGAAGAGCACCAAGTCAGTCACCAACCTTCCTACACCTTGACTGTCCTAACCAAAACCATAGTAAAATATAGTGAGAGAATTCGGGATAGTATATCTTCTACCTGCCCCCTGTTTACTTCTAACGAGACCTAGGACACAAAACCCTAAAACCCCACGGTTAACTTTGTGGATTCTAAAACCCCCTTCAATTCCTCTTATTCTAGTTTACTCTTTTACCATGCTGTGATGGTTTGTATATGCTTGGCCTAGGGAGTGGCATTATTAGAAGGTATGGCCCTGTTGGAGTAGGTGTGTCACTGCACTGTGGGTGTGAGTTTTAAGACCCTCATCCTAGGTACCTGGAAGCCAGTATTCTGTTAGCAGCCTTCAGATGAAGATGTAGAACTCTTAGTTCCTCCTGCACCATGCCTGCCTGGACTCTGCCATGTTCCTGCCTTGATGATTATGGACTGAACCTCTGAACCTGGATACCAGCCCCAATTAAATGTTGTCTTTATGAGACTTGCCTTGGTCACAGTGTCTATTCATAGCAGTGAAACCATAACTGAGACAAATGCCCAATCTCATTATCCTACCCTACCCTAAGTTACCCTACTGTACCCTACTCTATCCTATCCTATTTACTACACAGCCCAGGTTGGCGTACAACCACAATGTACCTCCATACTAAGCCTAACCTTGTGATCCTCCTGCATCAGCCTCCACTGGGAGTATGAATATATACCACCACACTTACTATACCATGTTCTATTCTAAGCAGTACTTTACTGGTTACAAAAACAGTCACATACCCCCCCCCGGGCACATAGAGATCAATTTATTATAGAACAAGTCATTTGATTGGCAAACGTGACAAGAGCTGGATCAGTAATGTAACTGGTAAAGGAAAGGAACTAGGATTCCTATGAGGAGGCTTGATATACTTCCTACAGTTCTTAGTATGCCTACAATGCTCCTACTAGTAAACTAGAGGGGACAATACAATGTGGCTGTGAAGTCAATGTGGGATCATTTTTTAGTCTATTACTTAATACTTCATGCTTCTCTTTTTTAGAAGGCATAGTATAAGAGATGTAGTTTAGTGTAGTGCTCCTCGTTTATACCGAAAGCGGAGGCTCAAAGATATGTACTAGGGACCTGGGAAGGGATACCAGCCAAGCTCTGTGAGGCACGTGGAGGGAAGGGAAGAAAGAAGCTAGAGTATGGGCCAAGGAGTTCCATTTCAGAGATTTCCCCTGAGTTGAATAGGATGACATCAACATAGTGAGAAGGGTAGTAGAAAATACAGCACATAGATGTCCAGGAGCCCCAGTAGGACTTGAGGGTAAGACACGTGTCAAAGGTCAGAGCAGGAGAAGGTGATGGCAGGGAGCAGACAGGCTTGAAGGTCAAGGCAACACTGACTTGGATGGAGCCCCTGTGGAGGGTCGTGGATTGAGCACAGGGGTGTAGTCCTTCGGGCGACAGGCAGAGTGGTTCTCCTGGACCCCTGCCTGGGATACATGCCTATGCCTGGGAAAATTTACTCCAATAGGCATTAGAGGGTCCCAGGAAATCCTTCTCTAAGCCTAAGATCTAAGCAAATTCCAGAGTCTTAGCAAACTTCAGTCTTAATTATGTTGCCTTCTTCCTTTCAGTGATACCAATCCCCCCTCTCTCTCTCCCTCTCCCTCCCCCCCCCGCGTGTGTGTGTGTGTGTGTGTGTGTGTGTGTGTGTGTGGCGTAAAAGTTTTCATGGGAGACATAGCACACACACACACACACACACACACACACACACACTTCTTCCTTTCAGTGATAC
>NC_034612.1:21593590-21596009 GCF_900095145.1 Mus pahari
GTGTGTGTGTGTGTGGCGTAAAAGTTTTCATGGGAGACATAAGACACACACACACAAACAAACAAACATGTATACATGTATACACATTCAGAGAGCCAGAGCCAGACAGGAAGGAGAGAGAGATCAGTTTCCATCTAATCTGGGATCTGAAGTCACTGAGAGGAGCCATTCTTGGTCGTTCTTGTCATCACTCTTCTTAGAGTCCTTGTCACTGTCCCACCAATACCCACACAGGTACCCCTTTAGGTGCATGGAACTGAAATGGGCTGCAAGCTGACCCCATCCAACCTGCTAGGATCAAGGAGAGAAGTATAGCCCCCAAGCATGGGGACCTCACAGTGGCCTAAGACAACCTGGCTTGACACCCGATTCTATCATTTTCTGTGTAACATTAGTCACATTATCTCGTGGCTGCGCACAATTTCCCATTAGTAAATAGTAGTAACAGTGAGTTCCCCCTACTCCCGGAGTTTGAATTTGACATATGCAAAATTCTGAGTATTAGGTAGTTAATAGCTCTTGTTGCGTGACGCTTTCTTTAAAGACTGTGGACGATTTTGCAAAGAAACATTTCCTAGAGCTAAGCATGTAGGTTAATAGTGGTTAGTTGGCTGTGCGCAAGGCTTTGAGTTTGATCTGGGGTACCCCGAGGAGAGAGGGAGGGAAAGAAGGAAAAGGAGAAGTGAGTCTTCTAGCATCAGGTGCTGAGCCTGGAACCGCCTGTGCCGGTGGTACTCAATGGACGCGCCACGCCCAGGGCTGTCTGACCCCATCATGTCCACCTGCTGCCATCCTGAGTGGACACCCTCGCCAGTCATCCCACCTCTGCTTAACCTTCTCCAACTGCTGTGATGTATGCAGTTTCTTACTTAGTTTCCTTATATAAATATCATTTCTGTTTCTGGTGTTTGCTACTCAAATTGAGGCATTGCACTACAAGCTATATATTTGTCTTCATTCTGAAGGAGCAATAGTTCTTTTCCTTCCCTTTTAAAAATTCAATAATTTGGCTTTTGATGTCAAGCCATTTAAGTTTCTATTCCAGAGGCTGGTGGGGGAGGCAGTTCACTGTATCAGTTACATTTACACTGCTATGAATAAATACCAGACAGAAGCCATTTAAAGGGGGACAGATTTATATTTTCTTGGTTCACTGTTAGAGAGGGTATAGTCCATCTTGTCAGGGAAAGCATGGTGGAATTTGGGATAGGAGGAGTATGGCTCCAGGGCTCCTGGCATCTCTACCAAACAGCAAGCATAGGCAACTCAGACACAAAACAGATCCAGTCTGCATCATCAAATCCTACCCCATGTTTATCGGGTGGACCATACTTCCCCAAATCCCCAGAACCACACACATACATGCACATGTGCGCACACACACACACACACACACACACACACACACACACACACAAACAGCTGGGGAGCAAGCATTTAAACATAGGATAACTTTGGAGAACATTTCACATGCAAGTCATAACGGGACAGGAAGAGAAAGAAGTAAATGGGGAGAGAGAGACAGAGACAGAGACAGAGACAGAGACAGAGACAGAGAGAGACAGAGAACCAAGGGTGGTATAAAGTACAGTTTCTCTTTCTGTGTCTTTGTGTGTGACACAGCCTAGAGTCACCTGACAAGATAGTCTCAATTGAAGAATCAGTTAACAGATGAATAGATCGGATTGACGTGTAGGCATATCTGTGGGGAATCGTGTTGCTTGTCAGTTGATTTGGGAGGGCCCAGCCCACTGCAGGTATACTAGCTGGTCGTGTTTGTCAAATTGACACAAGTTAGAGGGGAAGAAGCCTCAGTTGAAGAAATACCTCCATGAGATTCATGAATGAGATTTTCTCAATTCGTGATCAATGGGGGAGGACCCAACCCATTGTGGGTGGGGCCATCCCTGAGCTGGTAGTCCTGGGTTCTTTAAGAAAGCAGGTTGAGCAAGCCAGGTGAAGCAAGCCGGTGAGCAGCCTCTGCATCAGCTCCTGCCTCCAGGTTCCTGTCCTGCTTGAGTTTCTATCCTGACTTTCCCCTTCAACTTGATTATGGTCATGGTATTATCACAGCAATAGAAACCCTAAGACAGGGGCAATGCTGTTCACTGGACAAGCAGTCCTGGACTGTATAAGAAAGCTAGCTGAGCATGAGTCTGTTAGTAAGCCAGTAAGAAGCATCCTCCATGGTTTTTGTCTCAAGTTCCTGCTCTGACTTTCATCAGTCATTAGCAGTAGACTGTGATGTAGACGTATAAGCCAGGTAAAGCCTTACCTCCCCTAAATTGCTTCAAATTGTAGGTTTAATCATAGTGACAGAAAGAAATGTGTAATAATATATGCAACCATACTTAGATCATTTTATATATATATATATATATATATATATATATATATATATATACACACACACACACAC
>NC_034612.1:21596284-21598474 GCF_900095145.1 Mus pahari
ATATATATATATATATATATCATATATAACAAATTTTATTAACTGAGTAGAGTCTATAATGAACTAGAACTTGCTCAAAATGTTTTATTAGTAGTTGTCATAAATATTTACTTTAATTTATAATTATAGATGTCCCCTTCATGAATATTTTAATGCAGTTACAAAACAGTAGGAGAAAGGCCTGTGTGATCCAAGTTACTCAGGAGGTCAGGCAAGGACTCACAAAATCATTTGAGGCTTGCCCAAGTTACAGCTCAAGTTCAAGGCCTCTTCTCTTCATACTGTAGGCTGAGTTTAAGCTCAACCTGAGCTGCTTAGTGAAATTTTGTCTCAAAAACAAAAAAATAAAAGACAAAAGCAGAGGGTTGGATATGTAATTCAGTGGCAGAGCACCTACCTAGAATCCCACAGTGAAGGGTTGGGGGCATGGCTCAGTGGTAGAGCCCCTGCCTAGAATTCCCCAGAGAGGGGCTAAGTGCAGTACATCTGTACTGTACTTGCCTAGAATCCCCCAGTTCTGGCTCCAGATTAGTGAAAGATGCTGTCTCAAAAACCAAGATGAAAGGTTCCCAGGGAATGATAGCTGAGGTTGTTCTTTGACTTCCATACACATGAACAAAACTTTGCATGTGAACTTTACACACACATACACTCACTCATATATCCATACACACATACACAAATGCATACACAAACACAATACACACTCATCTTGTCACACTTATCTTGTTCAAGGAGATTAGATTGTTCCACTGGCATACCCTATGAAAATACTGAGTAGATGTCAGCAATGTCATTTTGATCATGTTCATGTCTCAAGTATTAATATTAATGTCTCAAGTAAGTTTTAGGGTCAATCTAAATTGAAGAAAGAACACAGATCCCATTCCTTATGGGAGGAGGGGCTGTAGCACATTGCCCAGGAGCACGTGAGGCAGAACTAATGACAAATAATTTGTCATCAGGCTTGTCGCTTTCTTAGACCTCTGCTGGTTCTCATGTGAAGTATGAATGATGGCAGCCTTTAGCATTCTGTGGCTCCCAGGCTGATAATAAAATTAAGTGTTCCTAAACAAGGCTCTGGTACTGGAGAGATGCCTCAATGATTAAAAGTACAAACCACTCTTCCAAAGGATTGGAATTCCCAGCACCCAACTCCGGCTATTCACAACCACCTATATTTCCAGCTCCCAGATACAGTGCCCTCTTCTGGCCTCCAAAGACACTGCACTAATGTGTGCATACCCATCACACACAGACATACACATAATTAAAAAATAAAAATTTGAAAATTTAAATAAGCAGATCTCTCAGTTAATTCCTTTAAATTCACTACAGGTAAGGAATGGAACAGTATGGTTTCCTATATCCAGGCAAATATGCCCTTCTTTTCTTGCTTGCTTTTGACAGGGTCTCATGTAGCTCAGGGTAGCCCAAGGTAGCCAAGAAAATTTTTGTATTTCTGTTCCCCTCACCTTCACTTTCTGAGTGTTAGATATACTGGAATGGCCACAACACTAAGAGGACACAGTGCTGGGGATATAACCTAGGTTTTTGTGTATGGTACATATACACCATGCCAACCAAGGTGCACTCTAGCCCTTCCCCTTTCTTAGAAAAATTGACTAACAGGTCATACTTGATGATTTTTCTGAGGGTATTTAAGACACTTCTTACGTATACTGCAAGCCTTTCATATGAAAATCCTAGAAAAGGCCTCTGGACCTTGCAAGGAACATAGTACACTAGCACAATTTATACACACACATACCACACCACACCACACATACATAAACATACACACTATACCACACACACACATATACACACTATACACACATACACACCACAGTATACACCATACACCTCTCTCTCTCTCTCCACCCCCCTTTCTCTCACACACACACACCACCTCACACACATACGCACTACACTCTACACCATACACCCACCCCACACACACAGACACCTCACATACCTCACACACACACACACACACACACACACACACACCACACTCTACACCATATACCCCACACACAGACACACACCACACATAACCTTGAACACATACGCACACCTCACACACACATATACACTCACACCATACCTCACACACACACATACACATACACCATACCACACACACATACACACACACACACGCACACACGCGCACACACACACACA
>NC_034612.1:21598538-21599773 GCF_900095145.1 Mus pahari
CAGTGTTTCCCGTTTCTGTTCAGAACCAAAACATACACACACACACACACACACTCTCTCTCTCTCTCTCTCTCTCTCTCTCTCTCTCTCTCTCTCTCTCTCTCTCGGATATCTTTACTTAACTCTTATCCTATATTATTTTGTCCAGAACACTGATGCAACTTAGAGAATTATCTGTCCTTATAGACTAAAGAATTGAGCCAAACAGCTTTGGAAGACTTGCTTGGGCTTCTGCAGTTGTGGTTTGAGCCCTCCCAGGTACCTGCTCAGGGGCTCCTGGAGGGGAGTCTTACAAGGCTACAAAGAGCAATCTTTACTAGAGGAGCCTGTTCCTTGCATGCTTCAAATGTCGTAATGCTTCAAAGAGGAAACCCCTCTTGAAGATCCCCTGCCTCCTCTCACCATCCACGCCTGCTGCGGGAACACTTATGTCATCCTGCTATCTGATTTCCGCATCACTGTGAGCCCCTACAGTACTTAGAGGGGGAAGTTGCTCCATAAGCGTTCATGAATGAGTGAATGGTTGAGTGAGGTACAAATAACAGGGCTTTGCGGGGAGGTCTGATGGGAATAAAGATTTACCTAACCATTTATGTTGCTGTTGACATGTCGTGTTTTTTCCCCCTTGCCCAGGAGGCCAATAACACAAACACATGCCTTGCCATGAAAAATTCACAACCGTACATTAGTGAGATACCCTGGTGACACCGCTTAGAAACTGCAAAGCCAAGGTCAACGCGAAAGCTGCCGTAAATCAAATGTCTTTGACACTGCCTCTTCCTATTGGGAAATCTCACCCATTTGCTGTGTTTGCCACCGTGCCTGGCTTTTTATGTAAGTACTGCGGATCAAACTAAGGTTCTCATGCTCGCACAGAAAACACTCAACCAGCTGAGCCCCCTCTCCAGCCCCACGGCAAAAACCTTATAAGAAACTGAAAGGTGTGTTGTTCCGTATGGTTCAGAAAAGAATCTGAGAACCACACTGCTGGTTTTGAAAGAGTGAGTTTATTAAGTATATGGCAAGCCAAAGTCAAAGTTAAAGAAAAAAGTAGCAATGATAGCTCTACTGTAAAACTAAGAAGTCAAGAATAGAGCTGAAGAGATGGCTCAGCATTTAAAGATGCTCTCCTTCAAACCTGGCAGCCTGAATTTCATCTTCAGGACCCTCATGGTGGAAGGGGAGGACTGACTCCAGCAAGCTGTTTTGTTCCTTTATGTGTGTGCTATGGCACA
>NC_034612.1:21599876-21630592 GCF_900095145.1 Mus pahari
TCTCTCTCTCTCTCTCTCTCTCTCTCTCTCTCTCTCTCTCTCTCTCTCTGTGTGTGTGTGTGTGTGTGTGTGTGTGTGTGTATTGCATAATTTTTTTAAATAAGAATTCAGGAGTACAGCTGAACCCCAAGAAGTTAGAGAATGTTTCTTTGGTGTGAAGATTTTCTAAAGGCTCAAAATAATGTAGCTATTACCCCAAAGAGAACTGGTTCCATGGAGACCCTAGTGTCTCCTCCATACCCCTGTGTAACTACGGCTTAGATGAAGCTGTATATATCAAAGAAATGGTCAGACATCCTCATCTAAGAATGAGTGACTCCCTGTGTTTCCCTAAAATCCAGAGCAGCTTCCAAGTAGTTCCTGGGGGGGGGGGGAGGTCCCTTCTGAAGCACTGAGCAGCAGAGCAAATAGACTTCTGCTTCGTTGACTTGAATCCCTCAGTCACTGACCTGGAACCAGACATGTACCAGGCGTCAGAGAGGGCATGCCCTGAGCACAGAGGAAACCCACAGAGACCCAGGCATCTCCTAGGATCGACTTGGAAATACCACTATAGAGGAGTCAAAACTGGAAATCGGAACAGGGAGATGGCTCAGCTGCTAAAGTGCTTGCCAGGTGAACGTGAGGAACTGAGTTCAATACCCAGAACCCATTTTTTTAAAAGACAGAGACAGATGTGGCAGTGCATGCGCGTAAACCCGGTCCTGGTGTGGGTTTGGGGTTAGCGTTGGCAGGGGGTGGGGGAATGGACAGCAGCTTGCTCAACAACCAGCCTAGCCCAATCAGCAAGTGCTAAGTCCTAATGAAGAACTGTCTCAAAAAACAAGGGTGTGATCCTGAGAAATGACACCTGACATAAACTTCATGTATGCATACCAACATACCTGTGTACACACACGCGCACATACACGCACACACACACACACACACACACAACCCAAACAAAGACACGCTGAGTACCAAGGTCTCTGGAACCTACAGGAAAGAAGTGATAAGTTCAATGGGAAAGAGAGCGAGCACATATTTGGTAATCTGGTAATCTGACTGCAGGAAAATGCTGGTAGTGGGATAACCATTAGAAGAATCCCGGGACCTACTGTCATCACAATTGCTTGTTGACGCTCTTCAGAAGGAACAGTAGTGAATCAATAAGATTTTGACCCGATGTCCAGCTGTCCATGGCTATGACACCACTTCCCAGAAAGAGAGCAGCCATGAGGTGGAGAGCTGGCTTAGTAGTTACCACCAGTGCTTTCTCCTCTTCTAGAAGAGCACTCTCACTAGTTGGCTCACATCTGCCTATAACTCTTTTCTGGTTTCCACAGGGACCTGCACACACATAGCACACCCTCATAAAGACACAAATGCATAGCTAAAGAAAAGAGAAAGGAGGGCCAGGATTTAATGCCTTTTATATATTTGTGCCACAGTACAGGCTCTGTCTCCTGGTAAGTGCAACTTGACCTGAACCTCCTGGATATATGTATTTGTGGATCCCATGGAAGTGTGCAGGTTTCGGGAATGGTAAATAGAGATTTCAGTACCCTAGAAAAACTACCACAGAAGTTAAAGTGTCTATAGCTATCTTCCTATTAATCCTGGATGCCTCCTTTTAGAGTTCTGTTTTTCTTTAAATACTTGTTTTATTTTTAAGTGTGTGTGTATGTGTGTGTGTGTGTGTGTGTGTGTGTGTGTGTGTGTGTGTGTGAATGCATGTCAGTGCACGGGTGTGTGTGAGACTCACAGTTTGAGGGAACACAGTCCATCACAAGAGGGAAATCAGTGACTTGTTCCTTTCCAGTGCATAATGAAGCAGAGAGAGAACAAGAAGTTTACGAGAGTTAAGCCTACTGACCAACTCCTCCAGCCCTCATAAATCTGCTTCCTCTGACTATGCCATGCCTCCCAAAGGTTCCACAACCTCCGAAAGCCAGGCTGGCAGTTGAGAACCAACTGTTCAAACCCAAGGGTTTCTAGGAGACATTTCAGAGTTAAGCCATGGTACACATGCATCCCAAAACAGAGATGGAATTGAGATGAGCTTTACCTCAAACACACAGCAACTTCCTGCTTTCTGAGGGACATTAAAGACCATTGTTTTTAAAACATACTGTGTGACGATGTCTACAAATTTCTGTAAGAAGCTAGACTAAGTCAATAGGGACAAATAAAATTATATGAAATACCTAATTGAATGCCTACTGAACAGTCCTCCACTCCCAGTGAGGCTAGATGTGATGGAAGAAAGTCATCTATTACCTGGTTCATATATGAGATCACTGGAAGGATTACAGGCATCATTTCTGTACATGGCACATGAGAATTTTAGAGATAACAGTGAATGGGGGCCTTGGAAGCAACTTTTCTTAGCGACTTACTTTATATTGTTTTATATGTTATTTTCCATGAGTGTGTGTGTGTGTGTGTGTGTGTGTGTGTGTGTGGTGTCCTAGTTTTGTTTCTGTTGCTGTGTCAAACTTAGAACACCTAAGATACAATTTGCAAAACACAAGAAAACCAAGAAGAAGAAAGACCAACATGTGGATACTTCATTTCTCCATAGATAGAATAGGGAACAAAATACCCATGAAAGGAGTTACAGAGACAAAGATTAGAGCTAAGATGAAAGGATGGACTATCCAGAGACTACCCCACCCAGGGATCCATCCCAAACCCAGACACTATTGCATATGCCAGCAAGATTTTGCTGAAGGAACCCTGATATAGCTGTCTCTTGTGAGGCTATGCCAGTGCCTGGCAAACACAGAAGTGGATGCTCACAGACATCTATAGGATGGAACACAGGGCCCCCGATGGAGGAGCTAGAGAAAGTACCCAAGGAGCTGAAGAGGTCTGCAACCCTATAGGTGGAACAACAATATGAACTAATCAGTACCCCCAGAGCTCGTGTCTGTAGCTGCATATGTAGCAGAGGATGACCTAGTCAGCCATCATTGGGAAGAGAGGCCCCTAGGTCTTGCAAACTTTATATGCCCCAGTACAGGGGAATGCCAGGGTCAAGAAGTGCGTGTGGGTGGGTAGGGGAGCAGGGCTGGGGGAGGATATAGGGAACTTTTGGGATAGCATTTGAAATGTAAATAAAGAAAATATCTAATAAAAAATATACTGACAGAAAGCAGCTTCAGAGACAACAGGTTTATTTTAGGTAACAATTCCAGTTTATAGCTTATTGCTATAGGAAAAACATAGTGACTGGCAGTCAAAGCAGCAGATTACATCATATCTACAATCAAGAGTAGAGAAAATGAACACATACACACACACACACACACACACACACACACACTTGATTTCTGGGAACATACACATGTCCGTTTTCTTGCTTGTGCTCATCTTAACTTCTCCACTCCTAGCACAATACAGGACTCCTGTCTAGGGAATGCTGCCAACTACAGTGGACTGAGTTTTCCCATACCAATTAACTTCACTAATGCAATTCTCCGAAGGGCGACCAAATGTAAAGCAATCCCTCTTCCCTCGTTGAGACTCTTTTCCCAGGTGATTCTAGGTTTTATCAAGTTCATAATTAAAGGTAGGCATCACAGTGTGTGCAGGGGGGAGGGTACACATATGTGTGCTGGTGTGTATGCGTGCTCAGGCTCCTGTGCAGAAGTGAGAGAAGGATGCTGCTGAATGTCCTGCTTTGTCATCCTCCACTGTATTCCTGTAAGACACGCTCTATCATGTAACTTGGATCTAAACTGACAGCCAGCAAGCATTAGTGATTCTGTCTCCACCTTGCACAGTCCTGGGGTTATATCTGTGCATGATTAAACCCAGCTTTTGACCCACGTCTTGGGGATTGGAGTTCAGGTTCTTATGCTTGCGTGGCAAGAACTCTTACCCTCCCAGTCATCTCCCCAGATCCCCTGCCTCTTATTTATCATGGACTTTTCATCAGTAACATTTGCAACTCTCACACAGCACAAACCTCATTCCATCTCAGAAAGCTGCAGGTGAGCACAGGCGTTCATGTGTTCCAGACTGATTATAAAAACACCCTTAGAACAAGTCCCATTTTATCCGAGTGAATAATACCGTTTCCCTTCTGTAAGCAAAACCATGATATATAGGCAAACTCCACGTTAATTGGATAAACCAGTGGCAAAGCCCCAGAAGCACAATTAACTTTCATGTGAAATACTCCCCGATGAAATCCTGGAAACTTGCATGTAATTAGTACTCCCTTCCAGCCCTCCAAAGTATAAAATACAATACATTAGGGCTTGTAACACTAATATTGCCGAGAACACGACTAACGTGGGAAGTCTAATTTGCCACTAATATGCAGATGGTGGGCTAGTTGGTGAATTCTTTCACCTGTTTGGCTAATTGTTTCCAGTGTGATTTACAAACTCTACACCAGATGATGCAGCGTACCTAATGCATGGAATTGCCAATGCTGGACTATGTTAAGTCACAAAAAATAATAGACTTCACATTCTGAAGCAACACTGATGATTGCGTAAGAGGCTTCTGTAAAGTGCTTTCCCCCCACAGAACAAATGAGGATCCCCTAAAAACCAAACAAACAAGTAAAAACAAAGCTGGTGTGGTGTTGCATACCAAGGCCGAGAAGTAGAAAGAGGCAAATCCTCAGGGCTCCCTAGACAGTCAAACCTGGCCTGCTCCATGAGCTCCATGTCAACAAGAGACCTTGTCTTAGAAAACAGGGTGGATGCGCCCCAGGAAGGATACCCAAGATTGATCTCTGGCCCCCACCACATGCGTACACATGTGCGCACGCACGGGCTCACATATTCAAACAAAAATTATATTGGTTACCTTCCTTCTCCTTGTGAGAAATGCCTAACTGAACAGCTTAAAGAGAGGAGAGGTTCATTTGGGCTCACGGTGTCAGGCGGTACACCACGACAAGAGTATATAATGGAAACTCCATGATGATGGGAACAAGTGGGGGGCCTGAGTGTGCAGTCACTGAACTATGAAGCACAGAGTGGGACTAGAAGCAGCATTGGGCTCTGCTCCTCAAAGGTCTGCCCCCAGAAGCCTACCTATACCACCACTTCCAGCTCTATTTCTGTTGCTATGATAAAATACCCTATGGGGGGAAAGCATTTTAGGAATGAATGGATTTTATTTGGCTTATAATTCCAATTTACAGTCCATCACAGCAGGGAAATCATGGCAGCAACTAAAAACAGCTAGCAACATTACATCCTCGGGCAAAAGCAGAGAGAAGTAAATGTATATATGCTTGCTTGTATTCAGCTTAATTTCTATACTTTTCAAGAAGTCCTGCCTAGGGAACAGTGCTGCCTAGAGTGGGCTGAGCCTTCTCACATCAATCAACCTGAGACAATTTCCCACAGACATGCTCATAGGTCAACCCAATCTAGCCAATCTAGAATCTCTTCCTAGGTGATTCTATATTGTGTTAAGATGACAATTAAGGCTAATCCTTATGCCACCCAAGCCCAGTGTTCCCCATCTGAGGATACATTAGGCTGTGGGAGACATTTCACATTCAAACCATAGGGGACATCGTCGAGTCCCGTTCCTGAGCAGTTGTCATGTTGTGCCATAACTCACCCTAAACAAATTGCAGATGATGGTTACCTGGACTTCATCCCCAGAGACTGAGTCTACAGGTCTTGGCTAAACCTCTGAAGTTTCCATTAACAATACATAAGCAGTGGCTGGGGAAATGGCTCAGTGGATAATCACCTGCAGTGAAGACAGAGGAACTCAGTGTGGATTTCTAGAATCCACATAAATATAGGTCAGCTCAAGCAACTGCCCTTAATCCCAGCACTCAGAGACAGAGACAGGGCAAACTAGACTATCTGCAATCAGTAATCTCTGGGTTCAGTGCGAGACCTGACCTCAAAAAGTTAAGTGGAGTGAGACGTTCATATTCAGGCTTCTCTGCATACATGTGCACACATGTACACACACATGTACACACACACATGCATATATGTGACAGATTTAAATTCACATACAGCAAAAAAATAATAAAGTCAATGTTTTCTCTTTGAGCTATATATTCAGTAAATATCACTCTGAATGCCACTATTGCAATACAATAATGCTTGACGTCAAATGGTATTTAGGGCCATCTACTCAATACATGCCAGATGACTGATCAACGGGCATGGAGTCTCCTAAAAGTATAACCTGTTCTAATTCTTGGCTTGAATAGTACTGGTCATCTAGACTTACTGGTAAGAGGGTATCTTAATCAATTTTCTATGGTTGTAGCAGTTCTTGAGGCTGAGTAGGTTGTAGAGGAAAGAGGTTTATTTAGATCACAGTATGGGAGTTTTAAGAACATAGAGACCATGTCCACTTGACTGCTTCCAGGTTATCTCTCGTTACATCACAAGATGGCAGATGACATGTTGGGAATACACTATGCAGCAACATAGAAACTGAGGGAAAAATTCAAGGGACAAGATCAATCTTTCTAGGACAATATCCTTCTACTTAGGGAACTAAACAGGGATCTCATGAGAACAATATTAGCCCTTTCCAAGGGCATGGTCCCCAATAATCTGACTATCACTATCCTGACAAGAATGAAGATATTTTGTAGACATGTGGGTCCCTTCTTTTGGCTTTCAGACTATTGAAACAATAGTTCCCAAGGAACCAAAAGTTTCCCAGGTCTCTTGTGTTAGAAGAAGAAAAAAAGCTAGGAGCCCAGTGCTAGCTGGAGGCAGGACTTGTCTCCATATTTCATATAGTCCTGATAACTTGTCAAATCACTTTGTCTGACACACTAGAGTTGAGACAGTGATGGGTCAGTGATGGAAGGGACCACACTTTGTCCAAGACTGATTAACTATATTAACTCTTTTCACTATTTAAATATAAACGCCATATTGGGACCCAGAATTTAAAGGTAAGGTTGGGGTGTCATTAGACTTTTTTGCTCTGCTTCTCAGTGTGACAGCATTGAATGAATCTCCTTTTTCTGCTTTTCACTATCTCTTGTTGGTTTTATTCAGGAGGGGTGTCCAAGCCTGCATGGTTAGCGCTGTCAGGGTCCAGGCTCTGACCCTTACCATTTCAATCACATAGCTGCTTTCCTTCGGCCTGTGTTTTAAAGGATCCAACTGTAAATACCACCAAATTCTCCAACATGATTTTGCTGAATATTCACCATGGTGTTCAGCAATATGGTCCACTTGACATGATGCAGAATACCTAAGAAAAGATCCTCTGCCAAGCGTGGTGGCGCATGCCTTTAATCCCAGCACTTGGGAGGCAGAGGCAGGCGGATTTCTGAGTTTGAGGCCAGCCTGGTCTACAGAGTGAGTTCCAGGACAGCCAGGGCTACACAGAGAAATCCTGTCTCAAATAACAAGAAAAGAAAAGAAAAGAAAAGAAAAGAAAAGAAAAGAAAAGAAAAGAAAAGAAAAGAAAAGAAAAGATCCTCTGAGCATGGCTGTGAGGGATTTTCTTGATTATGTTAATTGAAGATGGAAGACCCATAGTAAATGTGGATGGTACTATCCCATAGGCTGGAGTTCTAGTCCAAATTTAAGGGAGGAAGTGAGCTGAATACCAACATTCATTCCTCTCTCTCCTACCGGGCCATGGATGCAACATGACTGGGTATCTTCCTGCTCCTACTACTATGTCTTTTCTTCCTGAAGCCATGCTTTCCCCGCTATGATGGGCCACTATCTGCTGCTTAAAATACAAGTCAAATAAAACTTGTCCTTCTTTTGCTTTGTTGGGTGTTTTTTTTGTTTTGTTTTTTTGTTTTTTGTTTTTTGTTTTTTTTTTTTTTGCTTTAGTGATGTAAAGTAAGTGATACAGTCCCTGTGCTTCCCACATAGAAAACTTTAAAGGGCAGTAATCAAATCGTCTCTAGACTGTGCCAGAGAGCTTCAAGAGCTGCATCTGGACCCAGTAGAGGAGGGTGTGGTAGCTTATTAGTGTTTACCCTGGCACAGACGAGGCCACCCTGCCTACCTGCCTGTGGCACTCTCAGTGCAAAGGTATGCAGTCTGGAGTCTACCTACCCTAGAGCTTTTGGTTTCAGGTGATTGACCTCAGGGTCCGAGGAGATAGTTCAATCAATAGTCTTTGTTGAGAAATCATGAAGGTCCCTCGCACAAGTGTAAAAATTCAAGGGCATGGCTGTTCCCTGGAAAATAAGGAGAAGGAAACAAGAGGATCCTTAGAGCTCATTGGCCAGCTAGCCCAATTAGTGAACTCCTGGTCCAGTGAGAGACTCTGCCTAAAAATATCAGGTGAAGAGTAACTGAGGAAGATACCCAATATTGACCTGTATCCTTCACATGCATGTACATGCGCTGATGCATGCACAACCCACATTAACAATTAAACAACCATACAATACACCACGCGAACATGCACACGGGCACACACTCAAAAGACTGACTGACATAAGTCTAGGTCATATATGAACATGATACGAAGCTGTTGCAAGGAAAATGGCCAGCATTCAGTTTAAAGAGCTGAGTATTGACACAAGGTCTCACGCTCAAGAGT
The DNA here is from genome assembly GCF_900095145.1 of Mus pahari. Classification (NCBI taxonomy): domain Eukaryota; kingdom Metazoa; phylum Chordata; class Mammalia; order Rodentia; family Muridae; genus Mus; species Mus pahari. The sequence goes on from NC_034612.1 coordinate 21,608,388, forward strand.
GGCTTGTTCCTTGAGGTCACTGATTTAATGCCAGACAGAGTGTGACAGCAGTCCAGAGTCCCAAGAGAAAGACAAAGATTTTTCATCTGCCCAGAAGAGCAGAGAAGTCTGTTTTAAGGCTTCGGGGAGAGGAGATGGGGAGCCTTGTACTGTGAGTTAGGGAGCAAGGACTCTTGAATCTTAGAGAATGTGGATGAGGTATAGAGGAAGTGCACATTTAGTCAACTCTATGGACAGACTGGAGATGTCCCTTGCCCTGGAGTCTGGTAACGAGGCCTCTAAGATGCTTTGTTCCCTGTCATTTTTCTGGAATCTGGACACATGAGATATATTTACAAATTCATAGATGGAATGATTGTCTCTCCCTATAGTAGCAGTGATCTCAGATCCAACTATGGTGCTAGAGTTAGAGCTATATGTAGGCTCAATTTAAGCAACACCTGGTTGGTGATTTTGATATTTGTTTCCTGGAGTCCCAATACATAGGTGTTCCCAGTAGAGATGTTGTATGACATGATTCCTGGGGAGATATAAATTAATGTCTACTTATCCCAGATAGGGAACCTTCAGCAGACCAAACTATGAATACTACGATATCCAAATATGTGAACCAAATGAGTTGTATTGGGGTTACTTATAGGAGTTTGGATGACAGGTTACTTACAGTAGCAAAAATAAATTAAAGATAGCTATGTCATTAAAATACCACCCCAGCATAGGGGACAGCTCATGAAAGCTGGAAACCTAGAGGTACCATGACCTACAGGCAGCTAGACAATGCAGAGAATGTCTTTTCTAGTCAGCTTGGTTGGTTTGAGTCTCCTCCAGGCAGTTTCATCAGTATAAGAGTGTCTCTCAGCAGTCTTTACTACTTATATAACCTTGGAGAGGGAGGAGCCTCATGCAGCTGTTTAGTTTCAGAGACTTCCTGAGGCTTTTGAGTTGTATATTTCCAGGGTGGTTCTACTCTGCTCTGCCCTTCCCTGCTCTGCCCTTCCCTGCTCTGCCCTTCCCTGCTCTGCCCTTCCCTGCTCTGCCCTTCCCTGCTCTGCCCTTCCCTGCTCTGCCCTGCTCTGCTCTGCTCTGCTCTGCTCTGCTCTGCTCTGCTCTGCTCTGCTCTGCTCTGCTCTGCTCTGTTCTATTATGTTCTTCTATATTTTGTTATGTTCTATTGGACATGGGGATCTCACTGTGTAGAACTCACAAGAATATGCCTGCCTCTGCCTCCCAAGTGCTGGAATTAAAGTTGTGTGCCACCACATCCAGCCATATTCCCAGTGTCTTAATGAGCCCCACTTTACATCTTCTTGAGTCTTATTTATCTATTTGTTTGTTTGTTGATTATTTTCGAGACAGGGTTTCTCTGTGTAGTCCTGGCTGTGCTGGAGTTCACTCTGTAGACCAGGCTGGCCTTGAACTCAGAAATCCCACCTGCCTCTGCCTTCCAAGTGCTGGGATTAAAGGTGTGCACCACCACAGCATCTTCTTAAGTCTTCATAGGCTTTCCTGAGGAAACTGCCGCACATGAAGGATGATTGACAGTAGTTGTCAGCATTCATGTAAACACAGTCTGAGTAGCCTCTAGCTTAGATCTACCAGTTAGTTACAGTTCAAGCCAACAATACCACTACCTTCATAAATATGTCTAGCCATCCAGATGTTGAATGTCTGTTTAATAATAGGACGCGGTACCTCCCCAAATTAATGTGTGAGGTGGTTTTGAGACACACCTAAGCTTGTGAACATGAAGAGGCTTTATAAATGCTAAAGCTTTATTCTTTTTTTTAAAAAATGAAGTGCTGTTTTTGTTAGCATATTGTCAAACATTAGCAGTGTTTTCCCAAGACTACAGGTGCTTGAGCAGGTAGGTAGATACTTGCCTGTCTTCTTACAGAATTCAAAATACTGAACCTTTATTCTCATAATGATATCAAGGCTTCTTTTGTTATGAGAACAAAGGCTTGCTCAAATCTAGGATGCTGGGAAAGCAGGCTTGCCTTGGTGTTCAGATATCTTTAGTAAACAAATACCTGCCTCTGCTTTTCCTGGCTGCCTTCCTCTTGACTCAGAATAGAAAGACTATGAAATTGGGCATATGAGAAGGGAAGGGACTCCCTCACCCAGGAATCTGGTTGAATCCTCTCACTAGGAGAAAAGCAAGAATTCCAGCACAGTTGTTAGTTGCTTAAGCCCCTTCCCAGGACCCCAGCTGTAAACATGGGATTTTCTAGGCATCTTGCCAAAGGCTTCATTCACAGGATGAGGACCTCCCTTAATCCTCTTGCACATCTCTAGTGGTTCTTAGGTTTTACTTTATCACACTGTAATTTGACCCAAGATACCTCTAGAGCTGCCCTATAATCTCACTGATCAAAAGAGAGAAAACCGGGATAGGCAACTTAACAACGTTTTTGAGATGCAACTCGAAAGCCCAAAAATGATATATGGTCATCTGCGCTGAGACAATTAGCTGTGTCTCTGCTTTGGTGAGCCTTGACCATGCTTGAGTATGTATTCTGAGATCCTCTCTTATTTTCTGCTAACCCTCGTACTTAAAGTCTATATTAAAATAGTTTAAGTAGGGGGCTGGAGAGATGGCTCAGTGGTTAACGGCACTGGCTGCTCTTCCAGAGGTCCTGAGTTCAGTTCCCAGCAACCATGTGGTGGCTCACAACCATCTATAGTATGACCTGATGCCCTCTTCTGGCATACAGGTGTATATGCAGATAGAGTATTCATAAAATAGTGCATATAATAAAATTTGTTTTTTAAATATCTTAAATAAAATCATCAACTCTGCTTTACCTGGCTTCTTGTCCTGGTTCTTCTTGTTGATGAAGCAGCAATTCCTCTTTTGTTCTGAGCCGAGGTCCCTTAAAAATGAGAGGAATTCCATGGACTCCCAGAGCCGAGTCTCAGTCCTCTCTCTAATGACCATCTACAACTACCAGGCTCAGTCACTGACTGAAATTCAACTGACCTGCCATTCAACTTAACCTTATTTTATAGAATTGAGCAGAGTCAGATGATCGATGGTCCTAGGGGCCTACACTGACCCCTCTTATTTTGTGCTGAAGAGACTGAACTTGTCAAAGGGGGCCCTGGTTGGACTGAAAGACACCAGATTGTAAGCTGGTTGAGTGACAGGTTTCTGTGTTCAGAATCCCCATAAGGGGGAAGGGTAAGCCTTGCCTATCTCCGGCTCCTGCAGTAATTAGCATTATATTTTATATGCTTGATTACTCAACACCTGTTCCCTGAGCAAGCAAATGCCTGTTGGACTGAATGAACCTTTCATGTGGGGCTTTGGGATGAATCAGGGCTGCACTTATTCTAAGAACTAAGGCGTCGTAGCTTAGTGTCATGGCTCACGACTGTGCTCAGGAGAGTGAGTAGAAGGATTGTCACAAGTTCAAACCCAACTTGGGCTAAGTGCTAAGTTTGAGGCTATAATGTGTACACACACACACACACACACACACACACACTCATATACACATACATATAAATATATATGTCTGAACTTATATAGTCAGACTGCTGCTGGACTTGGGCCCCAGTAGACCTAGTGAGCTAAGAGATTAAACAGCTCGTCCTCAAAAACGCTATCCTCAAAGCTGTGGCCAAAAGCAGAGAGAGAAGGTTGTTGAGGACAAATTACAAAGAGGGACAAATTAAGAGGTCCTATGACCCCTAAGTTCACCTCTGGGGCACCAGCATCAGCTTAAATAGAGGACAAGAGGTACGGTTAACTCAACAGTCTCGGCTAAGTGTGGCCCCACCAAAGCACCCATGACGCCCCTTCATTGTCTCCGCTCCTGTTTCTCCTGGAAGGTAGGCTGACAAGTTGTCAGACTGTGTGAAATCTCCTCCTGAGAGACAGCTTTGCCCTCTGGCTTGCTCCAGGCTTCTCCATTGTTCTTCTTCCAGAATGAGACTCCCACAGAATTCCAATTTCTTGAGGACCTTTGTGTGATCAGTCTGGTAGCCAAAAGCGCCCCTGTCTCTTTAGAATAGTTTCTGCCTTGACAAGGTGATTACAAGGCTCTGTCTCAAAAAGATTAAAAAAGAAGAAGAAGAAGAAGAAGTTAAAATACAAGCACATAACATGCACACACATTTGTGTGAATGCATGAAATAGCGTACATTGGTGATTCCATGCTGCTAATAAGCAAAGATGTAAATATAAGAAATAATGTCCATAGAGGTCCTAGCTAGAAATTGTCCTGCTTAGGATGTGAGCCTACTACAAGGGCATATTGCTTACTCATCAAATATGATTTGTTTATTTTGTTTTGTGGTGGTGGTGGTTTTGGTGATGAAACTATGTGTGTGTGTGTATGTGTATGTTACTAAAAAAATGAAATCAGGTCATCACCTATGCTAGGCAAGAATTCTATTGCTAAGTTACATCCCCAACCCCTTACAAGGGAATTCTAGACAAGTGCTCTTTTGCTAAGCTATGCCTCCAACCCTCATTGGAAGATTCTAGGCAGGGGCTGTACCACTGAGCCACACCCCCAGCCCCTCACTGGGGGATTCTAGGCAGGGGCTCTACCACTGAACCATACCTCCAGCCTTTCACTGGAGGATTCTAGGCAGGGTCTCTACCACTGAGCCACAGCCACAGACCCTCACTGTGGGACTCTAGGCAAGGTCTGTACTACTGAGACCGACCAATGGGCTATCACTAGGGGATTCCTGGTGGCTGGCACTTTACCTCTGAGCCCTATTCCCAAGTCCCTCGCTGGTGGATTCTGAGCTAAATCCCTAGCACTCTTTATTTTTATTTTTATTTTGTTATATGGTTTAACTAAATTGCCCTGGCTGACTTCATACTCACTTTGGACACCAGGCTAGTGTTGAACTTGTGATTCTCCCATCTATCTCTGAAGGAGCTGAGATTACAGGTCATTGCCACCGTGCCCAGCTACTGATCAAACTTCTTTTTTTGTTGTTGTTAAATTCCTATATGAGAGACAGAAGTGTGATACAGCTGCCTTCGTACCTTCAAGAGCCTTAAATTTTGTCCTGTCTTTTGCAAACTCAGCAAGTACAGAATAAAACTGAGTTAATTCAGATTTTAGCCACATATTCAACATTAGTCCAAAGTACCCCATGCTTTGAAAGTAGCTGATTCGGGCTGGTGAGATATCTCAGTGGGCACTTGCTCCATAAGCCTTACGACCCAGGTTCTGTTTCTGGAATCCACATAAAGGTTGAAGATAGACTCCGTAAAGTTGTTCTCTGTCCTACACCTGTGCACTGTGACACACTCCTGCAGTTATACTGAATAAACAAGGAAACAATAAACATAAAAATTGTCAATAATATTTGCTATTTTACAGGAAAGAAAGAAAAAAAAAGCCAGTGGTATCCATTGTACGTGTGATAAATATGCGTGATACTCTGTCTGGCACAAGAAGTTTCTTCTCTTCTAGAAATGGCCTCAATTTTAAAAATAAATGGCATTGATTTAGCATTAGAGCCTTTTCATATAAGGATTTATCTCAACAGCACTTTTAAAGATATAAAACACACAGTTTATGTAGCCTTAGGTTTCTTAGCACCAAATCAAACCGAATAATAAAGTAAAATGGAATGCTATAATGATCAAACAGTATAAGCTCCAGTCAAGAGCGATTTGGAAGCACCTCTTATAATTACGAGGCCAGAAGCCGCCTCTGTAGATTTGGCAGAACGGAATCATGAAATGAATTAAGGCCGTACCAAATTATTAATACTTTTCATACTCTGTTGCAAAAGCCTGCCTTCATGCCTCACTGGGAACTGAAGTTAAAAAAAAAATGTCTCAAAGAGCAGGCAGGGCAAAGTGGATAAAATTAATAAATAGGAGGTTGCTTATTGTTCTTTAACATCCACTTGTCTAATCCTTTGAACATTCGCGCAACTCTCCGCCGTTCAAAGAGCTCTCAGTCGTCTTCAGTCCTTTCATCTGGCTAACCACTCAGAGTTCCTAAGAGGGGTCTCAAGGTGCAGTAGGTGGTTAAGAGCCCAGGGTCGAGGCTGAGGACATGGCTCAGCCAATCAAGTGGTTGTCTTGTAAGTATTAGGACCTAAGTTCTGAACCTAGAATCTGTGTTTAAAAAAAGAAAAAAAGAAAGAGCTGAAGAGGTGGCTTAAAGAGATGCTACTCTTGTAGAGTTCAGTTCTCAGCACCAACCAGGCAGCTCACAGCTGTCTCTCACTCTAGCTATAGAGAATCAGACACCATCTTCTAGACTTCATGGACACCTGTACTCACAAATGTAGATTGCCCTCACCTCCCCCCACAAAAAACTCCCACCTACACTCATGATTTAAAAGAGAATGAATCCCTTTTTAAAGCAGGGCATGGTGGTACATGCTTGTGATCCCAGCTCTAGAGAAAGAGAGCCAGGAGAAACCCGGGAAATTGGTCTAGTCCTTTTGATGAGTTTTAGGCCAGTGAGAAACTCTCATGAGGAACAACACACACACACACACACACACACACACACACACACACACGGGGGGGGGGGAAGAGTTGTTTCCCTGGGACCATCTATCTCCTGTTCCACGAAGTGAGATACTGAATGTGCAGGATTCTTTTGTCTCTTATATGACAAAAAAAATTAAGATACATTCATTAGAAAGGGAAGTGGATTTATTTACCGTTTAACAGAACTGGGAAGGGGGGAAGGACAAACCACAACAACCCTCACCACGATGCTGCCATTTTTATCATAAAGTGATCAAACACCAGATCATGAGCAAACTCACCTGTAAGGCAAAGTCTGTAAAAGATCGAGGCCCCTAGTTGCCTCCATAGTATGTCTTCTCTGTTACAAAGCAAGTTTTTATTCAAGCGTGGGCCATGGAAAATGGGACCTGAAAGATCTCTTTTCTGACCTCATTATTTTTTGAGATAGTGCCTCATGTAGCCAAGGCTAGCTTCTACTACATATCTGTGGATGACTTTGAACTTCTGATCCTCCTGCCTCAGCTACCAAGTGCTACGATTACAGGTTGCACCATCAAGTTGCATTTGATGTGGTGCTGTGCATGGAGACCAGGGCTCCAGCATTACATCCCTGGACTTTAGCATCTACTTTTGCAGGATCCAGGTACCTAGGAATAATAACTCTCTGGTCCTGTAAGGATAATACCGGGATACTTTTTCACTAAGCACTGACCTGTCCTAAGTGCTCAATAAATGGTCTTGCTTGCCTACATCCCCCTGAGCCCTGATTTCACCAGAAAGAAGAAAGGTAAAACTGTTCGGTGATTAGTCATCTCAAGCAAGCTTGCCCTGCCAGTCAGCGATTTGAAACATTTTCACCTCAATAGAGACCTCTTGACCGTCTAATTATTTGACCAGTATATCATTCATATTCATATCTAAGCTACTCTCCTGGGCCAGAAGTGTTAATTAAGGTCTGTGCATCTCTGAAGAAATCACTTGGTTCGCAGTGGGAATGTGCTTCCATAGCTTCAACCACTTTGCTCTAGGGTCTCCAAAGAGGGAGAAGTCCATACAGACAGTTCTCTGATGGGGCTGAAGAGAGAGCTTCATGGGTAAAGTGCTTGCTTTACACATGTGAGGACCTGAGGTTGGATACCCAGCATCCAGATAAAAAAGCAGACATAGTAATGCAAATCTATGTCTATAACCCCAGCACTGAAGATATAGAAACAGGCAGATCTTGGGGAAAATCTCTGGCCAACGGACGCTATTAATGATATTGTGTTATGCTTACAGACAGGAGCCGAGCATGGCTGTATTCTGAGAGGCTCCACCTAGCAGCTGACTGGAACAGATGCAGAGAGACCTACAGTCAAACAGTGGATGGAGGTTGGGGACTCTTATGGAAGAAGAGGAGGAAGGATTGCAGGCCTGATGGGGATAGGAACTCCATAGGGAACCCAACCGAGTTTACTAACCTGGACCCTTGGGGGTTCTCAAAGACTAAACAACCAATCAAAGATCATACAGAGCCAGTCCTAGGACACCCTACACATATGTAATAAGTATGCAGCTTGGTCTTCATGTGGTACCCCAGTAACTGGAGCTGGGGCTATCCCTGAAACTGTTGCCTTTCTAGGGAATCCATTCCCCTAACTGGGCTGCCTTGTTTGGCCTCAGCAGGAGAGGATGCACCTATCCCCGCAGAGACTTGATGTGCCAGGGTAGGGGAATACAGTGAGGGGGCTCCACCCTCTCAGAGAAGAAGGGGACAGGGGGCAAGGATAAGGGAAAATGTTGCATACCATGTGCACATGCACAGAAAGTGCATCTCTCACACACATGCTAACAAGTCATTTGTTGACCTTTTTCATATTATGTCTCAAAAAGATTAGCTTTCGTCTTTGTTATAGCTGTGTCTCAATCGATTGCTTGTGTGTTTGTAGGTGGTCTCTGAACAGCACTTTGTGTCTTTATAATTGTATGTACCAAGATGAGGTGCGATGCTCCCATTTACATGTCAGTTTACTCCCATAACCCCTCAGCTTCCTTGAAACGCTAATTGCTCAGCGAAAGGCCTTCCTTTCCCCTTTGTAAGTGTCTCTTAGATGCCAAACGCTAGGTTGTTATTTAGGTTACATCTCTTTTAATCCAACTGTGATGGATAATCTCTGTCAACTTGATAGACCTTAGAGTCACCTAGGAGACACACTTCTGGGCATATCCATGACAGTATTTCTAAAAAGGTTTAACTGGTAACCCAACATGGATGTGGGTGGAGCCATTCTATGGGTTAGGATAATGACTGAAAAGAATGGAGGCAGTGTGCTGAGCACCAGCACCCATCTCTCTCTCTGTTTCTTGTCTGTGCACGCCTTGGGAGCAGCCGCCTCATGCTCACACTGTTATGCCGTCTCCCTCGATGACGGCATGCCTTCAAACCCTAAAGCAGAGTGACCCATTTTTTTTTTCTTACAATACAGTTGTTAGGTGGTTTGTCACAGTGATGAGAAATGTAACCAATGCACTTCCCTTGGATACTTGAAATCCATGCCACATAAAAAGATGACTCCTGACGATGTTACAGTTTTTGCCTAAGGTTACCTAACTGGTCATTTGGGGCCATCACTACAAGAAACTAAAAAAGACCATGTCTAAGCAGCAAAAGGAGGTGTTAAAACATACTGAAGGGTCAGAGAGATGGCTCAGTGTGTAAAGGAACTTCCCATACAAGCCCAGTGACATAAAGTGCAATCTTTGGAACCTATAGAAAGATAGAAAGACCCAACTCCTCAATTCTGTCATCTTGGCTCTACCGGTGTGTTGTATACACACACACACACACACACACACACACACACACACACACACACCCCTACTGCTACTACTACTACCACACACATACACACAATAATGATAAATTTTCAAGAGATACCCAAAAAGGAACAAAACTTGGTAGGATGAATGTTACCAGGGTACTCATAGAACTCTAGAGATGGCGGAACACCTGGTCTTAGATCTAACAGGCCAAGAGGATTGGGTAAAAACAAAATCTACAATTCATTTTTTTAAATCTCCCTTTGCTAGGTGTAGTGGTGCATAACTGTAGTCCCAACATTCTGAAAGCTGAGGCAGGAGGAGTAGGTACCAAACTGTCCGATGTAGTAAGTTCCAGGCCAGCCTGGACTACACGGCAAAACCCCACTTCAAACTACAAACATTCCCTGCTGATTCTGTGCTCCAAGTTGAGACATGGCAACCCTGATGAAGTGGAGCTGGCCAGTCCTGCATTGAAAAGTGATTGTTTCTTTTTACACAGCGAGCTTCAGAAGCAGAGAATCTTCTGGAACATAGGGAGACATGGAAGTAGGAGCAGTAGGGTATGGCAGATGGTATGAGAGGTATAGAGCTTGTTGTAATAATGACTAAGGCATAAAGGAAATAAACCAAGCCTTCACCAAGATGGTCTATGTCTGTGAGGAGAAAGGGATGTGAAGGCGTGAAGGGCCCACCAGCCAGTGTGTTGACTCAAAGCTGTGGCGAAACCCTGCAGATAAGAGTGATGTTTGAGAAAGACACATAAAGCTTAGGATGCTAAATAAAGCGATGCGAAATTATGACAAGCTAAGCATCCAAGTTACTCAAGGGCTACAGTGAGATCCAAGAAGACAAAATTAACAACTGCAGCAAAACAGGGAACACATCAAACAGTTGGAAGAAAATAGGGTTTGGAGTAAGTCTCTTTTGGATGTGTGGTAACTGTGGCAAAGCAAAAGAAATTTGCTTAAGATCACAAAGGAGAGAGAATAGAGGAAGTTGCTAGGGCACTGGGGCATGCTATCCAAGAATTTGTGAGATGTTGTTGAATTCAGATATTTTAAAATTTAATTGATTTTTAAAAAATATTTGGTATGTGTGTCACTTGGCTTTCCATCATTTTGACAAAACCCCTGGAACAACAACAACAACAACAACAACAAAAAAAAAAAAGAAAGAAAGAAAGAAAGAAAGAAAGAAAGAAAGAAAGAAAGAAAGAAAGAAAGAAAAAGAAAAGAAAGGAAAAGAAAAAGAAAAAGAAAAAAAAGGATTTAAAAGTAGGAAAGGTTACTTTGGGTTTGTGGTTTCAGAACTTTCCATTATATTAATTTTCACTCCTCGTGGTTATGAACAAACACCTGATGGAAGAACTCAAGGCAGGAGGAGTTTATTCTGGGTCGTGGTTTGAGGCGACAGTCCGTGATGGCAGGGAAAGCATGACTGAAGGTGAATGAGACAGATGTACACACTGCATGCACAGTCAGGAAGCAGACAGAGATGGATGCAGGTGCTCAGCTTGCTCCCTCCATTTTCTTCAGTCCAAAACCACAAACCATGGGATGGTGCCATCCACATTCAGTATGGGACTTCCCTCCTCAATATCTTCTGAAACATCTCCACAGACATGCCCAGAGGTTAATCCCCTAGTTAATTCTAGGTCCTGTGACAATCAGTATTACCACCACACTTTCTGATATCTTTCCCCCACACTTTGTGATCTTTGTGGTACCTACAACTTCCCCTGTCCTATGTATGTATGTCTCTTTGAGTTTCCAGTTTAGGTGTGGTTCTGAAGTAAGCTTCTATCCATGGATGTTATTTGCATGTAACTTGACCATGGATCTGAGGAATGCTTTCTTTCTAATCTAGTCCAAAAGGTAGGTACTACTTTGATTATTCTAGTTTCATTCAAATTCAAAAACCAAAGGTGATGTGGTGGTTTGCATAGGTATGGCCCCCATAGACTCATTTGCTTGAATACTTGACCCATTCGGAGTGCTACAATTAAGAGATATGGTCTTGTTGGAGGAAGTGTGTCATTATAGGGGTGGGTTTGAGTTCTCATACATTCAAGTCACACACAGTCTCCTTCTGATGCCTGTGGGTCAAGATGCAGAACTCTTGGCTCCTTCTCCAGCATCATGTCTGCCTGCATGGTGCCTGCCATGTTTTCCGACATAATGATAATGGACTAAACCTCTGAAACTGCAAGTCAGCCCCAGTTTTCCTTTATAAGAGTTGTCTTGGCCATGCTGTCTCTTCACAGTAATAAAACCCCAACTGAGACAGGGGATTTATGGGAGGAAAGGGTTTATTTCAGCTTATAGCTCTATTAGTGAGGAAAGACAGGGCAGGAACTCAAGCAAGAACCTAAAGCAGAAACCATGAGGGATAGTTGGTTTCTGGCTTGATTGCAGGCTCATACTTAGATAGTTTTCTAAGGACGTCCTGCCCAGTGATGGTCTCTCCCAAAGTTGGTTATCCCCACCCAGAATCAATTCCCATTTAAGACAATTCCCCTAGGACATATCCACAGGCCGATTTGGCCTGGGTAGCTCCCCAGTCAAGACCTCCCTTCTTGGATGACTTTAAGATCCATTTGACCACTGAGGTCAACCAGAACACTGACAGGGAAAATGTTGCCTACAAGGCTTCCTCGTCTTTCTAACCCCCATGTCTTCATACACATTCTATAGATATTCAAGTTCTGGTCATCTTTAGAATTCTTAACTTTTTTCTGGCATTTTTTTCCTCCAGGTTCAGCCTTGCTTTCTTTCTATAGTGCTTTCTCCCTTGGGAAATGTTCATTCAACTATTTAACCCCAGCACCTGCTTGCAGCCTCCATTTGAATAGGAAGGCAAATAGTCATTGCCTCTCACCACCATTGTATTGTCCACTCACAATTACCCTGTCTCTTGTCAGAGGCTACTAAGTCTTCCTTACTGAGCTTCAGACCCTTCCTGTGAATGAAAAAATCCCTCTGAATGGATCTTCGCCTTCATCACAGGCTTCTCTTGATTATTTCCTATTGCAAATCACTCGCAAAACTGTGAATTATTAACACACTACAGGAAAGCTTGATGCCCCCTCTTGCCTGTGCTGGTAAGTTTGCTTTTCATGTGAGTGTGTTTCTGTATGTACACGTGAAATTGGAAGCCAGATGTCAATATCAAGTGCCTTGCTCAATAACTCTCCATCCTAGTTTTTGGAACATTGTCTCATGATTCACCTTCAACTTATTGATTCAGTTAGATTGCTCGGCTGGGGAGCCTCAGGGATCTTTCTGATTCTTTGTCTCTGGTGCTGGAATTACAGATGTATGACCTTGTGCCTGGACTTTTAGGTGGGTACTAGGGGATTAAATTCCAGTCTTGAGTCTGGAAAGGCAGCCAATGGTTAAGATTATACATTGCTCTACCAGTGAAACATGTTCTAGCCTCTCACTTGGGAATTTTAGGTAGGCACTCTATCATCTGAGCTGTGTCATTAGCCCTCTGACTAGAAGATGTTAGGCAGAGTCTCTACCATGGATCTTTGTATGGATTCCAGATGGGAACTCTGACACAAAGCTATACTCCTAACCATTTATTACCATTTAGTTTAAGGCAAGATCTTATTAAGTTGCCCAAGACTGGTCTAAAAGTCTAAGAAATTTTGAGCTTGTAATTTCCCTGTCTCAGTGTCACAGGTAGCCATGATTACAGGTCTGCTTTCTCTGTCTTCTGATATAAAAGTAACCTTTCAGGTTGTGAATTGAAATGAGTGATTTAGGGAGACTTTCACAATCACAGATCACCCAACAGGTATCTTGAATGGGAATGATAGTCATATTACAATAACCACTCTTCCGGGCACCATGAAAGCCACATACCTTTAGGTAGAACAGTGTAGGTTCAAATCTCACTTCTACCTCCTCATCACTGAACAACCTCTAGCAGGGACCAAACACAAGGAAATAAAAATGAGAATAAATAGAAAAATTAAGAGATCACCCATCTGCCATATTTGGTATACTCGTTAATATCCAAGTCCTTCATTAGATCTGGTTTTCCTTAAGGAGATGAGAAGGGAAAAAATGTGGGATTCAGTAAAGAGCATTTTCTTTTCATCCAAAAGAGATGTCTGATCATTTTTGACAGTGCCAGTCCACATGCATCTCTCTTTCCTTCCTTCCTTCCTTCCTTCCTTCCTTCCTTCCTTCCTTCCTTCCTTCCTTCTTCCCTTCCTCCGTTCCTTCCTTCATCTTCATTGTCCTTTTTCCTTTTCTCTCTCCTTCCTTTGATCTCTTCCTTCCCTTTTCTCTCTTTCTCATTTGTTTTTCTTTCCTTCCCTCCCCCTTTCTCTCCTCTAATTCCTTTTCTTCTTTCTCTCTCTTCTTATGTCCTTTTGCTTTCTATATTTCTTCCTCCTTTCTATGTTCATCTTTCTCTGTGTCTTTCTTTCTTTTGGTCTTTCTATGTCTTTGAGACTAAGTCTCAATTTTTAGCCAGGTCTGTTCAGGAGTCACATTTTTGCTCCAGCCCTACCTTGAAATCACAGCAATTCTCCTGCCTCAGTCTCCCACATCCATACATTGATATCCCATGTGCCATGCTCAGCTCTGCACATTGCTCTTCAGAGCTACAAAATGACCAAAGTTCTCATTGTTGCTCTCAATCTTCCAGGGATAAAATGGAGGCCTCTAGAGATATGATGGTCTTTTCCAAGGTCCCAGGGCCAGCGAAACAAAGCACGTATCCCCTGGACACTTAGCCCATTGACCCTCATTCACCACCAACCCTCAGTAAAGGTCAAGTGTATGAGAGCACATCCTTTAGGTCCCCATGACGATGTTTTTTTTTCCTTAGGCCTTTCACAAAATCCATTTGTTCAAGTATCATGTGCAGTTTCTTCTTCTCCTGCCACCCAGCTCTTAGCAAGAAAAGGGACATCGACTCTGCTATTCAGCAGATCTTTGCGATTCTGAACATCAAATGAAATCATTCTCTGAGGTCAATCTAGATGATTATTAGGGGGACTCAATTTCCTTTCAAGAAGGCACATTGTCACTTCAGTGTGCAGTGGAATTTGTCGTGTTAATGAATTGAAGTATGCTTTAGGGATTTCCCCCAATGCTTATTTTAATTTAAGCTCTAGGGGTTTAACTTTCCAAAATACTCAATTTTGTTCATTATGAAAACTAATAACTGGCTTATTTCACTGCTAATTTGGGCACGAAGGTTAATTATCTATAGTGGAGTGGTCTCAAGCTAATCTAATGTCTACCTGAACACGGCACTGTAGCTAATTGATTCCCCATGCACTGAGAAATGAGTATTTCTTTGTGGGGGTAAAAAAGGAAGAAGAGAAAGAAGAAAGAAATGTTCCACTGAGGCGAATTCTTTTTATTTCTCTTTGTGGTAAAGGGAATGGCGTTATCTCCAAGGTGGTGAGCAATATTCCCTTTTGGGAGTCCTGTGAAAAGCATCCAGTCATCCATGCAAGAGAACATTCTTACACTCCATCTTGATATCAAAGCTTTATCCTTCAACATCACCCACTCCTCACCTTCACACTGCTCCTTCACATGTCTGTGTGGGTTTGAGGAATGGGAATATACATAATTTAGTGTGCGTGTGAGAATGTGTATATATGTACGTACTGCAAATGCACGTGTCTGCAAGTGCAGATGTGTGTGGAGTACAGATGACAACCTTCAGTGTGATTCTCCAGGAGACAAGAATTTATTTGTTTGTTGGTTTGTTTGTGTGTTTCTGTATGTATGTGTAAATATGCCATGATAAACATGTGGAAGTCATAGGACAACTTGTAGGAATCAGTTTTTCCATCATATTGGTCCTAGGGATTGAATCCATGCCATCAGCAATCTTGACTTGAGCAGCTCTCTCTTGATTTTGAGGCATGCCTTTAACTGGCTTGAAGCTCTCCAAATGGGTTAAGTTTGGAGTTAACACTTTAGTTTGATTTCTGTTGCTAGGGGGGTGGGGGGGTGGGGAGAAACACTGACCAAAAGCAACTCGGCTTACATGTCTACATCATGGCCCATCACCAAGGGAAGCCAGGGTTGATGCTGAAGGCAGAATTCTGGAAGTGGGAACTGAAGCTGAGACTGTGAAGGAACTATCCCTTCTGGCTTGCTCAGCCTGCTTTCTTATAGAGCCCAGGACCACCAGCCCAGGGATGGCACCACCCACAACTAGTTATCAAGAAAACACCTCCACAGACAGGCCTACAGGCAAATATGATGGAGGGAATACCTCAACAGAGGCTCCCTCTTCCTAGGTGACTCTATCTTGTGTCAGTTGGCTAACCATCAAGTCTCAATGATCTACTTACAGGCCGCACCTCAGTGCTCGGCTTTCAAGCTCCGGCCACCACATGCATGGCCTTTTTATAAATGGGGTCTGGACATTCCTACACAGGTCCTCAGGTTTGAGCAGCAAGCACTACCAACTGATCCATCTTTCAAGACTGAATATACATTTTTTTAAGATACATTTTGCATCGTGGTAATCAGATCATGATGCTATGCCACGTGTAAGACCAGACATCACCACCCTGATGACTTCTTTTTGTCTTTGTTGTTTCAAGGGGCAAATGGAGTTTCACATCCATCTATACATCTGCCCACTTGTCCTCTGAGGAAGACTTCATTGATTATTTGTTACTTCCCCAAGACAGAGTTTCACTATGTAGCCCAGGCTAGCCTCAAACCATATTCTCCCCCCCCCCGCATCTACCTCCCCAGTGTTAAGATTACCCGTGTATGTACTCTACTCTTTAGGAGGAGAGGAACCTGAGGCACAGAGAGTGATACAGGTACACATGACAGGTGGCTGTGAAGAGGGAGTGGGCTGGTGTGCAGCTTTCCTGACTTCTAACTCTGTGTTCTTTCTACATCACCATACCACTTCTGTTTATTTAATAGGTTCACAAATCGTGCTCTTAAGACTATCAACTAATTCTTTGTCCTCTTTTTTTGAGCTAAGATCTCAAGTAGCCCAGGCTGGCCCCATACTTTCTATGTAAGCTGAGGATAACCTTGAACTTCTGGTGTACCAGCAGTTACTTTCCTAGTCCTCAGAATCTGGCCATGCACCAAAGTTTCCAGTTTATACAGTGCTGGGGATGGAACCAGGGCTTTCTTCATTCTGTGCAGGTACACTACCAACAGAGCTACGTATAGTTTCATTTATTTGTTTGTTTGTTTGTTTGCTTGCTTGCTTGCTTGTTTTTAAACTGTGAGCTTTATAGTCTAGGCTGGCCTTGTACTCATAAAGTAGCTGAGGATGACCTTGAATTTGTGACCCTCATATATCTGCCTTTGGAGTGCTAGACATGTGCCATTATACCTTGTTTATGAAGTGCTGGGAAAGGGAACTGGGGCTCTGTGCACACTAGGCAAGCCCTCTATCAACTGAGCCCCCATCCCAGCTGCAGATTTATCTGCTATTTCATATTTGCTGCTGTACAGTTCTGCTGCTAGCTCACAAAGAAACCCAATTTTGTTGGGGGAAAAAATAGTTAACTCCATCATTTGATGATCATATCTTGACAGGTATAGCTTTCCATTTCTCCCTCTACTCTTTGTGCTGTGCGTAGGAGAGAACAGAGTGTCTGGTTCTAATTGATCCCACCCCTACACTTCTCAAGACGCTAAACTCTGGTTTGGCCTTGAACTTCCTACATACTTGTGAGCCTTTCGAGCCATCCCTCTCCATCCACCTCTGATTTATTTAAAAATTACTTTCTAAACCAACTTGAAGCAGCTCAAAATTAATTTAAACTCTCCCAAAGTGCATTTGTCACTGTCCGGCCTTGTAATTTGTTACGTTGCGTTCCAACCTCCTACGGCATCCTGGCGAAGTCAGAACTCTGATGATGTAGTGTGGTCCCCATGTACAATATATTACCAGAGCAGTTTCCACTTGCATGATAGATGGATTGAGCCTGGGAAGGGTTTTAAAAGAGACCTAAATTTGTAGAGTATTTTTATTCCTTTTACATGGCTGAAGGCATCACCCAAGGGATTATTGAGAGCCTAAATCATTTTTCTCCTTTTTACTGTGCATCAAACAGGGGTCTGCAAAGGCAATTAACCCCAAGTGTTGGCAGAATTGCTGAGGCAATAATTTGCTTTTTCCATGGTCTTGTAGCTTTGGCCTGACATTGCCCCATTAGTTAAAGAAATAGAAAAACGAATGTCCTTTTGCTGAAAGGTGTCAACAATTAGGTCCAATCATACCCTTGCCCATCTCTTTGACAGTTTTCAGAGTGGCAGATGCTTTACCGGGCTTATGACCATGACAGGAGAGAAAGTCTAGGTTCTCCATTTGCTAACGGAGCTTCTCTTGGAGCTCCACCTCCCCTCCCACTCAGTCGGTTGCTCTGGGGCTGGGGATGTCAGCCATAGCTAAGAATCAGGGAGTTCTGATGAAATAAATAAAACCTTCTTATGTCTAACTGAGCTGAAACAGTTTCAAATGTTCAGAGGCTGGCAGG
The DNA here is from genome assembly GCF_900095145.1 of Mus pahari. NCBI lineage: Eukaryota > Metazoa > Chordata > Mammalia > Rodentia > Muridae > Mus > Mus pahari. Next base: position 21,626,153 of record NC_034612.1, read on the forward strand.
GGGCCTCAGCAAATAAAAGACCTCACTGCCAAGCCTGGTGACCTGAGCTTAATCCTTGGGACTGGGGTGGTGAAGAGAAAGAACTAACCTCTGCAGGTTGTCCTCTGACCTCCATGTATGAGCAGCGACCTATGCACACGCATACACACACACACACACACACAAGCACGCGCGCACGTGTGTGCGCGCGCGCGCGCGCACACACACACACACACACACACACATGCATACACTCAGAGGCACACAATGATAACTCTCTAGCAAGTAATAGATGCAGGGACCCAATCAGATGTTAGTGATGTATTATCACTCTGGTCCCAAATAATCTAATACTCTTCCAACAACCCAAACGAGCTCAACAGTCCAAGTAGCATTTGGCTAGAGACTGATGTCGGACATAATCCTCCACCACTCCTCTACGTACTTACTGAAGCATGGTCTCTCAACCCAACCCAGAGCTCATTGATATGGCTAGTCTTACTAGGCAGCTTGCTCTATGGATCTGTCTTTGGCTTCCTAGACTGAAATGATAGGCTGGCTTTCACATCCACCTGACATCTCCACTAGTTTTGGACTAAACGCCTTCCTTCATGCTTGCCTCACCAGCACTCTAACCACTGGGCTATCTCCCCAGGTCAAACCAGCCACTGCCTTTTATATCTAGTCTAGTCCAATGACTCATACCAGGACAACAGCCAGAACTTAGACATGGGCCTCAGTCCCTGGGTCCACATGTTCTACATTCTTCAACCTTCAAGTCTCCATGGCAACTGCCTACACTGCTGGTGTGTCCTGATCAATTTTTGCACTCAACTTCAGGTCATTTGATATTAATTATGCATTTAGAACTTGGGCACTGTTCCCATTCTGAAAAAAAAAAATGAATTAAAGTAACTGTTTCTGTGGTGGCATTCCCATTCTTTTTAGGTGTCCCATTGGCTTTTCCTGTGTTGGCTCACACTGGGGACTGAATACAGGAGTTTGAAAATGCTAAGTATGTGTGTATCTAAATCTACATGATATATATGAGAGAGAACATGGCATTTATCTTTTTGTGGCATTTATGTATTTTGCTTAACATAATGCTTCAGTTTCATTTCTGTTGGGATAAAATTCCCTGAAAAAAATCAACTCAGAGGAGAATGAGGCTTATTATAGCTCACAATTCCAGGTCATAGGTCATCACAGTGGGGGAAGTCACAGAAGCAGGTGCTTAAGGCAGCAGATCATGTCACATCCATGGCTAAGAGCAGAGAGAGAATGAATACCCTCATGTTTAGTGCTTAGCTAGGTTTCTCCAAGCTCAAACTAGGGAATGGTGCCGCCAAATTTTAGGCTGGGTCTTCCCACATCAAACTAAGGCAACTGCAATCTCCCCAGTCACTCTTGCAGGCTAATCTTGTCTAGACAATCCCTTATTAAGACTCTCTTCTTAGGTGATTCTAGGTTATATCAAGTTAACAACTATACTAACCCTCACACATAATAATCTCTGGCACCACGGGTTTTCCTGGCCACAGTTGATCTTTGCAGCTGAATAGAACTCCATTGCATATCTATTGCATGTCTTCTCTAGCCATTCATCTGTTGATGGACATCTAGGCTCATCTGGATCTTGACGACTATGAACACTACTTCCAGGATCCTGGCTGTGCGGGTGTCTCCACGCATTGCTGCCTTTCATGGCTTCAGATGTATACCCAGGCGAGGGGTAGTTGGATGCCATGGAGAAACGTGCCTTTTGCTAGGAATTACCTGAACAAACCAACTCGAATGAATCAAAGCTGCTCAGTTTCTCAACAACTATTACGCCATTTACCCTTGCCGTGGGCTCCTTCAAAATGGAAATGCCAAGCACATAAGCACTGGTGGGGAGGGGAGGATCTAAAATGTAATCTAAAGCATGGGAAAGAACCTAAAAATTCCCAGGCTTTGCAAAAATGCATTTGCTGTTTCTACCAGTTTAGAGAATTGATTCTTTTTTAATTGAGAAATGAAATATCACCATCACATATGTAAAATCTCAGCTATTTATACTAATATCGAATTTTCTCATGATAGGCCTAGGTAAGTGTGTGTGTGTGTGTGTGTGTGTGTGTGTGTGTGTGTGTGTGTTGGGGGTGGGGGTCGTGTCAGAACTTATGGGTGGATCTGTTCTCTCCTTCCATATGGGTCCCATCTGTCTCTCTTAAATGTGGGTATGTACAAAATGGGGTGACATTCCCTTTCTTTCACTTGTTAGTTCTTATGTGCTTCAAGGGATGAGTCCCAGCCCTCACCATTGCACACACTCAGCTTTAATTTCTCACAACTTTCCAATTCTGTGAGAAGATAAACTATACTAAGAAATGGTTAGGCCAAGACAACCCATTCCAAAGATCTTCTGTCCTGTGTTTTTAATCGTCCTTTGTTGCTCTTTGTGTTGGTGTATAAGGGCTCATGAAGTCATAAACTGGTCTCAAAGTTGCTATGGAGCCAAGGATTATCTTGAATTTATGATCCTTCTGCCTCTACCTTCTTAGCGATGGAGTTCCTGAGATTAGAGGCATATATCATTACAGCCATTTTTATGAGGCAATGCTGAGGGCTGAACTCAGGCCTTCATGTACAGTCAGCTAGGACTCTGCCAACTGAGCAGCTGCCCAGCTACTGTTGCTGTGAGACAGGATGTCTTGATGTATCACAAGTTGCCCTTGAACTCACAATCCTTCAGATTCAACCTCCCAAGTGCTGCAATGACAGACATGCACCACCGGGTGAGGCTTCCTGTTGAGTCTCTTCAAGGGAATTTTATTCCTTCCCCCTAACACAAACAGGCCAACATAGATTCTGAAAAGTCCAAAGGGATGGTGGGACATGGGGATTTAAAGAGAAAGCAGGGAGAAGAAAACCCCGGGTACTGGAAATCCTAGCCACCTTATGTATTTATTATTTGGGGGTATTGTGTGGTGTACATTTGCACATGGGAGGGTGCATGTTCACGCATAGGTGTGCATGTGGAGAGCAGAGGTCAGAGTTAGGCATCTTCCTCTGTTGCTCTTCCCCTTATTTTAGAGACCAGGTCTTTCACTGAGTCACCAATTGGGTAAGATTAGCTGGCTACCAAACCCCAGAGACCCTCCTGTCTCTTCTTCTTGCATTCGAGGCTTACAGGCACAAGCTACCTGAGTTTTCTCTGGGTGCTGGGGTTCCAAACCCAGGTTCTTATGCTTGCACAAGCACTTCACTGATTTAGCATTTTCCCCAGTTCCAGCCATGACTCATGTCTTCTTCATCTCCATCTTTTCCCCATGTTAGTCCCCTACAGCAATCTAGTCTGCTGTTGAGAAAGACAGGATAGGGTTTACAGGTCTCTTGATTCATCTTCCTATATATTTGTGGCTATTTATGTTGTTGTGATTTAAAAAAACAACAACAACAACTTTTCTAAGTAAGGAAAAGAAGATAAATCTGAGATATAAGCAAGATTTAAGATAGTGATGGATACCAAAGCTTCACACACTGATTTAATTCTGGGAGAGTGCCCTCCACCGTGAAACTTCATTCATCTCGGTGAGAGCACTCATACCCAACTTTGCCTGAGCTTTCTTTGCTTTCATCTTTAACGTTAGCAGGGCACTTTTTACTTCCTATCCTTTTGAATGTTCCATTTTAATTACCAGATGACTGTTTTCTCACATGAAAGGAAGCGGGAAATCAGGCTTAAAAACTCCATTTCTTTCAGTGCCATCAAACGTAGTGATGAGCATACTTATGCTAAATGTGGTATATTATGTGTTGCTGTAGATGTGAAAAGGACCACGTGTCTTTGGAGGAAGCGATGCCATAATACCAACGACAAATTGCACATACTTAGAGCCTCGTGGTTTAGAAAGTATTCTTCGGGTCACCATCTTGGCCCTATGTCAAGTTACAGTCAATAGAATTTTGGTCCTTCTACAGATGGGGGAACATGCTAAGAGTAGAATAAGATACAGGATCTTATTCTACAAAGTGAAGGCACAATCTCATCAGAACAGGCCTGCCCAGCATCATCTCAGAGGGGCATATACATATTCTAGTAAACATGTTCTAATCTGTACTGGGAGGGTGTGCCAGTCGATAAGGAGCTTACTGCACAAGCTTGAGGACCCAGGTTCAGATCCCCAGCATTGACATAAAAGTCAGATGTGGGGGTTTACCTGAAATTCTAGCACTGACAGAGGGAGAGGAAGATAGGAAGATCCTAGGGGCCAAAGTCTAGCTGAAATGATGAGCCCAGGATTCAGGGAAAGATCTTGTCTCCAAAAATTAAATGAACAACATACTCTAAATGGACCAGTAATTTTTAGAAGTGCACACACAAGTAAGTTCACCTACATATAAAAGTGTATATACATGCACATAAAAACTTACACACACACGCACACACACACACACACACACACACACACACACACA
>NC_034612.1:21630837-21634431 GCF_900095145.1 Mus pahari
GGAGGGAGGGAGGAAGAAAAAGAGAAAAGAAACGAAAAACAAAACCAGGTAAGATATGAATAAGACCTGTGAATTGTTTTAATATACATTTTCTGGTTGTAAAATTACACTATAAATTTTAAATACATATGTACCACATTTTTATCAGATTAGTTATCATCGTAGGAAAGTGGGTGATAAATACATCAGACCTCTTTGTCCTGTGTTCTTCAAACTTCCTTTGACTTTATCATCATGTTGGAATAGAAAGCTAAAACGTTTATTTCCAGAGCAGATGAGATGGCTCAGTGGATAAAGCACTTTCTGTTCAAGGGACACCAGGATCCAATTGCCCAGAATCCATCTAAGAGCTAAGCAGGCATGACTGCTCACCTGGGATCCCAACATTTGGGATGCTCATGACGAACTGGCTAGTCCTGCTCCTTACATCAGTAAAAGCTGGAGTAGGCTAGAGCAAAGGTTTTCAACCAACACCCCCTAGGAATTGAACAACCCTTTTACAGGAGTCACCTAAGATCATCATAAAACACAGATATTTACATTAAAATTCATAGCAGTAGCAAAATTGCAGTTATAAATTGCAACGAGAATTTTACGGTCCCAGGCCAGCATAGCATGAGGACCTTTATTAAAGGATTGCAGCACTAGGAAGGTTGAGAACTGCTACACTAGAGACCCTGCCTTGGTGTGTGAGACAGAGTGATTGAGGAAGACATTCAGTGTCAGTGTTTGGCCTCCACACACAGGTGCACGCACATATATGCACACCTATATGCATGTTACACCCCATACACATGCAAATAAAATTATGTAATATTTTTCAGTTAAATCTAACTTTTTGTTGCCTCTCTTTCTCAGCAGAATGTTTATATTTGTTTTTTATGAAAATAAAAGACTCAGTTGTCAATTACACTCCTGTGGTGAGGTACTGATCCATTACATGTGGGAAATTGTGGCAACGTTTGTCCCATTTTAATGCTAATCTTTATTGATGACTTCTAAAGCAACTGCCATGATGAACTCTTATAATGAAATTAAATGGGGAAATTATTTCAAAAGATTGGCCCAAGTGATGACATCTTATAAAATTTAACGGGGCTAAGCTGAATATGGACACACATGGGTGTTAGTAACTGAAGCCACACATGATTCACGTCCGAGGCAGCTGTCAACTGGCTTGTCACAGAATAAAATTCATAGATAATAAATGATACCACAACCCGCTCCCATCCACATTAACCAAACAATGCCCAGACTACAGGGCTGGGAGATGACTCAGTGGATAAAGTGCTTGCTCTGCAAGCTTGTAGGAGGGAGTCTGGATTCCTAAATAGGTGTGGCCTTTGGGATCTATAATCCCCACACTTGGAAGGCAGAGATCGAGAATCCCAGGGGGCAATCGGGCTAGCTAGACTAGTTAAAATACCATAATCTGGGTTCAACAAGAGATCCTGCCTCAATAAATGGAAAGTAACTGGTGAAGACACTTATTGTTAATTTCTAGGCTTCCACATACAAGCACAAGCATGTGGATTGTGTATGTGTGTGTCTTTGTCTCTGTCTCTCTGTCTCTCTGTCTCTCTGTCTCTGTCTCTGTCTCTCTGTCTCTCTCTCTCACACACACAGACACACACACACACACACACACACACACACACACATAATACACAAAAAGAATATTGGGCTGGTAAAATGGCTCAGCAGTCAAGGTACTTCCTACTCCATCCTGATGACCTGAATTCAATCCAGAACCCACATGGCAGAAAGAGAGAACCAATTTTCTCCCAATTTGTTCTCTGACCCCTGACCATGGCATGTTATGCATGTCTCTCACTCCCAACACATAAATAAACGTAATTTTAAAAGTTAAAAAGGAGTAACATCCTGGTCAGTTTTGATACCATAATTTGAGAGAAACTTTAATGAGCAAGAATAAGAGAAAAGAATGAAATTTTTCATCATGAGAAAGATATATGGAAATATTTCAGCCAAATAAGTAGAAACGGAGACAGGGCTTGGGAGCTGTCTCCTACTTCAACAGCTGTCATGAAGAGTGAAGATTAAATCAATTTACAGCAATCAAAGTTATGTTCAGTGTTGGAAGTTCAATAAGGGACCATTTGATTCTACAGAAGGTGGCTTTGGGGGATGTGATTGGATCCCAGGGGTCCTGACCTCATCAATGGGTTAATCCATTGATGGATTTGTAATTGAATGGGATGGCTTCCTTGCCTCTGGCTAAGATCAAGGGTAGTGTCTGTTCTTGTCACTTTCATGTAATCGAATAAACTAGTGGAAAGTGTGCAAACCGTGGAAGGTGGGTGGGACCTGATTAGAGGAAATGGGCCACCCAGACTGTGCCTTTGAAAAAAATATAACTTTTCTCAGCCTTTTTCAGTCTGCCTCTCTGCTTCCTGGTTAGCACAAGGGGAATACCTTTAGCCAACTACTCCAGCCATCCTGACTTCTGCCTGTCCCCCCCCCCCTTCAGCACAAAGCAATGGATTTAGTCAACCTTGTACTGGCATCTCTGAAACCCTGAGCCAAAATAAGCCGTTTCTCTTTTGGGTTGTTTCTCTCAGGTATTTTGTTATCATGGCAGAAAATTAACACAAATAGAAATAGCCCAGGGAAGTAATCCTTGAGGAATTAACATGAAGGGAAATGTTAGGCAAACAGAGGACCATTTGAGGACCTATTTCTAGCAGGCCTTCTAAATGAGACTCTCAGATACCCTTCTTGTATAAAATGCTTATTCAGAGAGTTGTGTTTAAATATGAAATGTCTTTCAAAGACTCATGGACTGAAAGATTGGTATCTAACAAATGGGTTCCCTTAAAAATATGTGGGAGCCAGACATGGCAATATATACTGGTAACCCCAGCACCTAGGAGTAGGGCAAGATTGAAACTTGAAAGCTAGCCTGGGCTACTTTGTATAAGCTTGTCTTTAAAAAAAATCTAGAAGGCTTTAAACCGTTTACATATACGTATTTGCTCAGGCTCATTTGACAAAGCAACTGTCAGCTTTAATAGCAAAAAGCTTTAAAAGTCCCTACAAGAATAGGATGCTCACAGCTAGGTGCTGTATCTTGGTTGGGAGAACAAGCTTGGCTAACATTCATGAGCCCTGGGTTCCATCTCCTGCACCAGGCATAGTGGTACATGTTTGTAATTCCAGCACTCAGGAGATGGATCATGAGTTCAAGACCATCCTCAGCTACATAGCAAGTCAGAGCCCAGACTAGATTACATGAACTCTGTCTTAAAGAACAATAAATAAAATAAAACAAGCAAAATAATAATCAGATATTTCAGTTTACTCCATCTCCTCACTTTCCCCCACCCCCATTTCTAAACAAGACAATAGATTCAACTCTGTAATCTAGGGGGTGCTGGTATAAACTTACAGACTCTACTTAGGAAGCAGAAGAAGGAGGATTGATAGCTAGAACCCAGAAATCAGACTAAGGTGCTTAGCAAGCTTTTGTCTTAAAAACAAAACAAATTTTATATGTGTGTATGCATACATGTGTCTGTATGTGTGAGTGTGAGTGTGTGTGTGTGTGTGTGTGTGTGTGTGTGTGTGTGTGTG
>NC_034612.1:21634443-21654579 GCF_900095145.1 Mus pahari
GAGAGAGAGAGAGAGAGAGAGAGAGAGAGAGAGAGAGGCCCACAGATGCTGGAGGTTAAACAGATGAGAAATGAATGAAAGAAGGGAAGACAATAGAAAGAAGAAACTGAAAGGCAAACAGGGAGAGCCTTTCTCCAAGGGAAAAGCCCAACGTTTGTCATTCCAAGGGATAAACATTTTACAACCCAGCTTGACTGTGTCATGAACACTTGTGTTTTAATAGAACGCCTGCAAGCTTTCCAAACAAGTGTTTACCTATCACAATAAACAGTTATGAGCGAGGAACACAAAACAGAAAGAACCAGGGGCTGGCAGGCTGCCAGCGCCTGCCACGTGCTGTTGTGCACAGGAGCCTGTCACTCAGGCGCTGTGGCTTTGAGTCTGTTGTCTGTGTCTGTGGCAGCCACTGAGCCTGTGGGACAAGCTGGGGGACATCTTAAAGGTACAGAGCAACTGAACACAACTGGGTGTTCAAAGAACACAGAGTTGCAGCTGACCAAGGGCAGCTGACAAGAGAGAAGTGGGTCCCCAGAGATGGGAACTCTCTAAGATCTCCCGGAAGATGCTTTATAGAAACACTTCTAACCCTTTCTTTCCTTTACTCTTCACAGCGGGGTCACATATGCATTTAATAAAGAAGCAAGTGTCATACCTCTGCTTACACAGTTACAATCGTCTGCCAGTAGCTGACAGTGTCAGCAAAGCTAACCTATGAGAGATGGAGTGTAGCTCAGCAGTAAAAATCTTGCTTAGCATGCCTAAAGTACTGGGTTTAAATCTCAAGCATGCATTAATAATAATAATAATAATGATAATAATAATAATAATACTGTAATATAAAGTGAATTAAAATGGTCAATATTATAGATTTTTATGTTATGTAAATTTGTTAGATTAAAAATGGACAGTCTGTTGGGTCTGAGTTACCTCACTCAGGATGATATTTTCTAGTTTCATCCATTTGCCTGCAAAACTCAGGGTATCCTCGTTCTTAATAGCTGAGTAGTATTCCATTATGTAAATGAACTACATTCTTTGTATCCATTTTTCTGTCGTGGGACATCTGGGTTGTTTCCACCTTCTGGCTATAACAAATAAGGCCACTATGAACATAGTGGAACATGTGCCCCTGTGGCATGGTGGGGATGGAACTAGAAAATATTATCCTAGCCAGGTGTGGTGGCACATGCCTTTAATCCCAGCACTTGGGAGGCAGAGTCAGGCAGATTTCTGAGTTTGAGGCCAGCCTGGTCTACACAGTGAGTTCCAGGACAGCCAGGGCTAAACAGAGAAACCCTGTCTAAAAAATAAAATAAAATAAAATAAAAATAAAATAAAATAAAATAAAATATTATCCTGAGTGTGGTAACTCAGACCAAAAAGGACATGAATGGTGTGTGTTCACTAATAAGTGTATATTAGCAGAAAAAAAAAAGTACAGAATACCCAAGATACAGCCCACAGAACTCAAAAAAAAAAAAAAATGTCAACAAGCTGAAATGGGCTTGTGAGGACGCCTCAGTCCCACTTGGGAGAGAGAAAAGAAGAAAGCAATCACAAGTGTGGAGGGAAGGAGGGGCCTGGGAGGGAAAGTGGGAAAGTGGAAGGAGGGGGAGGGGAACCTGATCTGGTATTGGGTGAGGGAAAAGGGCTGAAGCCCTGAGGGCCAGCAGAAAGAATGAAAACAGGCAACCTGGGGAGATAGGAGGTGGGGGGGAGGGCTCCAAAATGCACTAAAAATCTGGGAGGTGAGAGACTCTCAGGATTCAAAGGGAGGGACCTTAGATGAAATGCCAGACAGTAGGGAGAGGGAACTTATAGAACCCACCTCCAGCAGGAAGACAGGACATCAAGTGAAGGATGGGGTTGCCATCCCACAGTCACAACTCTGATCCATAATTGTTCCTGTCTGAAAGAATTACAGGGATGGAAATGAGAGGAGCCTGAGGAAAAGAAGGTCCAGCAACAGGCCCAAAGTAGGATCCAGCTCAAGGGGAGGTCCCAAGGTCTGACACTGTTACTGAGGCTATGGAGCACTCACAAAAAGTGACCTATCATGACTGCCCTCCAAGAGACCCAACAAGCAGATGAAAGAGTCACATGCATATATTTGTACCCAATCAATGGACAGAAGCTGCTGACTCCTGTTATTGAACTAGGGAAGGCTGAAAAAAAGCTGAGGAGAAGGGTGACCCTGTAGGAGGCCCAGAGGTCTCAATTAATCTGGATCCCAAGATCTCTCAAACACTGCACCACCAAACAGGCAGCATGCACCAGCTGATATGAGGCCCCCAACACATATACAGTAGAGGACTGCCAGATCTGTGTTCATTCAGAGATGATGCACCTAACCTTCAAGAAACTGGAGGCCCCAGAGAGTTTAGAGGTCAGGTGGTGGTGGGTGGGGACATCCACATGAAGACATGGGGGGTGAGGAGGAGGTATGGGATGTGGAACAGTTGGAGGGTGGACACGGCGGGGGGATAAAATATGGAGTGTAAAAATATGAATTAACTAATAAAAAATTCAAGAAAAAGTTAATAAATTCACTATATTAAAAAGAAAAGAAAAGAACTAAATTCTTCACTTTAAAAAAAAAGGACAGTCTGGGGAGATGACAGAGATTAAACATTTACTGGGCAAATGGGAGGACTGAGTTCAAATCCCTAGAAACCCATTTAAGTGACAGGTGGGTGTGGTGGCTGCTACCATTGCTTACATTTCAGCCTCAGAGAGTAGGATCAGGACATCTCCAGTGCAAGGTTACCACCAAGATGGTCTAGGAGCTAGAGAGAGCCTTCAGTACTTAAAAGCGCATACTTCTCTTCTAGAGGACCTGAGTGATGCACTCCTATTGGGTTGCGTACAACCACCTATAATTCCAGCTCTGGAGAATCCGACACTGTTTTCTGGTCTCCATGGGCACCGGCATGTGCACCCCCAGCCCCAGGATAAATATAGTTTTTAAAAGATTTGTTATAATGTGACAGCTTTGACAGATTTGACGGAATGGCTCTGCTTCAATGAATAAGGTAGATAAGGAACAGAGGGTGCTTCTTGAAATCAACCTCCAGCCTCCACATACACGTCAGTGCATGGACACCCACATCCATGTGCACACACACACACACACACACACACACACACACACACACACCATCACCACCAACATACCAAAAATCATGGGGAAACAAATGGGGAAGAAATTAGCAGAGCTCCATTCTTCAGGTGTGTGGTGATGAAGAGGAAGGCCACGCTTTAGTGGTGGTAAAGGTGGCTAAGGACCACACCAACGGAGCAAGAGTCAATACAGAAGATGGCAGTGCCGTGTAACAAGCCTTGTGTAGTCGCCATCAGTACAGAGAACTCTGGGGTGGCATCCCAACCTCGAAGGACTGTAGTCTCTCAAGCCATTGGTCAAAATAAATCTTGCTTCCCTTAAGTTCTATCAGACATTAAGGCACAGTGATGAGCAAAGAAGTCAACCCACCATAGGACTTCCAGAAACACAGCATCTATAGGGAAGATGCGTGGATACATGAGCTGGAAATTCAGAGATGGGCATGGTTTAAATCCTAGAGGAAAATTATGTCTAGAGAGTGATTCGAATCATCAAAGAAGCAAAGTGACCTGTGACCAAGTACACCACCACACAATACAGCCATGTTTGTCCCTGGATCAGTATTATTTAGTTGACACATGTGTGTGACATGATTTTTACCCAAGGCTTCTGCCACAACTCCATCTGTGGAACCAGCTCACTCCAGGAAACCCATGGGCCCCAGACAGGAAGCCACTGCCCAAACCTTCTGGTAAATGGTTGCTATGGAAATCCTATGTGCATGTGGACCTCCAAACTCAAGAACATTTTGGAAAAGACATTTTGTGGTTGTTGTTGTGGTTGTTGTTGTTGTTGTTGTTGTTGTTGTTTCTAGAACGTATTATAATTTTGTTCCTTATTGATTACGGTGACATGGAGAAATACAGTGTTCCTGTGTGGCTTCATACCTTTTCAAGTCTTTTAATAGAATATAAGTTCCAAAAGAAAAAGATCCACAGTAAAAAAAGGCATCTATGCTCCTGCTCTGAGACATCAGCAAAATGTAAGAGAATTAAAAATATGCAGCCTCTGTAAAAGTATTTTAATAAATACTTGATCAAAAAAATCGAGACCTCATTAACATGTGTTTAATTATTCCACATGAATGAGGTGATTATTTGGTTAAGTGGCCTTGAGCTGTATCAACAAGAATTTTTTTTTTAATTTAGAATTTTATTTTTATCTTAGCTACGAGTAAGGGTCTATGTGTTGATACACACATGCAGGTGCAGTGCCCACGGAGGCCAGGGGCATCTGATTTCTCTGGAGCTGGAGCCACCAGGATGAGTGCTGGGGAGTGAACTTGGGTGCTCTGCAAGAACACACTCTTAACCCCTGAGCAATCTCTCAGGCTTCCCCAAGACTCACCAAGAACATTGCACAACCTGCCCAGCACGCTTCAGAGCTCCACCAGTCTATGAGTTCTCCATAGCAGGTGTATGAACATGCACCGTTGCTCTAAGCTGGGTTTTGTTGTCGCTGTGCTGTCATTCTGGGACTCAAGCACGTGTCCTATGGTTACATGACAAGGTCGTTAACGACTGAACCATGTTTAGAGTACACTTAATATCTTTAATCTTAATATCTTTAATCTTCCATCTTCCAAGGAGGGGGAAGAGAGAGGAACAGGATGTGCTTTGGTTGTGTTAGGAACAAATTAAACACAATATGCAAAGTGGCCAGTGTAATTGCTGGAATTTCGCATGTGCTCAATAAATACTAGCTATTATTGTCATCACCATAGGGCCAGGAAAAGACATCACTTTGGCATTTTAATTTTGTTTTTGTTATTATTGTTATCATTAACGTTTACAAAAACTAATTAAATGTTTAAAAGAACATTCTGGGTATCATTTGTTAACCAGATATGACCTCAAGCAAATTCTCAGCCTCTATGAGTCTCAGTGCCTCAACTTATTCTACAGGGATGACCACAAAAAGTTTAAAGGTCTTTACAAGAGTGGAACAGGGTGTGCATTTAAAATCAGTGTATGGGGCCCAGGGAGAAGATGGCTCAGCAGTTAAGAGCAATATTGCTCTTCCAGAGAACTTGGTTCAGTTCCCAGCACCCACATCAGGTAGTTCACAACTCACTATAGTTTCAGTTTCAGCAAATCTGATGTCCAGTCTGGCCTATGAGGGACTCTTACATGCACACACACACACACACACACACAATAATAAAACAAATCTTAAATAAATAAAATTGGGGTCTTGAGTGTAGTAGATATTTAATGATTACTCAATCAGTATATTACTATAAAAATCAATTGTTAATACTAATTAATAATTTGTTAAAGTATAATTTATAACTATTCAATAATTTATTAATACTAAATCATTTAATTATAAATTCTCAATCATTGTTAATCATTTGTTAATAAAGTAGCAATTCAATAGGGTATTTCATAACTGCTGATTAATACTTGAGTAGTCATTTTTAAGAATGTTGGGGTTTGGAGCCAGAGTATCATCATGCCGGGTAAGTACTCTGCCACTGAGCTACAAGAGATCACATATTCATTATGAAAACTTGGCAATTAGTCCTTTCTTCCACATCTCTCAATAACATGCTTAGTATGTAAAGAAGCTCAAGAACCAATGACATAAATCAGAAACAACTTAAAGAAGGGTTTATTTTAGCTTACAGTTTGAAAGGAGACAGTCTATCCAGATGGGTCCTTGTGTAGCTAGAACCATGAAGCTCCTCGTTACATTGTTGCCACAGTCAGGAAACAGAGCACACAGGAAGTAGAGGTCTTCTCTCAAACCTCAAGCTCGCTCCCAGTGACCCACTGCCTCTAGCCAGGCTCCACCTCCTAAAAGTTCTGCAACCTTCTGAAATAGCACCATCAACTGGGGACCAAGTGTTCAAATACACTTGGTGGACATTTCATTCTCAAACCACAACATACCCCATCACTCACCAGGCCTGAGAGCCAGTCTGCTATGGGTAAAAGAAGACTTAGTATCTGAAACCTGGTACAGCAACCGGGCATTTTCATCAATACAGATGTTAGTTCATCTCAGAGTATAGTCTACACTTCTGGTAAGTGGCAGCTTGTGATTGGCTGTGCTGGGCTTTCTAGCACCCTGCTTGCCCATTTTCCTGAACTCCTTAAAACTTACCAGTAGCTCAAGTCCTCATACACAGGAATTTACTCAGTTTCAGAACTTCTTGGTATCACTTTTCTTTGAAAAGGAATATCTTTTATTTATTCATTAGCAACCTATACATGTATCCATTTTGATCACATCCACTCCCAGGTTATCTCCCACTGGCCCCACACCTTTCAACATGTAGTCTTACCTTCATTTCCTCTTGATTTGTTTGTTTATTTATTTATTTATTTATTTATTTATTTATTTGTAACCCACTGAATCCAACCCAACTGAGCTCTGTCTGTTGGAATATTTTTTACTCATCCTGGCTTGGTTTTGTTCAGATAACAATAGCTGCTTTGAGTTCATGAGTGCAATGGCCACATCATGTCCAGAAGACAGCACTCCACAGCACTTTCTTTCCCCATCCTCTAACTCTTACATTATCTCTGTCCCTTGTTCTTCAATGTTCTCTGAGATCTCCCCCCCTCTCTCTCTCCCTCTGTGTGTGTGTGTGTGTGTGTGTGTGTGTGTGTAAATAATGCCCTACGGAGAGCTCAGCTCTCCACAATGGCTCTCTTTCAGCATTTTGACCTGGTATGAATCTCCGTCTGCAGAGAAGCTTCTCTGGCCAAATTTGATAGCATCAGTCATGTACGCTCCTCCCGGGATCTAAGTTCAGTCTCTAAAATCCCATCCATGTTGTTCAGTCTTGTCCTGACTCTTTCCTGCTCGCTCCAGCTGTGGATGAATCATTAAGCCCAAGGTACACACCCCAAGCTCTAGATTCCTGCTACACTCCATATCTGCATGACCCCTAAAGACCTGTCTCAGGTGCGAGCTAAACAAGAGAAACTTGGAAAATCCCTAGGAAACAATCCATCAAAAAAGAATTCCTCCAGAAGAATGTTCTGTAGTATTTAGAACGCTCCCCCATAAGGGCATTTCGCTATCTAGTGAGCCTCACAAAGGCACAGCAAGGATAGCAAAAGAGATGAACAAAGACTAAATAAACCAACAGGCATGGGCACACTTCCTGGAAGGTCAAAGCTCTAGCTCATTTACATATGCATTAACTAGCTCCATTCAGGGACTGTTCTGTATCTGAGTCATTTAAATGCACTTCAACCAACATCTTTCCGGTCAGATCTGAAGGCTGTTCCATGAGAAGGATTGCATGCCTGTCACTGTACACCTAGTCAAAAACCTACTGCAAGGGGAAGGTCATAGACACTGGGGGGGGGGGGAGTTACGGACTAATACTGTTTTGCCAAATGGACATGTTGTCAACCCACTTTATCAATATTTATGTTTATATCAATACATGAGTGCTGCTCCCAGCCTTCGTCACAGAAGCTTTGGTTTGCTGTGGATGGTGATTAAAGCAAAGATTCCTAGCTGGCCAAAGTGCTGAGACGAAGTGGCCGTGAGTGCTCACCTCTAAATGGAGCATCTTTCTAATATCGCTCCCTTTAAAATTTAGGGAACATTGTGGAGGAGGGGAGAAAAGAGAAGGAAAAAGTATGAGAACTGGTATCTTAGGTTTTTATTCCTGTGAAGAGACACCGTGATTAAAGCAACTTCTATAAAGGCAAACATTTAACTGGAGCTCACTTTCAGTTTCAGAGGTTCTGTCCATTATTACCACGGTGAGAAGCACGGCATTATAAAGGCAGACCTGGTGCTGGAGGAGCTGAGAGTGCTCCAGCTTGACATGAAGGCAGCCAGAAAGAGACTCTCTTATGCATGCAATCAGGAAGAACATCTCTTCTAAGCTGGGTAGAGCTTAAACACAGGACCTCAAAGCCTACCCTCAGAGTGACACTTCCTCCAAGAAGGCCACACCTCCTAACAGTGCCACTCCCCATGGGCCAGATATATTCAAACCTCTACACTGGCAAATGGGGAAGAGTTGAGTGAAATATGAGATAACGTGACTGCTGTATTCATGAACTCACAACAACAATGGCTACCTGCATAAGATCTGCACGAGACTAGACCTGTCAATAACTCACCATGATAGAGGAAGGGCTTGGGAGGCCCATCCCTCTCTGAGGAGCTGTAAGTAGCACTGATTGCTAGGGTAAGGGGATTTCTCAATGATGTAGGCAGTGGAAAGTTACCCATGCTCCAGTATAAATTCCTTACTTACTTTCACACAAGCAACTGTAAAAAAGTAATTCAGCAGGGCACATACACACAAGACATTACAGTAGAAGGGAAACTAATGGAAAGAAAAGGTATTCAGTGGAAGTAAGAGGAGATAAAAGAAGATAGTGGGGTGTATGTTCAGAGTCAAAGATGTGTTTGTGTGTGTGTGTGTGTGTGTGTGTGTGTGTGTGTGAATGAAATGGTCAGAGGATAATTTCTTAATATTCTTCAATCCACACACAGAGAGATTCTGCTTTAGGGAAACAATTTAGTCCCATAGGTTTTCTAAGTGGTCAAAGGATGTTCTTTCAAAAGACCAGAGGGAGTCCAGGTATGGTGGTGCATACCTTTAATCCCAGCACTTAAGAGGCAGAGGCAGGTAGACCTCTGTGAGGTTTAGGCCAATCTAGTCTATAAAAGAATGCCAGGTCAGCAAGGGCCACAGTGTCAGATCTTTTCTCAAAGCCTCAACCAAGGCTAGAACAAGTGAGTAGACTTTATTCAATATGAGAAATGTTGGTATTCTAAATGCTAGAACAGTGATACAGGGTCATAATTTTCAGCAGGTTAAACCACACTGAGATGCTGTAGGAAACCCAGCTGCACACATAAATGGGAACAGAGTTTGTAGTTAAAATTATGAAACCCAGTGTGTCTTCCCTGTTCATTCCATAGGTCCTAAAATGATGTTCATTACTAAGCCATTTCTTTTTCTTTCCTTTTGTTCTGTTTCCTTTATCTTTCATACTGGGGATCCAACCTAAAGCTTCATAAATGATAAATCGCTTCTCGAGCTCTGAGATACTTCTTCAACCTTCTTCGCAGTACCTATTTTGGAATACAAGCCAGGACTTGAACTTACGATCCTCCTACCTCAGCCTCTTGAATAGCTGAGCTGACAACCCTGTGCCACCAGGACTGGCTTTGAGATTTTTTTTCATGTGATCACCTAGAAAAATGGAGACAAGTGTTATAGTTTGTGTCTAAAATATTCTCCACAGGTTCATTTTTAGAGCAATATTTTCTCAGATTGAAGCACTATTTGGGGGAGGTTATGGAACATTTAGGAGGTAGAGCCTGTATGAAGGAAAGAGGCTACTAGGGAAAGATTTTGGAATCTAGGGTCTTTGATTTCTATCATGATTTCTGGTTCCTGATCTTCCATGGGTGAACAACCTCCACCACAGTCTCCTACTACCATGAAGTGAGCTGCTTCATCATACCACTCCACCATGATTAAGCTGAAACCTTCTGAAACAATGAATCCAAATTGATCTTTCCTCCCTCAAGTGCTTCATTGGGTATTTTAGTCAGAGGATGTGATTGATAACCTTGGATATCAACCTGAATACATCCAGAACTAAAACACAAAGATGAAGGGCATACCTGTGAAGTGTTTTTGCTTTACCTGAAGTAGGAAGATCCACTGCTAATGCAAATCTTTGGGGTAGGAAGACACATCTTTAATCCAGATTGTTTGAGCTGGGAAGACCTGCCCTTAGTTAAGATCTTTAATCCAGAACTCTTATGGGTCACACTTCCTGATGGAAGCCTATATAACAACATGGCAAATGAACCTTTTGCTCTTTGCTTACATGCACTCCCCTTACTAACAAGTCCATTCCTTCACTGGAATTAGACACTAATTTTGGGGGATACCAGTGTCTTCTGAAGTCAAGGAGAAACATCCAACCTCATGGACTGAACAACTCCTGAACTCTTGGACTTTCCATTCACAGTCAGACATACTTGGATTTGCTGGAACACAACCTGTAAGTCATTCTAAAACATCTGGTTTCTAAATAGAATTTCATTCTATAATTTGGTTATTCTAGAGAAACCTGGCCAATACACAGAAACTAAAAGGAATTAACACAGAAATTTTTGCCTTTTCAAGCAAACTGTGTGACCATCAAGCCTTCCAACCATTTCTGGATATTATTAAAATATTCAATCAGTATTTCCATAGGAATTTTTGAAAGATACTGCATTAGTTATTTTTAAAAACTACGTTGTTCCAAACATGGTTCATCTAAAGTGACCGCAATAGCAATTGATTCTACTAGTAAAAGTGTCAAAAGGTAAGAGGTAGAGTAGAGGACAAATCCAGAAGATATAGAAAAGTAGAGACAGTAGGAAAATGGAGAAAAATATGGACAAATAAAGCAGTCAATGGAAACAATGTAATATAAAGCAAATAAACTTGAGGGAACATCTGCCATTAAGAGAATTGTGAAGATTTTTATTCCCAGCTATAGTATCTTCTCTTCAATTCCTGACATAACTTCTGAGTAGTTCTGCCCATGCACATACAATATAACGGATTTTTTGTTTGTTTTGTTTTGTTTGGAATCTTTGGTCTGTGGCTGTGGAAACTAGAAAGTGTTCACTGACTTTCACATATCTTTGAACTTAAAAGGATAGGTAGAATGATAAGCCTAGGAAGAAACCCCAATTACATTTCAATCTTACCAATGTTTCAGTGAAGACTTTTATATAAAGAGACACATAAAATGTGCTAGGTCTGGAATTTTCTGTGCGTATGAATGTTCTGAATCAGCAACTGTAACATTGCCAATTAATATTGACTGAAAATGTACCAGGAGTCTGTACTTTTCCCAAAAGTCATTATCCAAATCCTTCTTCCTCCCTTGTATCCTTGTTTAGAAGAAAACAAAAAGATTTCTTTTAAATATTTTTTTTAATTTTTAGCATTTTATTCGTTTATTGGTATGTGTATATGTATATGCACACACACACACACACACACACACACACACACACACACATGCATGTGTACTCATGCCATGGAATGTGTGTAGAGATCAAAGTACAACTTGCAGGAATTGCTTCTCTACATCAACCAAAAGTGTCCTGGAAGTAAAACTCTGACCATCAGCCTTCATAACAAGTGCCTTTACCTGTTCTGTCATCTTGTTGGCCCCAAGACTCTTTAAATTCAAGGTAGATTATAATAAAATTTTCATGAACAATTTATGCTAATTTATTTTTTTAACAAGAAATAAGAAAAGGAGAGAAGAAGAAAGAACAAAGAGAAGGAGAGGAGAAACTAAGTAAATTCACTAACAGTATATTACACTGTTATTACCCTACATTATATATGGGCTACCTAAACTACAATCTCTATCTCTGGATAATGTTTGCTACTGTCACATTTGGGATTAGTTATATTCCTCAAAAAGGATGCCTCTACTTTCTAAAAACTGAATGTAACGAAAATAGATTAATTAGGTTGCAGTTATTTGCATAGAGAGGATTCCAAGCTCAGTGAAAGATTTGACTGTGGGGTTGATTTCAACTTAGCAACTTCCTTCTGTTTGCCAAGTGTGATTCAATGTACGTGTACTTTCTCTCAGGGAAAATGAAGTGCAATGGGATTTTTTTTTCAATATCTCTGTTGAATTAAAAGTGGGCAGAATGCATAAACTTGTTTAAAGATTTAAATCACCATTGCCACAGGCGTTATATATTAAATAAAAAGATGGAATGGAGGGTGGGAAATCAGTGCAATGGTAGAGCTCTTGACTAGAATCTCCAATGAGAGGCTGAAGGTAAGGCTCAATGGTAGAGTCTTTGCATGGAATCCCCAGTGAGGGGCTGGTTACATGGCTCAGTGATAGAGTCCCTGCCTAGAATCCATCAGTGAGGAGCTGGAGAAGGCATTTCTCAATGGTAGAGTCCTTGCCTAGAATCCTCAGTGAGAGGCTGGGGTGGCTCAATAGTAAAGTACCCCGTTGAGGGGCTGGAGGTGTTGCTCAGTGGTAGAGCACCTGCCTAGAATCCCCCAGGGAGGGGCTGCAGCATAGCTCAGTAATAAAGCACCTGCCTAAAATGAATACAATCCAGGGGTTAAGGCTTAACTCAAACACTGTAAAAACACAATGCAATCTGAGTGTGGTGGCACAGTCCTATAATTCCAGCTTCTAGGAAGACTGAAGCAGGAAGATTACAAGTTCAAGGTATGCCTAGACTATAGAATGAGTTCAAGGCCACCTGAGCAACTTAGTGGGACCGTCTCTCAAAAAATGGGAGTATATTGTGGTAGGTGTGTGTAGCTCGGTTGAAGAACTTTTGCCTAGTATGTGCAATGCTCCCAGTTAAATCAGCTTGGAGCCTATGCAACATATGCCAGAATTTCTCTAGAAAATATTCAAAAACAGTTCTTCATATAAAACCAATAAGACAGAGGATAGAAAAAAAAATCAAAGAGGTCTCAGTCAATAGGAAATCTTACTCATGGAGCTTTCTTTGCCAAAGTATTAACTCATATACACTTTCCTAGGTAAATTCCACCTCTGGCAAGAGTAAAACTGTAATATTAAGTTCTATAATGAACCTTTTCTTTCTCTTTTTCTAGGATTTTCTTTTCCTTTTTCATATTCTCTCTCTCTTTCTCTGGTAGTGGTAGTTCTAGAGATTGAATCTAGGACCTCATGCAAGTAAGTGTTTTACTTGTGAGCCACGCCCCCAGCCCTCACTGGGAGATTCTGGGCAGGTGCTCTACCACTGAGCCACACCCTCAGCCCCTTACTGGGGGATTCTAGGAAAGTGTTCTACCACAAGGCAACCCCAATTTCTCACTGAGGGATTCTAAGAGGTGTTCTACCACTGAGCCACACCCCTAGCCCTTCACTGGGAGATTGAAGGCTCTACCACCAATCGAAGGCCCATTCTCTCAGAGGAGGGCATTCTAGGCAAGTGCTGTGTTGCTGAATTCTAACCCCAGCTTTCACATTACTTTTAATTTTCAATCAGGGCCTCACTAAGTTGCCAGGGCTCTCCTGGTACTTTCTGTTAGTATGGATTTACAGGAACCTCCAACAATCCTCTCAGCCTCCCAAATGCTGAAATTACAGGCATGCTCCCATCATACCTAGCTTTCTCTCCCTGGTGAATCTTAAGTGAGATCATTCCCTAGGAATTACTACCAGCCTGGAGAGAGAAACTGGAGGAGACCCTCCAGTTTTAATAGTAATTCTGATCAACTTAGACGTATTCAGCATGAACTTCTGATCAAGGCGTTAGATGCTGGATTCATTAAATTTAATGAATAGTTACTTCAGTCCTTAATAATGAGGCCAGACACACTTCTGAACAAGAGAAAAAATCCTTGAAAAATTAAAAAAAAAAAAAAAAAAACATGGCAAATTAAGGCCAAATTGGGGGGAAAAATCACTTTGGAATCTCTGGTTTTCTCAAGTCACAATTTATAATCTACATTTCAAGGTCAATTGAACCACTTGATGGCCAATTTGGGGACAAGGAAAGAGCTACAAGGAAGAATTATAAATGGACACCGGGGCTTCTGACACCAACCAGACCTTAACAGCCACAGTCCAGTGAATCTGTAATGATGGTGGGTCACTCTAAAAAGCTCAGGTCACAGGAAGCCCTCTGTGAACAGGGACTGTTGATTTAACACCAGCCTGGTCACATCTATTCTGCTTTCTCTGTGGGCAGAATTTAAATGTGGACATGTGGTGCTAATGAGCTGTGTGGGTGGGTGAGAACATGAAATATTTGTGGAAACTTGACCCTTCTCTACAGTCAGGGGCCCTATTTTCAATTGTAAAGCATTTGCCCTTCTTTAAGTAACCAATCTTTACAGTCTAATGGAGTAGGGCACAGGGTGGCACGACTTGGGGGTGAACATTTGCATTCCTGGGAAAATGGCTTAGAGCGAACCTCACACGTGCGATTGTCATTTGTAGAAACAGAGGTGGACATTTTAGGAAAGATAGCTTGAAGAACATTCTCACAGGATTCACTAGCTGAAAAATGGTCACGGTGTATCCTGGCTTGAGTGTAAAAGCTTTTCCACCCCTCTGCTGGTTAGTTGTAACTGTCTATTCAACGTAACCTGAAAAAACCATGGGAAGAGAGTCTAAGGAGGACAGACGATTAGGATGGTCTGTGGGTATATCTGTAGGGACTGTATTTGCCACTAATTGATGTGGGAATGCCCAACCCACTATGGGCAGTCCCACTTTTCAGCGTGTGGTAAGTCCTGAACAGTATGTGAAAGGAGAAAGCTAACTGAAACCAAGCAAGCAAAGTTGCATTTCTATGGATGGGACTCTTCCATATGATGGGACTAGCTACCTAAGTCCCTGTCCTGACTTCTCTAGAGCGACAAAGCAGAATTTGGGATTATAAGGCAAAACCTTTCTTTCTTTCTTTTTTTTTTTTTAAATCTTCGTTAGGGTTGTATGATTGTGAAGAGACACCATGACCACAGCAACTCTTATAAAGGAAAACATTTCATCTGGGGCTGGCTGGATGTTTAGTCTATTACTGTCATGGTGGCAAGCAGGCAGACATGGTCCTGGAGAGAAGCTGAAAGTTCTATATTTTGATCCTCAGGCAACAAAAGCAGATTGTGTCACTGCTTGGACATAGGAGGTCTCAAAGCCTGCCTCCACAGTGACACACTTCCTCCCACAAGACCACACCTCTTAATAGTGCCACTCCCCATGGCCAAACATCCAAAACGTGACTCTATGGGAGGGTAGGGGGGTACCTATTCAAACAGTCACACTTTATGCCTGTGTATTTGTTATCGCCACAAAAATGAAACTGGAGAAATGCCCAAGTTTTAAATACTTGGTGCCTTGATGGTGTTCTGTTCTGGGAGGTCGTGAAACCTTTGAAATGCAGAGCTGAGATGAGAAAACTGGGACACTAGTCTCTTTGAGGATCAGACTTTTGCCAGAGTCCTGCTTTTTTGTCCCACCAAGGTGTGACTATGGAGTCGACACTGCCACTGTGCATCCCTGCCAGGATGGATACCTTCAAACTGAGCCCAAATAAGTCCTTCACCCCTTCTGCCAGGCATTGTCTCACAGCAGTGAGGAAAGTAATTAGCAGGTGTCCATTCAAACATAGTTAATCTCAAACGTGATGGTTAATGGAAGCCACAACTTCTCTGAGCATAGAAAAAAAAATCCATCTATAAAACTAGGGTAAATCTTTATATCCAAATGTGGATTCATTTGGTTTATCATAGAATGCTAAGTCAGAAGTCATTTTGCCTTTTTTAAATTTATCTTGAGATTATATCATGGTTGTAAGCTGTCATAGCCACCATTCCTAAAGGTTTGAAGACTCAAGTAGATGTGGCTACATTAATCAGGGGTGTTTGTCCAATCATATTACCTAAATTCCATTTCTCAGTATTTGAGTTTCGGTAGTATATTAATCGTTTGTCTTCTTACAGTCACAAGGTATTGTAAAGAAGGATTGATTGATTTTGGCTCGTAGCTTATGAATGGAGATGATCCACCTTGGCAGAAGAGGTGACATGCTCACCCTGTCACACTGAATCTGTAGCTTGGAATCAGAGTGAACAGGAGGTGGACGAGGCTGTAAAACTTGAAGGCCTACCCCAAGGGGGCCCACTTCCTCCAGCAAGATCTGACCTTCTAAAGACTTTGAAATCTTCTAAAAACAGCACCACCACCTGGAGAAGTAGCTTCAAATACATGAGCCTGTGGGGGACATTTCACATTCAGACCACTGTGTGTGTGTGTGTGTGTGTGTGTGTGTGTGGTCATCAGAAGTTAAGTGTTGAGCTGGGAAGATGGTTCAGCGGATAAAGTACTTGCCACACTAACATAAAAAATATGAACCTGGATTCCAAGAACTCATGTGAAGCTGGACATAGCAGCAAATGTCTAGCTTCCAGAGCTCCTGATCGGGGCAGAGACTAGAGAACCCTCTGAAGCTCACCGACTAGTTAGAGGCAGCTAGTAAACAAGAGAACCTGCTACAAACAAGGTGGAAGGTGAGAACCAACCCTGGAGGTTTGCCTCTGACCTGCACACGTACACATAGCAACACAACCACATCCCCATTCTCACAAAGACTTCTTTTTAAAACAAGGGATGTAAAGAAGTTCAGTCCTGTCACTGGTTAGAAGGAAAAGAAAAACAGTTGTGGAACACATATTTATCTTTTATGGGTGATTTCTCCTTCAGAGAACAGAGTGCATGGAAAACAATATGGCTGGTATGTGACAGAATGGAGATCTTGAATCATAGCCCAATGTCTATCCCTATGCTAATTCAAATTTTTGGGCCATTTGATCCTTCTTCGTGTGTCTGTGTGTAGTGTGTGTGTGTGTGTGTGTGTGTGTGTGTGTTCTTGTGCATGTTCCTGTGAAAAGAAGTACAGGCACTTGGATATCCTTATATGGATCAGGTGCACATGTGCACATAAATGCCACTTGTTTAAGATATACTCTGTCTTGTTACTCACCAATGTGTACCCCAGGCTTGCTGGCCAGCAAGCTTCCTGTATCCAACCCCCATATCCTGATAGGAATTCTAGTATTCCAGATGTATACATTCAGATCTTCCATGCCATTTAGCCATCTGAATTCAGGTCCTCTTGCTTATTTGGAAAGCACTTTGCCCACTGAGTTAGATCTCAGCCCTGGCTTCCCTTTCTCTTGGAATATGTCTAACTGAAACACATAGTCCCTTGAAACGTCATATAAATGGCCCCTGCCTCCAGATCCAAGCCTGAGCTTTGTATTAAGCCCTGCAGTCCGGTCTCACATTTCACAGAGGTGCATGTTCAGCCACATGCTCACACTTGTCCCTAATACATTGTGACACCCTATTACTACAGTGCCTTTATGAGCTTCAAGGGAAATTACATTTTAAATTATAGCATACAAGTATAATGGAAAATCTAATTGTAGCAATGACAGTTTATTTATCAATCATTTATCATTTTGATTTATAGGGTGCCCAACTTGATTTAAAAGGAGCTAATGTTTAAAAATCCCCAAGCACCCACAGGACTAAATATACACAGAAATCAACAAAGTGAATTACTCCTGTTTTTTTTTTTTTTTCCAGGTCCCTTTGATCACCTTTCTCACATTCAAGGCTGAAGCTGGGAAACACAACCACGTTGATCCAAGGGACTTCCCATTCAGCATCTGAATACCTTTGATATCAAATTTATCTATTATAGAAGTTGGCAGCTGGAAATTGTCAAGATTCACACAGGACTCAAGTTCAGGCATTTAAATATTTCCATATCCCAACTTCACAGAGATGCAGACTGTAGGGCTTAAAAGGGGACTTTCACAAAGATCTGATGTCCACACCTCCAACTCCTCTTGAGTAGTGTGTCTTGTGTGGGTGTGTGAAGGTATGTATGTACATATGTTTTCTTATATGTAGAGGCCAGAGGTCAACATCAGGATCTTCTATACCTTATTTTAGTTGTTGTTCTTTGCGAAGAGTTGTTTCACTGAACTTGGAGGTCACCAATTCAAAGACACTAGCTATAGCCAGACTTTTGTCTACTTCGGAAGTTCTGTTTTTTACTTTTAGCTCTTACTAGACCCTCCCAAACCCCCAACACTGGGTAAGAGAGAACATTAGAGGGGAAAGGGGAAGCATTGATCTCCTTAGACTACTTACTGCTGATTAGGGGCACTGAGTTCCTTGGGACAAGTTTGATCTTCTTCGAGTATCAGAATATCCAATGCCTTCTCATCACTTTGTGCACGACCACTCAACAGACCACAGCAGCATCCACCATCAGCAGAAGGGGGAGCAGCAGCCTCCTCTCTTGGGGCTCTGGTACTTACATACCCTCTGCAGAGTTCCCATAATTCCAAACATAAACCATCTTCAGCTGGCAAAATCACGCCCTTGCCAGAGCACAAGACAAATCATAGCTACTGTGGGTGAGCTGAAGCAGCCCCCATATCCTACACCTGGGATTAAAACAATAGCCTATTCACATAACATTTCTGCATTTTAAAAGAAATCAGAATTCTCACTGTAACTAGCTGACAAGCACACCCTAGGGATCCCCCTATCTCCACATCCCCAGTGCTAGGATTACTGAAACATATCACCATGTCTGGCTAAATGTAAAAGCATTAGGGCTGAGGATTCAGACTCGGGCCCTCATCTGTAACGGTCACCACTCCACTGACTTAGCCATCTCTCTAGTCCCTAAGGCATCTTTAAGGTATCTTTAAGGTTGACTCAAAGAATCTACAACTGAGACTATTAGCACTAGAAATGCTACCATCACATAAGTTCACTGGGTGGTAAGTAATGTCTTCCTCTCTGACAGTTCTCTTCAACCTCACAAAAGCTGGGATTCCAGGCAAAGGGCACTCTGCTTGGATTGGGGGAATTCAACGTAAATGTTTCAAACGGCAGTGCTTGGCACCAGGTTATAAGTATATCACAAGATCGTGTGCTGTCTGTTGATTAAATGCACACTTGGATACATAGCTTTAAGATCTAGCCCCCATGTTAGGGATGCAGTGTCAGTTGATAGAGTCTTGCCTACCATGCAGGGTGCTGTGGGGTAGATCCCCGGTCTCTTGACATAACCTAGATCTGAAAAGGAATCTCGATTGAGGACTTACCCAGATCAGACTAGTCTATGAGAATATCTATGAAGAACTATCTTGATTTTTAGTTGATGTAGGATTTCTCAGGCCACTATGAGCAGTACCATTTCCTGCACAAGCAGTCATGGGCTGTGTACGTAAGTTAGCTGAGTAATAAGCCTTCAAAATAACAAGCAGCATTCCCCATGGTGGTTGCTGTACTTCTTGGCTGTGAGCTCCCTAGACAGGATAATACTGTATGGAATAGCAAACAGTCCTACCTTTAGGCTCTTGATTTATGTTTCTGTCTTGACATCCCTCAGTGAGGGACGGTTGTGGGGAGCAGGTGTACTCCTGTATGAATGAGCATGCATGACATGATCATGACAATGTCAAGGACCCCAATACCTCAGATCCATGGTAATGAGAAAGCCTTCCAAAGTCAGGCACAGGGGAACAGCAAGACCTTCCTCCGGTAGGATTAAGTACATCAGCACTGTGTGTACAGTGTCAACCACATCTTCCTCCTCGAAGATGACTGCCACTTGAAACTGCTCCCCTACAGAGTCACCCTACTGAGATCTGTTAGCCCACTTCATCCTTCAGCTATATATAATAAACGTGCTACATTTCTGGGCTGTTGGTGTAGCTCCATCCCTACTTGTGGTCCACACAATCCTAGCTTTTCTGTAGATGTGCCTGCCACTTCTTTATCTCAGCCAGGTTAATCCTGAAGCTGCACAGGTCGTGGCAGACTGTGACCTGGAAGTATAAGGCAGAACACTTTCCTCCTGTGTGTTGTTTTTGCTTATGGTATTTGTAACAACAACAGAATAAAGCTAGAATAACTAATCAGGCAGCAAAATAAAGAGGGAATGGAGGACCAAATATGTGCATCAATATAAATGAATTTTTAAACATTATGCAAAGTAACAGGCCAGGTGTGGGCATGATAATGCACACCTGTAATTTTAACGTTTGAGAGGTCGGACAAGAAGTCTATTGCAATCTTCAGCAATGCAGCAAGTTTTCCATTCTTTAAAAGATGTCACCACACTGTATAACTAGCCCAGAAAACTTAGTAGAGGTCAGCCTGTATTTAGTGGAATGCAACACAATAAGGAGAGCTCAGGTCCAGGTAAGGGAGAAATCAGAAGATCCTGGTTTAAAGTAAACCAGCCAGTCACTGGTTGCCCATGCCTTCAAACCTTCAGTCCCAGCACATGCACATACAGGTGGATGTCTGAGTTCGAGGCCAGCCTGGTTTACAAAATGAGTCCCAGAACAGCCAGAGCTAAAAATAGAAACTCTGTCTCAAAAAAAGAAAGAAAGAGAGAAAGAAAGGAAGGAAGGAAGGAAGGAAGGAAGGAAGGAAGGAAGGAAGGAAAGGAAA
>NC_034612.1:21654624-21662229 GCF_900095145.1 Mus pahari
AGGAAAGGAAAGGAAAGGAAAGGAAAAGAAAAGAAAAGAAAAGAAAAGAAAAGAAAAGAAAAGAAAAGAAAAGAAAAGAAAAGAAAAAAGAAAGTAGATGGCATGGCTCAAGACATAGCCCAGCAGTTAGAACTCTTGTTGTTCTTCAAGGAAACCCAAATTCAGGTCCTAGCACCCATAGCAGAAAACTAACAACTACCTGTCACGCTAGCTTCAAGGAATCCCTCACTACCGGCCTCTACAAGCACTTGAACACTTACAACATACACATACAGACATGCATGCACATCCATAAAAATGGTTTAAATTTATATCTTAATGAGCAGCAGTAGGTAATTGTTGGGAACAATAAAGGGGGCCCCTGGGGAAGAGGGGGAAGGGAAAACCCACACCCCGCCAGAGTTTTACCTATTCTCCAGTCTGTCAGGCATGGGAGGGCTGCTACACACTTTCCACTCATCCCTGGGTGAGCATTCAAGCCTCTGACCCACTCTTCAGGGGGTGGCCAAGGGGCAGTCCTACCTGGGAACCCCGGAGCTACTTTGCTAAAGCCACCACTGTTATAGGAGAGAGAGGGATGAGGGAAGAGTTTCCCAACACTGACCAGAGTGAGTGCAGCGGATCTCGATGAGCAGAGACTCTCTATGGTTTTAGAGCTTTATTGTAGAAAGGCAGGGGGAAAGAGAGAAGGTAGGAGGGAGAGAGAGAGAGAGAGAGAGAGAGAGAGAGAGAGAGAGAGAGAAGGCTAGAGAGAAAAAAAGAGTAAGAGGGAGAGAGGAGAGGAGAGGAAAGGAGAGGAGAGAGGAGAGAAGACAAAGAGAGGAGAGAGAGGGTGAGAGTGAGGGGTAAGAAGCAAGAGAGACAAGTAAGAGGTAAGAGAGCGAGGTGGGGCTGAGCAGCCCTTTTTATGGCCTTCACTGTTGCTAGGTAACTGGGGAGGAGTTTAGCCTGAAGGTCAGAAGCTTGGGTCATTGCCTGTGTGACTTCTAGCCATGCTTCTCTTGTGGGGGTTGTGGGGGGGTGTTACCTTAGGCAGGAGCCAGAGTTCCAGAAGCATGAGGGAACGCCTACTGTGTCATGTAGGTGAATTATCACCATTCCCGGGGTTCAGACCTCAGCTCAACTGGAGACCAGCCTGCAGTTCCCCACAGGTAATGTGAACATTCTGTTCTTTGGCTTCTGGTGAGAGAATAGACTAAACCATAATTGGGCAGCTCGGTGAATTAAGAAGGAAAAGATCTTGAAAAGTGAATCCAGGAGGCAGAGAGGTGGTTCTGCTGTTACGAGCACTTGTGACTGTTGCAGAGGACCTGAGTTCTGTTTCAAGCACCCACAGCAGGCTGCTTACAATTGCCTGTAATTTCAGTTCTAATAGGTCTGATTCCCTCACCTAGCACTGAACTTATGCACTCATTCAAGCCCCACCCACACCTGCCTTGCACACACATTACTAAAACTGAACTATTACCATTTTTTAAAAGAAAGCAAATTTAGTCTGGTTTACAAACTAGTTGCTCCAATAATACGAGAGACTCAGCACTGCATTAGTTACAGTGTGAAGACATTACTGAGGGGTGATATCTAGGCTAAAATACAAATGCTGCTAAAGAAAATTCCAGGTGATGAAACCGATACTCCTGACTTCTGGGCATAAGCATCCGTTCAAGGCAGGTTGATTCAAACTCTCAGCGTCTTTGCTTTGTCAACTTGACACAGTCGAGAGTCATCTGAGAAGAGAGTCCCAATGGAGTGGTTGCCTAAATCAGATTGCCCTGTGACCATGTCTGTGGGTGGGGGTTATGGTTAGGGCTTGATTATTAATTGATATAGAAGGACCAAGCCCACTGTCTTGGTCAGGGTTTCTATTCCTGTACAAACATCGTGCCGGACTGAAACTCAAGCAGGTCAGAAAGCAGGAGCTGATGCAGAGGCCATGGAGGGATGTTCTTTACTGGCTTGCCTCCCCTGGTTTGCTCAGCCTGCTTTCTTATAGAACCAAGACTACCAGCCCAGAGATGGCACCACCCACAAGGAGACCTCCCACCTTGATCACTAATTGAGAAAATGCCTTACAGCTGGATCTCTGGAGGCATTTCCCCAGCTGAAGCTCCTTTCTCTGTGGTAACTCCAGCCTGTGTCAAGTTGACACAAAATTAGCCAGTACACCCACTGTGGGTGGCAGCATGCCCTATACAGCCTGGTCCTAGGCTATATAAGCTAAGCATGACCCAGCAAGCAGCATTCCTCCATGGTCTCTGCTTCGGGTTCCTGACTCAGAGTCCCTCCCTGCTTTATTCCATGATGAGCTGTGCTGTGGAAATGAAAACCAATGAGTCCTTTTCCTCTAGGTTGCTTTTCGTTAAGGAATTGTCGAAACATCCTACACTCCCTTGCTGAGGCACAGACAGGTCCCCTTCTTGTTCATTGCAATCTTGGTTGCTCCTGACCCAATTGAGCAGCCCTCTGGGCTTTATAATTTCCCTCCCAGCCTCTTTCCCTGATGTCTCTGCCTCTCTGTCTTGCACTTTTCTCAGGCACAGTGTTTACAGTTCTTCCTCCCTCCTCCTGGTCTCAAAGAATCTTAAATCCCACCTGTCTCTCCTTGCCAGCTATTAGCTGCTGGCATCTTTATTTACCAATCAGAATTAACTGGGGGGCAGGTTCTCAGAAGCTATGTGTAGACCCTCTCACCTAAACTAATTTGAGGGACCCCATTAGCTTTAAAAGACAAGCAGCTACAATAGTGCAGTTGGTTCCCTTAGACACTACCACAAACATTCCAGTCATACCCTGAGCTACAATGTCCTGCCAACTATCATGCCAGAGAGCAATGGAGTCTTTTCTCTCTATTATTGTCTTATTTGGCCACCCTATCATATATGTGTAGTGGGAAATACTTTAAAAAGCAATCCATGCTATCGCCGGCATGGCACCAGTGAACAGGCCAGCCTGGAGCTCTAAAATCTCTCCACCTGTCTTTCATGCCACCCCACGCTTACAAATTCCCATGGCTAGTTGGGGTGCACTTCTTGAAAACCCACACTTTGCTGCTATACCTTTCTCTCTGGAATCCAGTTGAGTCACTGTGTGAGGGAAAACACCACACAAATTTAGTTTAGAATCAACAGGTAACACAATCACTGGGTGCAACAACTAGCATCCTGATTTTGTAAGCTATTCAAAGTTACAAATCCTCAGGCCGATCTTGAAACCTGAATCTACATGTTGTCATCCATTGTCTCTTCTGTCCAAAAGGCCCTATCTTTTCTCCTGCTTCCCCTCTTCCTCTCTCCAGAAGTCCCACATACTCACCCAGTGATTGGCTCTGAAATCTTTATTCTTCAGGGGAAAGTTCTGCCACATATATGCACTCAGTCACTGTTGGACAAACCCAATGCCTGTGAAATTTTTCTTGCAGGGACCTCCAACATCCCTTTTATGGTCTCTTATTAATGGCTTTCTCCCATCACACATTGGAACTCACTGAGCTGGGAGATTCATGCTAAAATTCTGAGTGTAACATCAGACTTGGGAAATTCCACCTCCCTCCCCTCCATTGTAGAAGCCAGGGAACTAACTGGGGTCTGTAGAGAATTCAGAGGTGTGCCCTTCTTCCTGGATGGTAAAGGGGACTGAGGATGGTAGCAGGCGCCAAAGAATCAGGTGTCATTAGAAGATAATTGACTAAGGAGAAATGGCCACTACCCCCCAGGTGAAGCCCAGGGCATTTTTCCATATCAATAAAGTCAATTATCAGAGGATGTCCGGTTCCTTGGTACCGCTATTAACCTACATTGCTCTTATTAACCTTCCTGATGAAGACTCTTTCAAAAATAATTATATTAAAGTACAATTCTCTGTGAGTTTCTAGTGTGTGACTGTTCCATTTCAGTACTTCTGTCGCATAAGATAATGAACACCTGATTGTCTGACTACCTCATGGAGGTTTTTAATCAAGACTCATTTTCTTGGCTTTACTGCCAGTCTGGGGCCAGTCCTCTGACTAGCAGGAGGCTCAGGGACACTTGAACATGAAGAAATGAAATGTAAGACAGGAAATTAAAAAATAGGTTCTCTTACAAGATGTCCTAAAGATGAAATACATTTAGTATCGGCTTGAAAGTTTCTAGAACCAGCCTGTATGTGAGGGTGTTTCTAGGTTGGGCTCGTTGAGGCATAAAGACCCATCCTAAATGTAAGCAGCAGCATTCTGTTTCATGGACTGGGGTCCTAGGCTGACTGAATAAAAAGAAGAAAGCAAGCTGAGCACCAGCATCCATCTCTCTCTGCTTCCTGACTGTGGATTCAATGTAACCAGTTGCCCAATGTTCCTGCTGCCATGCCTTCCCTGCTGTGATGGACTGCACTCTACTGGGAGCCAGAATAAACCTTTCCTTCCTCAAATTGCTTTCATCAAGTATTTTGTCACAGCAAAGAAAGAGGTAATTTAACATGAGAACTGTAAGCTGTACTACAGGACCAAAGAGATACATGTGTACCCCTCCCTTGGCTGTCAGACATTAAAACCATGACCCCATTGAAGAACTAGAGTTTCTCAAGGAATTTTATGACGGGAGAAGGAGAAGGCTGAAGCTGGTGAAAGAGTTGTCTCCAGAAAAGGATTTCACAAGGTTCTGACAACCTGACATCAGTGATGGACTGGTCATCAGTGGACCACACCTTCATTAAGACTGCTTACCTGTGTATACCTCTTGACCATACCATAATTCTTCATCTATTTCAACTTGAAACTCACATTAGTGCCCTGAATTGGGGTCACAGAACTCTTTTATTGTTTCCTCTCTCTAATGTGTTACACTGACTAAACCCCCTTCCTCTGCCTTTCACTGTTAATCATCTCTTTAATGAACACCTTAGGGCAGGTGACAGTTCCTAACCTGTTGATAAAACAGAGAAGAGGCAGAGAGAAGTCCAGATGGACTTGTGCAAAGCCTTACAGAATTAAAACACGAGGAGAACCAATTGACAAAAGGGAAGGCCAGATGAGACTCATAGGTGTAAAGCTACATGTAACATAAGTAATACATGGGAAATCAGAGACAACATGCATAAGCCAAAGAGACAACACTAACGTGACATTAAAAGCCACAAATCTTTGTATGTTTGGAATATCTGAACTGCTAAACTGTTTGCCTGTTCCAGACCACGCCCTTGGAAATACATCCTCTCTTTGGATTTGCTTGCTAACACTACCCATGTGCCTGTCCAATTCTTTGTTCCGAGATGCAAGAACCTGGAGCCCTTTAAGCTGTGTCCCCTGTGTCAGAACAAACTACTGCTCAGGTTGCAAAACCTGAAATGGCTCTTTCCCCTCACCAGACACTGACAGGCTCTGTATGGGGGGCACTGCCTGCAAATCTATATCTAAGAGATTCCCAGGCACCCAGAGTTCTCACCTGGGGAGATGAATGACAGGTTGATGAACACGCAGCATTTCCCCATCCCTTACCTGCCTCCTGTTGGCAAATCAGAGAGTCTAGTTACAGACTTGTGCTGTGAAACATCCCTTCCTTGGACAGGAGCCCGTGACTCTGCCACACAGACCTGACTCCTCTACAGAGACCCTGCCACGCAGCCTGGCTGTCCGTGGTATTACTAATTCTGCTTATAAAACCCTTACCCTCAACACTTCTTGTTGGTGTCCCTCTTGAACCTTGAACCTTAGCTACGGTGTGAATGGGAAGTTGGTAGAACGGGGGTGGAAAGTGTTCAGTGCTTACGTTGAGTGACAGTCCAAACTCTGAGCTGTATCCCTCCAACCCCCACAAATGAAGAACGTATGCTTATGAGCTTATAGAGGACTAGCCATCATTCTCCAAACTGTGCTATCTCAGAAGGACAAGCTAATCTCAGAATGGGCATCATGGAGGAGGGATGTAGTCGATGCCTTGGTTTACTAGTCTAGACTTACTTTCTTAGACTAGAGAGGCCCCCCTCACTGCACCTGCCACTCTGGTTGAGCAACCAGCCAGGTGTGGGATAGGTCTGTGAAAGTGCCTGCTGGCGACAGATCTCTGGCTAATCCCCAAGTGTCCCCCACCTGGAGCTTAGGGTGCAATAGCAACAGGTGCAACCAACCAAAGTTGTCTCCAGGGGTTTCCAGAGACATGAGGTAGAAACTGCAGATCTGGAAGTACCAATAACATCAGCTGATCTGGGCTATCGGAGACACCACTGGGAAGAAAAGAAGTGGCAATTCAGACAGTGCCTGGATATACTTTTGAAAAAGTCAAAAATCAGTTACCTGGGAGAAATCAGTTACCTGGGGCCATACAGAAGGTTGTAAGATCTTAGCAAATGGGGGAGGGGGTGTCAATCCATGCAAAGAAATCATGTGACAGGCACACAATAAAAGTTCACCTCTGGCTATGCTTTGGATAAATGTCCCCAAAGGTTGGTAGATTAAAAGCTTGCTCACCAGAGCGTGTCACTTTGAAGGTAGGAAAAGCCACTAGGAGAAAGTTAGACAGGCATGATGCCCACTGCCACTTATATTAGGTAGAAGCAAGAATGAAAAGTGGGACGTTTATAAGCAGTCAAGAGAGAGGATGTAACGCATCCAGCATCCATATATGTTGCTACTGCAAAGTCAAGGAGGCTAAGCAGGTTGCATTTGTCTCTCTTTCTTTCTGACACATATACATGCATATGCCATGAACACAAGAATCAGCTACATCATCATTTAAGAAGTCTTATGGTATTGGTTTGATTAGAATATTCCAGGGAACTAGAACTAGGTTCTGTTAATGTGACCTGAGTCTTTTTGCAGAGTGCATACATGGAAAGAAGTCTGAAAGATATAAGCATAGGCTCAGAAACAGAAAAAGAGAGCCACACCTGTAGTGGCATATGCGTGTAATCCCAGCACTTAGGAGAAGGGACAAGAAGATCAAGAGTTCAAGGGTCATGCTCTGGTTGTATAGATCAACTGGTCTAGCATGCACGAAGCCCTAGGTTTGATTCCTCACACCATAAAACTCATGTCAGGTAGTGCACAGCTGTAGTCCCAGTACTTGGGAAGTAGAGGCAGGACTACTAGGAACTCAAAGCCAACTTTGACTACAGAGTGAATATGAGGTCATTGTGGGCTATGTGAGAGCCACAAAACAAAACAAAACAAAACAAAACAAGCACAGATTTAAAAATGGAGGGTAGGTTAGAAGTAAAGATCATCAGGAAGCGAAAGAGGTAGATGGTTATGAGGTTGCTGTCAGTACCAGACACATGACTGTCAGTTCTCAAATACTCATATTTGAGATGTCCAGGCTAGGAGCTCTGGAAGAATTAAGCTAAAATACAATGGGAGTGGGGTCTTCAATGTTCCTTTTTCGTTTTTAAACATTTTTAAAGGTGGGAAATAAAATGCTTTCCAAATACACACCCCAAAATTCCAAAGCTAGTTTGTAGTTTGTATCTTTGTGGGTTTCTGTTGCGTGGTATTTGTGAGGAATATTCTCCGATGGATATTGGATATTAATGAAATGCTGATTATATATATATATATATATATATATATATATATATATATATATATATATGTGTGTGTGTGTGTGTGTGTGTGTGTGTGTGTGTGTGTGTGTATTC